>NW_015386442.1:903550-944269 GCF_001527695.2 Protobothrops mucrosquamatus | reverse complement strand
GTGTGTGTGTGTGTGTGTGTGTGAGAGAGAGAGAGAGAGAGAGAGAGAGAGAGAGAGAGAGAGAGAGAGAGAGAGAGAGAGAGAGAACAATAAAATTCATGATCTGTTCTAAAATTTCCATCTGGAAGAATTGTGGATTGTACTTCTTCAACTTCTATTTCCTATTATGTAGTCAATTTTATTCTGATATTATCCATCTGGTGATGTCCAGTCATAGAGTCTGCATTCATATTCATTGAAGCAACCATTGGCAATGAATAACGAATTTTCTTGGTAAAATCCTATTAATTTACTTCCTGAATTGTTCTGTTTATCTAGTTTTCATCTACATGTAATTCTAGATTCCTTTGTTTCTCCAATTGGCATTCCAATAACATATTAATGTGTCCTTTTTAAATATTACATTTAACACTTCTTGCTGTTTATCATACAATTCATCAATATCTTTCTGTAATAGGGGCAGAGATTTATGTGACTGTCATTTTATAATCATTTATTATAAATGGTTAAACAATAATACCAACTTAATGATATTATTTTTAGTGTTGTTGTGATATCTTCCTTAAGCTTGATCTCATGCATATCATGAATTAAATGGATGGCTCAGCAAAATTTATGTCTTCCTAAATCATTTAATTTAGTACAGTTCATTTCCATTTGATGATTTCAAGTTTTCCGTGGTTTGTGTGTCTTTCCATGCCATTCCATGTTGCAATTATACATGCCACTGCAAAATTAAGAGCTCCTTTTTCAGTACAGGAACCACCAGCAATCAGATTTGCTTATGTTTTAAACTGGCCATGCCATTACCTCCAGAAAAAGAGTATATTCTGATTTAGGAGTCATCTTGTGTCCACCACCTGTCAGCCCTTCAAAGTAGACCAGACTAGGACTACACTGATTTAACAAAAAGAATAATGAAATACATTCAAAAATTTAACAACACTTTTTAATGATTAACAGAAAAATAGGATTTCTAGCAAACTATAGATGTCAAATAGTTTTTGATACAATATCTGGGTCATGTCAGTTCTGACTGTGACTTTTCTTTCACCAGTCTCTCTTCCGTTCACTCTCTCTCCCTTCCAACAAACATTATACAAATATGTAGTATTTCATTTACAAAATTATACTAAAAAGAATGCAATACTTAAGACAATCAATTTAAAAATTGTTTGTCTAGCTATTACCAAATATTTCCACTACCTATTTTTAAATTACTAGCAGGAGATAAAGAAATTAGCAGCTCAGATACCAATGCTGGAAAAGAAAATCCACAAGACCATAAACCATACTGACGTATAATTTTCTTTCTGAATTTACATGATCTTTGGTACTTCTGTAGCTGAAATTATTTCAGTTTGCCATTGAATCAGTAATTTTTATCAAATAATCTTTAAGGCAACAGTAAAATTCCCAACTCAAATGCGACTCCTCAGTCTCATTATAAGACAAGAAAGATCTCACACATCAAGGCATTGTGTTGAAGGAAACTGCGAAAATTTTAATATGAAATTATGATGCAGTGACATCTGCCTTATACATTTGTTCCTGAAGAAGAGGAACTGAAAATAGTTCATTATGTGGTCATTCTTGGAGAAGATGAGAGGGAGGGGGAAAGAGAGAGAGAGATTCAAATTAGAAATATTATAATTCTTAGAATATGTAATCTGTAGCTAAAAGGTTAGGAAGTATAGTTTTGCTTAAAATTACTTGAAAGCTGCTGAATTTTTAAGTTGCTATGGTAAAGGATTCTTAGACAATGAAAAGCTCTTACATTAATATCTTTGCAAGCCTTGTGATACAATTACCTCAAGGGTGGCCTCGCCTTTGCTTCTGGTGACATTACAATGATAAAATCACAAAGTAATTATAGAGTGTTTTAATAATTTCTGAGCTTCTATTCCAAGGGCTTTGTAATCAGCATGGATATTGGTTTTCTGATTGTGTTCTTCATAGTAGAGTCTGAATGTTATTCAGTATTTCTATCAGTCAGTTATCAAATCTGCACCCCAGTTACAAATTGCAGGTTTATGCAAATTGCAGAGGAATGACAGTCCCTTAATATGAGTATTTTGATAAAAATAAAAGAATTGATTTTTAAACTATTTTCTGAATGTACAAACATCTCGCTGAATCAACATTATTGCTAAAAAATCTCTTGGAGAGTATCACTCATAAATTGGCAAAGGGACAAAGACATGTTGTCAAGCAAAAGTTAAATCAGGACTTTAAAAAATATTTATCAAGAACAGATGTATCAGATCAAACTAGAGATCGGGTCAGTTTTTGGTGTTGACATACAGAAAATAATTAGTATTTGAACAGTCTTTCTTCACTGGAAATTGAGAAAGTAAATGCAGCAAAACTTACGTGATGAAGAATGCCAACATCAAGATTAAAGTAAGGCAAGGAATAAAAATAGTAACAGTGGATAAAAAACTTACTGGAGGAGTTAAATACTGTGAAATATAAATATATAAAGTTCAGCCTGACCTAAAATCAAATGAGTATTCAAGCATACAGAAACCTTATAATTTCAAATAAAAAGAACACATCACATTAGTTCTGAATGCTTACAACTTTGGTATTGAAAAATGTTTCCTTAACTTGTTAAAAAAAATAACAATGAATTTTTGGATGTTTTTCTTCCATGGTAGCTAGCTTATGGTCAATCCATGGATTGCACAACAGATGCATTGACTCAAGCCTCTTAGTGCTTTTATTTTATTTTTTTGTATCATTTTTATAAAACAACCAAAGTACTGAATATTTCCCTCTATATGAAGAAAGTACAGCAAGATAGGAACAGGATTGGAAAGCTGACCAGAGGAAAAAGAGCTAAACTAAAAATTACTAAATAGCTTTACCTGCTATTTTCCTGTGCAGATTTTCTATCCATCATAATATGCAAACACACAAGAATTTCAGATGACAGGCATATCTTCCATGAACGAAATACTTTGACCTGTAAGACTAAAATATGACACAGCTCCATAATATTCCATTGTGTTGCTCCTGTGAAACATAGTTATTACCAAGTGAATGACTTGCAAGACTAACCTGACTCTCTGTTAGTGACAAAATACAGATTTAGATTAAATTATCTGTTTTACAAAAACACCCCTCTCATCACCATATATCTACAAACGAGGATGGCTTGTATTCATTGCTCATTTCTTTTACCCAAAGTTCCTCTTACCCTATATTCCCATGTAATGAATATATATATATATATATATATATTAAATATATATATTAAATTCTGTGATGACACATTAATTACAGTGACTTCATTGCTAGAGTCTATATTAAACAAAATAACCAAAAATTAACTATTTCAGACTGTCTAATCTGCAAATATTTAATA
Organism: Protobothrops mucrosquamatus; assembly: GCF_001527695.2. Taxonomy (NCBI): domain Eukaryota; kingdom Metazoa; phylum Chordata; class Lepidosauria; order Squamata; family Viperidae; genus Protobothrops; species Protobothrops mucrosquamatus. Next base: position 940,899 of record NW_015386442.1, on the reverse strand, counting down.
TTATTTAAACTTATAACTGGAATGTAGACTGCAAATCAGAATATTGATCTTATTTATTTTATTTAGATTATGAATTTAATTAAATTATGAATTTATCATGGTGCAATTTTGGCAATCAGTTCTTTATATCAAGAAGATATATCAGGAACTAAATCATATTTGAATAAAATTCTATTTTTATTGCTACTAAACGATGGGAAGAGTAATCATTTCTGCCTTTTCAAAGAATTTCAACATCATAAACTATGCCCTATCTGAAGGTCTATTGGCATTACAGTTGTAGAACATAGCAGTGTTCTATTTTGTTGTCTTGCTTTTTGAAGAAAATTGAGAATTTGAATCCCAGGTCAAGAACAAGAAATAAAAATATTTACATAGGGCATAGTTCTTGCAGAAACTCCCCATTGCATTTTTTTTTTGCATTAAGGACATTCCTTTGGAAGTGGCAGAACGTTGGGGAAATGGGAGTGGAGATGAGGTTAAATCCTGAGGTTGCATATCTTGGCCTATATACACATGGCAGTCTTCCATTCCTTTTTATCTCTCCAAATTAAAACTTCTGTTCTTTAACTTCTTCTTTCCATAAGTCAATGGGGGAAGAAGTGACTCAAGATTAGATGTATTTTCCAATTAAAAATGCTTCTTCCTCAGTGTTGAAACTGTGTTGCCATAAGAAACAGGCATGCACTTTGATGGTGTCTGAAAAGAGAGAAGGAGGACAAAGATATTCGAAAGATGCCATTGTTCTTGGATACTCCTAGTAGGCTACCAAAAATCATCTGGTTGAGCATTATGCGATCAGGATACTGCATTAAATAGCCTTTTGTTCTAATCATGCATTGATCTTTATATATTCTGATATAATGATAGCAAGCCACATTTTTATTCCTTTATTCAACTTAATTTAATGAATTGCAGATATTAAATACAGTACAAGTTGCATATACATGTTAGAACAAATCAAAAATTAGAAATCAAACTTTACATGGATACTGGTATTGTGTAAAAGGTACTTAACAACTTTTAAACATTCATAGTTATCAGCTACAGAGTAACTATATTATTGGCTGAAAGTGCAGGAGGACATAACCTACTTAAAATATTAAATGAAATGAAACTGATTCAACATAACAGGGAAAAGAGGACAAACCACAATTCACACAATTGTGAATATCTCCAAAGAACTGATATAGATATATATAGGTATATAAGATTTTGAAGCTTTTTCTTAGGAAAGTATATTTGATAATAATGTTCTTTAAAATGTTAATAAAAGAACTCTCTTATAGATTGATGGTCAACAGTTGTACCTTGAGGAAAAATTCTGAGTTTGAAGTATGTCAGGATTCTTTAGGTTATTCTTATCCATAATAACTCTGAGCCACTGAGAGTTTCTCCTAAGCCATCCTCATTTTTTTGCTGAGATGAAATAAAGCACCTAAGACTGTGAAAAATCCTTACATAAAGCTTTTATTACATTTTTTTGTTCGATAGTTTGCCCAAGAGAACTTTTCAGTGGCTATTGCTACAAGTATTACAGCTGTAAATTATAATGTTGTAGATCAGGGGTGATAAACTCTTTTCAGACTGAGGACCAAATCAATTTTGGGGGAAAAGTCTTGCAAGACCAAATTGTAATAGTGAGAAGTATTAAATGGAATTAAAATGTATCTCCATCATTCAACCACGTGATTTGCCACTCTGTATATGCATACTGAGCAGTAAGCCCACTTTCATGTAAAATAGTATACCCTAGGCCAGTGGTGGCAAACCTATGGCACGGGTGCCAGAGGTAGCACTCTGAGCCCTCTCTATGGGCACACATGCCGTTGCCCCAGTCTTGCCTCCCCCCACGACCCCTTCCTCTCCAGCAGTCCCCCTGAAGGAGACTCGCCCCCAAGCGTGGCCCACTCGGAGCAGTGCAGCCAAGGACATGGCAGCCAGGCAGTGTAGACAAGACTCTGCCCTCACACCCCATCATGCAGTTGATGCTGCAAGGCGCGGGCAGAGGGTGTGGCCACCATAGCACTGCTGGGCTGCCTGAGCGATCTGCAGCAGGCTGTGGAGGCAGTGAGTGGTCCTGTGGGCATGGGGGGCGGGAGATGGGGGCAGAGCAGGGGCGGGGCAGGAGGGTGGAGTGGGGGCGGGGCCAGTTTTTGGGCAATCGGTTTCTAAAAGGTTCGCCATCACTGCCCTAGGCATCCAAAAGATGGCAGGCAGATTTGTTGTTTAAAACAACTCTCCACTTTTAGACATTGTCTTAATTTTTGAATTAAGAGAAAATATATCCTCCATAAAGAAGAAGCTTAAAAATAACATTAAAAGTATAAAATTGTTTGCAATTTAATAGTATCATTAGTGTTGGCTCTGAATTGGAGAATCTTATTTTTTAAAAAAATATGTTTTATTAATTTTTTAACATAATCACCTTAATATTCAGTAAACAGTGTGTTGTCTGGGTTTACATTTAAGAAATATTCACTAACAGTTGATTTCTATCATCTATAATCCACATAATAACTTTACTTGATTTCAGCTTTTTCGCATAATGTTCTCTTTTACCAGACTTAAGTTAATACAATTCTTGTTATTTTAGAGAATGACGATTGAATATAAAAGTTTTCTAATATTTCTACAGATAATGATCACATCAATATAATATTCCTTTTCTATCTAGTCATTCTGGTTGTCTCATCATAGATCCTGTTTACAGTTCTTGTTTACATTTGTTTTTCCCACAATGTTCAAAACATTTTTACTGGTTAAGATTTTCTCAAAGTTAATTACATTTAAATATTTAAGTATTTTTTATGTAAGCCAACCCAATACTTTTACCTTTCTTAAGAAATAAATAAGACTAAAAAAAGAAGAATTAAAAAAAAGATAGTATGCTACTTAGAATCCCTATTTTTTATAAGTTAATACATATATTTATTTCCAAAACTTTCTCATTCTTTTTTACCGTCATTAAAAATATATTTAATCTTTAAATATTCCATTTAATAAATCTAGTCCTCTAGTCTTTTAACTCTTATTCAAAACATTTTTAATCCATTGTAATTTTCTTAAAGTCAATCATCTTTAAATATCTAAAACATTTCTTTTATATAAGCCATTCCAACTCTTTTATATTACTCATATCAAGAAATAAAAGAAAAAGAAAAAAGAAAAAGAAAGTACTATGTTACTTGAGGGGCTCTTCCCTCTTAAAATCAAATTCATATCCAACAGTTTTCTATTTCTTTTTTTTTTTTTCAAGATATAAATTTTTATTGTTTTATCATAAAAAAAACACATCACAAGTACAACACAATGCATAAAAACCCCACCCCCCACCCCCCACCCAGACTTCCCAAACCTTATCCCAAGATACTATTCAACTAAAAGTAAACTACTATTAATATCCCTAACTCCACAAAATATTATTCTACATAAAAAGGTGAAATATATAAAAAAAAGAAACACATTATCTAAAAGCCTAGATTATATTCCACCATTCTAAGCTTATTTTGAATATAAACAATCCATCTTCTCCATATTGATAAAAATTGTTCATTTGAGTGATTCTTCAAATAAGCCGAAATTTTTGCCATTTCAGCAAGATGCGAAACCTTCAGTCTCCAGTCCTCCATTGTAGGTAAAACTTTAAACATTTTTCTATTTCTTTAACCAAATTCGAACAGGTGTTTCTTTTTTAAATATTTCTCTGATAGGCCCCATTGTCTATTTTCTTAATTTTCACTTTAGCCTTTTTCTTTTGCCCAGTATCTTTCTTAATCAATATGTTCTGCTAAATCAAAGAATCTTTCCATATTCTTGTAGGTGTTACTGTAGATATAAAAGATAAGTCAAGTACAATATCTTTGTGAGAGGCATTTGCCCATTCATTGTTGTTGAAAATCTTTTTCTTTCTTTTTCTCTCTGCTTCTCTTATCATTTTTTGTCTCTCCAGTTCTAGTGTTTTTCCTGGCATCTCTGCAATCCATTTTGTCCAATCTTTTTTCTTATCCTCAAATTTGTTTTGTGGTGTTAAAATATAAGTTGTCTTTTCCAAATCCAATATTTCTTGTATTTTTTTTACCACTTGGGTTAAAGCATACTTCTTTGTTTTGTTAGGTTCCATCTTTAAGTCTCTATCCTCAAATTTGTATTCAGTTGTCTGTTTTATCTGTTCCTTCTCTGTTGTTGTTTCCAGGGATTTTTTGTTGTTGTTGTAAAGTTAAATTGGAGATGAATTGGTTTATATTTTCAAAGTTATTTTGGATTTCTTTGTGGTTTGAAATCATTGTTATTTGAATTAGTTGCCAACATATCATATGTCTCCTTTGAAAAGTATCTATGATTTTCCATGATGACCAAGAATCCAAATTTTCTTTTCTCTGCAAATAGCCTTGGGGTCAAAGTTAAATAGATACTTGTAATCTAGAAAGTTCAAAAAAGAGCTTTGAAGGTCACAAGTAGAAACTAGTTTTTTCCAGATTTTGCCAGGTCGTGCATGAAAGCCATAGCTGTCGTAGTCTTCATCCACCACTAGATGCCAGCACTGGTTTATTTTTCAAATTTTCAAAATGAACAAATTGCCTTTAAATTGAGAATCTTAACCATTCAGTAATTTCAAACTTATCCAAATTTAGGTTTTATAGTCATTTCATTTCATTTCAATACGTTTTAGTCCTCCATAAAAGGTTTAATTCGCTGCTTCCATTAGTAAATGGGTGGGGCAAAAATACCCCTCCTTCACTTTTGGAGGTTTTTTGCTTCTTGGGATTTTTTTTTTCTTTCAGGAAAGTTGACAAGTAAGATAGAGAAAATCGATGTTCTTACCCAGATTCAAACATGCTGTTTACAATCAGCTTAAAATAGTGTTTTTGACTTCGGTTGCTTGCAGCTTGGGCTAGAGTCTGAGTTAGGCTAGCCTTTCTCCTGTTGGTTTCTGGAAGGCTTCTCCTGGACCTATCGGGTCGACCGCCATTTCTCTGAGGTCCCCGGGACTTCTTTCCTTCTTTGCCGTTTTTTGGGGTGGCTTCGGGCCCATTTAGGGTCCCCTAACAGGAAGAAACTCAGCTGAAGGGCACGGAGTCCCGAACCCCTCGACTGCTGCGTTGCTGTGCAGGACTGGAAGTCCTGAATTGGAGAATCTTAAATCACAACAGTTCATTGAACTGAAAAAAAAATCTGAAATTTTAAGGACCCTGGAGAAACAGGAAGCTGTCCAGAAATTTCTCTTGAGATTAGAAGAAGCTAAAAACTCATTAGAAAGCAACTCATGATTACATTCTGGAAAATCAACAAGCAAAAGAGCAAAAAAAATATATATGAGAAAATCATTGGAAAGGATCAAAGGAGAGTGGAGGTTGGGGCTAAAAAAAGGAGATGTCCTGATTACATAATTTTTAGGATACATTTAGAATCCTTTTGGACTGGAATGTTTCATTTTTGTTTAGATTGCAAAAATGCATTTTGTCAGTATGTCTGCATATTGCATAGTTCATTTCAATATTCCTATTCAATCTGGTGTTATACTAGAGAGGGATGCATTCTTGTGGGTGGGGGAGAAATGCAGACTAACACTAATATTTAGGTCACATAATAGCAGCTATTGAGATACATATTCAGAGCACTTCTTAACACTTCCCAGCTTCAGTGAAATTTAGGGACAAATGTATGACACCCAACTCTTCACTGTCAACTTTGTTAATAATTATAAACTGCATTGTTGTTTCTAATAATTATGCCAGAATAAACTGAAAAGAATGTCTTGATAAAAATTGATAAATGCTAATGTCCTATCAATTATCTTTTTATTCAATGTGTGTTTATTTTAAAATAAAAAAAACAACCTGCTGTTTAATAGTACTCAGCAATTGTATTGCTAAGAGTATCTTCATCCCCTGCTGTTTTTACAAGATATTTGAAAGTAATCAACTGATTTATATTGCCCTCAAGATCCCCATGGAATAGGTTTGTATATGCTACCCATCACATAGGCACTTACAAGATCTAAAATTTTATTTTGAATTATTCCATAATGCTAACTGTGACAGACTATAAAGATTTGCAATATTTTGCTCTCTGAAGTTTTCTCCTCTTCAGAATTTTTTTTTTATTGAATTGAAAATATTAGTTAGGCAAGTTGCTTCAACTACTGTATATCATAAGTGTCTAGGTCATTTGTTTTTTTATTGGACAATTTTATTAATATGTTTTAAGCTGGTTTATTTTTAGTACTTCATTAAATACGATATACAATACTCACCATTTTAATATTAAAAGCATTTCTGTTCTTAATTTGTCTACTGTTGAGCCTTGTTCTAAAAAGAATAGCTCTGAATAAAACATTTTTTTGCTAATTTACTAATGGATGGATAGATAAATTTGATTTTTATCTGCTGAGTAATAAGAAAGGTAATAAGTAAAAAACTCTTTAGAATATATGAGAAATAGTTTCAAACTAAATGCTAACATGATTGATAGCAAAGAAGATGGCTAACTGCTAAATTTCTCAGTTCAGAAGTTACTTGTCCAGTAGTATAGAGGAGGAAAAAGGAAAACAGCTCTTTAACGATAGCTTTTTGATTTTTAGGATTTAGCAATGTATAATTTGGGCCTACTTGAAAAGCTGAAAAACTTACTATTCACAAAAACCATTTATAATGGCTTGATAGTTCCAGAATTGTCTTGTTACTAGGTTAAGAACTGCCTGAAGGAGAGTCAAGATATATCATAGCCTTTTCTCAGAATATGCTTTCAGTTTCCCAGTCTAATCTATAGACCTGAAATGCCTAATTGATTGCCAGTCTAACTACCGAGCCTGTCCCTGCTTAGCTTTTTAGTGCAGCCAAGGTGCCACATTGAGATTTCTTAGATTTCTGTAGAAATATTAGATTTCAACAAAAATAATTATCATTCTGGGGCTTAATTATTTCTTCCCCTCCACCTGTCAAATGCTAAGTTTGTTCTTTATGTCCTGATGAGTAATGCAGACATGTGGTAGAACCAAAAGTGACAAAAGAAAGAAGCTCCTTCAGTTTCATTAGTTACCTTTTCACACAAATGTGGCAAAGCAATTAACTGGAATTAAATCTAGCTGTGGAGAGAAGGAGGCTTAGAAAAGAGAAACGGTAGAGGAGAAGTGGCAGACAATAAGCAGTTACTACACAATCATGCTTATTATTACATGCTTAAACCCTAACAGTTCCCAACAAGTGTGAATATGATTATCATCTTTTAGTAATTCCCATGCTGAATTTCTTCCTCTTTTGGTATGCTTAGACCTCCTCATCAGACAAAACAATGTCTAGTTCTGCCTGAAAAAACTCTAAAAGCCATTTGACTACATAGCTGCATTGCCAAATGATGAAAACTGCAGAAGTTAAATTAGTAGTTCTTTGTTATACTATAATATCAATATGAATAATGAACCTGTCTTATCATCTTGTCAGATTTCAATGTGTGGCACTGAATGAAAATGTCTCAACTCAAAACTCTAAAACCATTCTGTTGTAAGACAGTCCAACATTTTGAAACAAAAGCACGCCTTCACAGCATCGTCAGATGAGTTCCAGGTTAAGAAACATGAGCCGAAGTTAGGGGGGGGGGAGGTTGCTTGAAGATATTTCTCCCAAGGGGTCCCCCTCAGATAAATTTTCATTGAAGCAAAGCACTGCTTTAAAGGTTGTATTATTTTGTACAAATGTTAAATAGGTATGATAAGCAAAAAAACTATACACTACTTTATTTCTATGGAGGAAAATATGGTATTGGGGAAATGTGCATAAATAATCAGAAAGGCAAACAAAATCAAGAAAGTATATTTAATAATTTGAATTGGATTTATTAGTTGAATCTAATTAGCAAACGTGAACAGAATGTAATTTATTGAACAAGACTTTACCATATCTAATCCTTTTAGTTTTTAGCATTTACCAAAATCTTTGTGGGAGACCATAACCATTTCAAACAACATTGAACTGGAAGTGGAATCAAGTGGACAGGAAAAGGGTCATTGCCCCAAACTGGGTTGGAGCTCCTTCTGTAAGCAGCTGTAAAATGTACCTTTGTCAAGAAAATCCCTGTATGTCAGTCTCTTCCATTCCAGTGGTTAGAATCCAAATCATTGACTTCAATGGTCAAAAGTCATTGCTACAGACCCAATTTACACTAAGTTGAGAAGCCTTGATAAACAGCATATAGCTTTATACACAGTGGGTATTTATAAATCAGATAGTTGTTCTTTTTAGAATACTAATTATAAATTGGAAAAGATTATTCAGCAGTTCTCCATAGGATATCTAGGAACTGGAACAGTTGACTTTTGATATCTAGGAACTAGGACAATTGTGAATGAAATAGAGATGGCTGGATGAATAAATAAATGAGTAGATTTTATACTGTGGAATTTAAACAACAATGAACACCCACCAAAGCAGTTAAACAATGAAAATAAGGGAAAGGACTTACCCTGATCCATGCCTTCTGTGAACCATACTCAAACATTTCTTCTATTTTGATCTTTTAGTTGCACAAACAAATTTAACTCAAATTCTTCTGATACAGGTAGTCTTTTTTGGTGACTACAGTTAGGATCAGCAACTCAGTTATTACATCAAAGGTTTTGATTACCTCAGGAAGTCAAGCACAATGGATTCATAAGCCATAACAATTGCTAACTGATAACATACTTGCAATCTGTCTCACATGTAATCTGAATCTGCATATCTAGCCTGATTTCTTTTTCTTCCATCCCACCATTGTCCCAATTTAAATCCTACAGCCATTTAGTCACTCCATTACAACTGATATAATGAGCAGGAACTTACAAAAGCTTATGCATTTAATAAAATAAAAATGCTAGCTGGCTTCTTTGGATTTTTGGCTACTGTTGACAAACACAAATCTCATCCTACAATGTCTGCTATGAGTTACGGCTATTCAACAGAAATACGAGACATGCAGGCTGCATGGAAGGACTCTGCAGGCCCACGTTGGCCTGGGATTCTAGGCCAGCATAGTTCAGGACATTCCAGGAGTGCTTCTTTTTAATCTCAGAATTTATCATCAGTGATTTTTATTTAAAGGAAGTCTATGTGAACAATTTTCAGTATATGGGTTATAGTACATTAAACAGATTTTCAAATTATTAAGAATTTAATAATTTCATGATATCTTTGCTACTTTGGGCTGTAATTTAAAATAGTTAAACAGAATTTGAAACACATGTGCTTCAAGGTTTTTAAATATTCATTCCTTCAGTAAGTATGTTATTTATTTTTTCTGGCAAACACATTCCCTCTTTATTATATGCGCTCCACTATTGGATTCTTTTCCACATATTCTCTCCTAATATGGTAGCAGAAAAGGGTTTTGTATCAGTTCCAAAATGCTCTTTCAAGCTTGTAGAAGATATGAAAAGAAAGCAAATGTCATGAAAGGAGAAGGAAAAGGAGGAACACATCAGCAGTGACAAAAGGCATGTCTTTTTCTATTAACAAAAGATTGGAAAAGAATAGAATAAAAGTATTTCCGTGGGTATGTTTCATTTCATTTTAACTTTATCATATATTATTTTGAGGGGGGGGAGGTACTTTAAGTTCAATGATTCAGTAATCATGTCAAAGTGACATTATTGGGTTTGTCCCACCAAAAATAACATGCTAGAACTCTTGTTTGCTTGCATAAAACATGCAAATGCTGATTCACATATTACAAAAGAGATTTCATTATTTGTCAGACCTGATGAACTCTATATTATTTTTCCACATGGAAACTGGCATACATATAATTTAATGATAATAGCTCCTTCCAGTCAGGGAGGTGAGTCAGTACAGCACCTTACAAATGTCATAAACAGAATCTATGGACAGCTTTTGTCTCTTTCCGACCTTGTTACAAGTATGCCCACATCATGTTGCCCAAGTTTCCTTTCTTTTTGACAAGCCATTCTCAGAAGATAGAAAATCACAAATGGAAATGAGTAGAGCAGTGGTGGTAAATCTTTTAGAGACCGAGTGCCCAAACTGCAACCCAAAACCCACTTATGTATCGCCGGGTGCTGGGTGGGCGTGGCCCACTGGGCGAGGCAGCAGCCCCCTGTGCGTCCCCATGTGCGAGCATCCGCCTGCCTTGCCAGGCAAGTGGAGCTGTGGCATCTGCGGCAGAAGAGCGTAGGTGGGCAGCCGCCACAGCTCCGCTTGCCTGGCAGGGTGGGGGTGTACTCGTGCACGGGGATGCACGTGGAGCTGCTGCCTCGCTTTCCGTGCTGTGCTGGGCTGGACTGGGCATGTCCATGCCGCTTCTTCGGACATCGGGAGCACCCATCCCACCTAGCCCTCATCCCGGAGCAGCTGCCACCATCCCGCACTCTCCAGCCTGTCGCCGGCCAACCAGGCGCACTGAACTCAGGCCTCGGGCAGATGGAGGCCAAAGGGGAGTGAGAGCCACAACTGCCCAGCTCCTCTGCCTGAGGATGTGTGCGGGGAGAGGTGCTGCCTGACTCGGTAAGTTGTGGTCTTCCCGCAGAAGGAGGAGGAGGATGGAGGAGGAGGGTGGTCAGGGATGGGCGCAGTGCTGCCCACGAGGGGAATCTGACCAGCCCCAGCCTGGAGGGGGGGAGGCTGAGGGAGCCCAAAGGGAGGCAGGCATGGTGCTCGGGGGTAGCCGCTCTCTCCCCTACCCCCATGCTCCCGCAGAAGGGCTGGCTGGCTTCAGCGTCACCTGGGCAGGCCTGGTCGCGCATCTGCCCAGTGGCGCTGGTGGGCCCAGCCTGCCTGCCTTCCTTCCTTCCTTCCTTCCTTCCTTCCTTCCTTCCTTCCTTCCTTCCTTCCTTCCTTGCTTTCTTCTCCCTCCCTCCCCTCCTTCCTTCTTCTCTCTCTCCCTTTCTCCAAAGTCCAAACTTCCCCCGCTAGCCTTCTGCAAAGCGCAAACGGACACGGCGTCCTACTTGTCTTCTCCAAACTCACAGCCACCATCGCTTCCAAAGGCCATCTGCTCGCTCAGTCGCTCTCTCGCTGCACTCCCGCCAAAACTTGCTTTTATAGGTTCCCCTCTCCCCGCCCAGCTCTCGCAGCTGTTCCTGTGAGAGTGCTGCTGGATTCAGTTTCCCTGCCCTCTCCAGTTCCCATTAGTCAGGCGCACGTGGAGAAGGGGAGGGGAGCATCCCTCTGGCACGTGTGCCGACTGAAAAGGCTCTGCATGCCCAGTCTGGCACGCGTGCCATAGGTTCGCCACCACGGGAGTAGAGTTTTCAAATGTTACTATTTACTTAAAATTTAATTCTAAATTAAACTCGAAACAATTACATTGACTCCAGCAACTGTACTAGAGGCTCCAACTATCAATATCCTTTTTTGTTTTGGAAAATGAAATGCTAGAAGAAAGTTTATAAAGAATATATATAAGAAAATCTATTTTAATATATTTAATGGAATAGAGCTGGTCCTCAAGTTATGATAGTAAATGGTACCAGAATTTCCACTGCTGACAATACGGTCATAAAGCACAATGTCACTTGACTACATTGCTTAATGGTAGAAATTCTAATAGTCCTCACTGCTGTCATTAATCAAATCCCTCTGGTTGCTAGATGAGGACAGATCCTAATCCAAGCCATTCCTGGCTTGGTCCCTCCCGGCCTCAAGCCTTGGTATTAAAGTTACTTTCAATGAACATTCAGGGGTGTTGAACAAATGGTTGTTATGTCCACTCCCTGGAATTATGGACATCACAGCATCCTTGCACTCCCATGATCAAAATCTGGTCACTTGGCAGCCCACCCATACTTACAGTCACAGGGGAAATTCATCTCCCCCAACCTGCCTATCTCCCTCTTATCTCTGCTCTTTTGACTGCCCTACACTCTACTGACTCTGTTGGTCCTGTGCTCCACTTGCCTTGCTACTCTACTATCCTAAAATCCACTTGCCCTGCACCCAGAGCTATACTTGTCCTGTTGTCCTGGCATCCACTCACCCTGCTGCCATGGGGTCCACTCATTCTGCTGCCCTATGCTTCAACTACCCTGCCACTCTGGGACCCACCTGTCCTGTTGCTCCACTCCAGCTGCCTTGTAAAGGGCCAAGGCAAATGCTTCTCATCAGCAACAAGAGGGGGGGGGGAGGTCAGCTAGGGTGGCAGGGCTGGCAGAAGCAGCAGAGTGCAAGATGACCAAAAGGGAAGAAATGGGGGGGATAGGCAGGCGGGGGAGTGGAAGCGCCCCTGCAGTCATAAGTGTGGACGAGCTGCCAGCAACCAAATTTTGATCACATGATCATGGAAGTACTGCAATGAGCATAACAGGGCACTGGGCATAGCTACCATTAGTTCAGCAAGACCAAAACAAATGTTCATTAAGCTTAGAACTATTTATGGTGCTTTAGTTTATGATAAGCATTTTCATTCTTCTATTTTCTGTTAGTAGAGCATTTTGTTTTTCTGAATTGTATTTAGAGGGCTCATACTATATTTTGCATTGTGATAGTAATGGTTCAAAAGCAAAGACAAATTATTGCACTATTCCATTCTATATACCATCCTGAAGCAACATGTATAATTTCCATCAAATCAGATACATTAGTTTATTTTTTGGATTAGGGATTTCTTTGTAACAATATTCAGCCTTTCTCAAACTCTCTTTCCCATCTGTGAAGTTCTATATGTGCATGAACTCATATATGCTTTATGAGCTGTTAATTCTTTCCATGGTGTGTGTGTATATATATATGTATGTATGTATGTATATGTATATGTATATGTACATGGCTCCTAATTAGATTCAGGTATGTCAAAATCTTTATTCAATAATGTAGTCAATGAACCACAAGATCCGCCTTCTTACCCTCTTTTTCACCAAAATGGATCTTTCTCTTCAAAATTGAAGCAAGTATCTGCAGTATCTGGATTGAAACTATCTTGTTTCTTCATTTTTCTCATGCTTTGTGTCACATTTCACTGTCTTCTTGGTGAAAATCATGTGTATCAGGTGGCAAAATTGTTACATCCACTATCCATTTGTATCACTGCACCACTGGAAAATTTTGAGATGTCTTTAGGCTGTAAGCTGATGAACACATTATTGGATACCATGTCTGTTTTATAGCTTAGGTGACAATCCTATAACTCACTCAAAGAAAATGTAAGATTGTAGTTTAAGGTACTAAAAGTCTTGTACAATGCTTTACATGCTAAATGCAATAAATAGATGATATAGAGAGAGAGTAGGTGAGAGAGAGATTCATTCTGTGATACATATAATATAAAGAGCAAAATGTACTTTGCACCGTATATTTTACAGTGTACCAAATGTTTGTGGAATAATAGAAATGTGATGTGTCCTGCCTCTTTGTGAATGTCCAGGGCTACAAGCGTTGTCCACCGAATGCACCTTTGGAATAAGGTGGCTTGACTCCCTCTCTGATCCAACACCTTATCCCACAACATTCTTCCCCCCCCCCCGAAACTCCTGGGTACAGTTGAAATGGTGCTCTCACCAGGTACTATGCTTCACAAAAATCTTCTCTGCCATTGAATTACACTTTCCTTCCCATCGTTCTGTAGTTGGACCTGGTGAGAGAAGCACTATTTATTCAATAAGAATTTTTAGTCTTTACTTCCTACAACAGCAAAGGCAGAGAGCTCACAGAAAAGTGGAAAGCAAAAAAGACAATGAACAGATGTTTTCTAAATAAAGTTGTCTCACCCAGCTTCAAGATCTCTCACAAAAGCACACCAAAATAATTTCAAAAAGTGCAGATCTTAGTAAAGCTATAATGTAACTAGCTTCACTGATTTTAGCTTGATTTCCAAATTGCTAACTCCAACTTTGTTTCAGTCAGTGGAAGCTTTTTTTCTTATGTGGCTTCTGGACAACCACAGCAATGATTTATTCAAGCTCACCAAAGACAAAAGCAAAATGTATTCCTTCAAGGGGAAATAAAATTAATTGGTTTTAGCATTTGCTTTTCCTGTGCTTCAGTTTTATCAGCCTAATACCTGGATTGACAGGTTATTTTCTCTTCACACATCTAATTTCTGATGTGGAATTTTCCCACATTCACTATAGGTATCTTTTTTCATCCAGGGAAATGGGTTGCTAACTAAACTATTTGTTCATTTATTCATGAAATTTATATAGCTGCCCATCTCCCATGAGTAACATAAAAAAAACTCACAACATATAGCTACAGGCATCAGAGGAAAAAACAATGACCCTACCTATAGAAAAAAGTGCATCAACAACAACAGAGCTCATCTAATATCCTGCCTCAAATACCTGGAGAAATAGCCCGGTCTTCAATGTTATGTTAATAACTTGTAATAGCTTTAACAGTGTACCTGAACAATTTAATAATAGTTTGCACAGGGGCTGCCACAAAGAAGAGGGAGTCAAGCTATTCTCCAAAGTGCCTGAAGGCAGGACAAGAAGCAACGGATGGAAACTAATCAAGGAGAGAAGCAACCTAGAACTAAGGAGAAACTTCCTGACAGTTAGAACAATTAACCAGTGGAGCAACCTGCCTCCAGAAGCGGTGAATGCTCCAACACTGGAAGTTTTTAAGAAGAGACTGGACAGCCATTTTTCCGAAATGGTGTAGGGTTTCCTGCCTGAGCAGGGAGTTGGACTCGATGACCTCCAAGGTCCCTTCCAACATTATTATTGTTGTTGTTGTTGTTGTCGTTGCATTTTATATACTTATTGTAAAGTGCACAAATATATTTTATAAGAAAAAAGGGGGCGTGAGCTATAAGTATCCCAATTATTTCATCCATGAGCCCTTACAATCAACATCTTATTATCTTCTCCAGAACTTCTCCAAAAATGGGTATTGGAGACTGGAAATTTATCCAACAGAACTTGACTGAGAGAGAGTTGCTTTAGAACAGGGTGCACTATTTCTTCCTTTGAAGCAGTAGGAATGATTCCTTCTGTCAAAAAAAAGGATTCATCTGTTCTCAAATCCAGTCAACCACCATTCCCTGGTTAACCAAAGGAGCCAGCAAAGATTAGCATCCGCCTTGAAACAAGATCATGTTTCAGAGAACCCTATCCACTTCCCCAGAATCTACATGGTCAACAACTTCATAGCATACCAGCCCAGTCATCCTGCTGTTTCTGTTCATGTCGCATCTAAATCCAACTAGATTTGAGTGTTTTTGTCTACAAAATATCTAACAAACAAGCCTCAGAAATCTTTCTTTCTTTGTATAGATATAGATTACCCTACATAAATTTTGCTATTGGGTGACATTCTGCAAATGCAAGAATAGCAATATATTTTGCCAACATTATTGCTAGAATTTGGCCCAGATCTGGGCTCATACCCACAGCCAGTCATACTTACCCCTTATCTTACCCCTTATCTAATTTCTTCTGCTGTTTCATACTAAACACATCACTAGTGCATTGGAAACATGGGTTGTCTAGAGAGTCCTTGCTCTCTTTGAATTCCAATGCATTGCTCCTAGGTTAGTGGGACAATCCCCCAAAAACTGTAGAAAACCAGCGGTGTCCATGAGATACCTACCACAGCCCATCTTAATTATCTATCTGCAGAAAACAATGGTGCCAACAAATCTCATTATTAATATAAAGTGATCTGATCGTAAGAATGGCATGACAGAAATATGTTCACTCTCAGATTAAAAGCCAGAAATTCCAGAGTTAAAAGACAAAAATGCTCGTGAGCAACGAGTAGTATCCCTAGTTTGTTCCTGTTGTCCAATTTAAAAGTCAGAGATTTTAGCTCTGGATTTTGTCATTTGCAGAACATGATAATCCCCCCTTTCCTATGTTTCAGTCAATAGTGTTTTGTAAACAAGAACTTTGAGATTATTATTAAAAAGAGCAGGATAAGTGTTTAATTTGACATTGACTTCTTTATTCCAGTTTGTTTGAAAATTTGTAGACACTGTTTTGCATACTTTTATAATCCTCCATTCAGCATAACTAGAGTTACACAGTTTAAATGCTTTTACGCAAGATTTCTTGGAATTTTAAAACAATATTACATCTTAGTGCTTGTTCTGGGAAGCATCTTTTTTAATTCCTCATTTGATTCAGACAGCTAATGTAGCCTGTTTTCTGAAGTCTTATTTGAGATTACCATATACTACTGTATGTTAATTATTTTTAGCCAAACTTTGACAAAACCCTATCACATATTTTTCAGTGATGATGAAACCTTAATATGCAAACCAGTACCAAATTCTTAATAGATAATTGGGGAATGAGCATCATAAAGGTTTATTGTTTTAGCATTTGCCAAGTTCTTGCAATTACCAAAGATGGCAAACATCAAATAAAAAATCAGCTTGACCTCCATGTGCTTTCAAAATGAAATATGTACAGTATTGGAGATTTGCCTAATGTTATTTAGGAGATAGGAGATAGGTGTCAATAAATCAAACAAATGAAACAATACAATCAGTCACACAGTCTAGCTCTGAAATATGGTTTTTGCTTAGTTAAAAATAAAATGTGTTTGTTTCAAAGCTGAGACAAACTTGGCAAGTTTGTTATATGGTATTGTTGCATAAAAAGTTACAGAGAGAAATTAGGTGCCTCTATTTTCTTTTTTCCTGGTTCTTTGATTGGATGCTTTGCCTTTCCTGTGTCATTGTTTTGAGCTTGATAAATTGCATTCTAAAACACCCACATTCTTAGATATCAGAGTCTTGCATATTTATTAAACCTTTTTACAGTATTGTCAATAGAATAATAACTTTATCAATGCAAGAAGTGTTATTTAAATATAAAATGATGCTACAGCCCAGTTTATTCTTTACATTTGGGATTTGTGTTATTTTGAAATTACATGCATGGAATATTTAATAATCCATTTTAATAAGTCTCTCATTTTCCCATCAACTATTCTTCCAAACTAAGACTTTCGTAGAAATGTAAGTCACACATTGAATACAAGATAGATGAGTTGCGGGTCGAAAAATGTATACAGTGAGCTCAGTTGGAAATAAAATTCCAAAAGTATCACTTATTAAGCATTGGTAAGGGTGGATTAGAAGATCTCTAATCCCATCCAACCCTATGAATCATTGCAAGTACACAAACTAAGAACAGTGATTGTCACTGCTAGAATTACAGTATTATGCTGTGTTAACCATTTTCATTTCAATTATCTTTAAATTTCATTTCCCTGTTTGGTTTACTACAGTGTGTTTACATGTGTATCTTTCTGCAATGGAAATAATTCTTTCATTTTTTTATGTGTATGAAATGAAATACTTTCTATCCATGCAAGTTACGCAATGAAATATTTGTTAATCTTTATGGTGGTTCTTTTATTGTTTTGGTCCAAAACAAGAAACAGCAATGTATATCTATAGAATGTATTTATATTGTTCCTTGTATCTAAAGAATAGTCTCATTGCTTTCTCTATTTTACCGGTGATGAGCACATTAGGTTGCGTTTTTGTTAGGAGTACATAATGATTTCCTATTCTACTTCTCCTTAAAGAATCTGAGTTAAGAGCCCAACTGAACGTTGCAGGTACTAAGGTTAGGCATCCATTATACTGACCCCTTTTACTATGGAGGGCATTGCTTCACACAACCATTTTTCTGTCAGACTACCAGTTTTATAGAGGTTTCCTGTGTGAACATTTCCCCCTGTGCTCTCAAAATTGATTGAGAAATTAAGAATGTGGATGTGAAGAGATTCTTGTGACAACCCTGGGAGCATAATTCAATTGCTGGTAAAGTAGTAAATTCTAACTGGGCAGTTTGATGCACCTCAAGCACTGTATTGATGGTTGCACTTCCCTCCAAGTTCCAATCCTGTTCAAGGTATAGTTTGAATTGAAACAAAATGTTCCAAACCCTGCCTGTTCACATGATAAGTAAAAAAAAAAAAAAAGGCCAGTTGACAACTGTACTCGTTTCCATACTCTCTTGGCTTTTTAACCAAGCTTTCTGGCTTGATATGTCATTGAAATGTGTAACAGCCACTACTTGGATTTCTGAAAACTGTACTTGTTCCTAACATTTGACCTAGGTTATAAATTTTGGAAAGCTGTAAAGCTGGATTAAAAGGCCATGTGCAGCAGCGGAAAAAATTATAGTGTGCAGGATCATTAATTACATGATCCTGCAAAAACAACCAGCATTAAGTCTTTATCATTTCATGTGGATATTTATTCCAGACTTCCACATCTTATCATAATTTTTAATTTGCTTCTTCATTAATGTTATGTACTATATGTGATTGTTTCAACATCTCCCTTTGCAACTGCCTTCATTATAGCATCCACAATATACAATATAAAACTTCCTTAAATGTGATAGCTAAGTTATTTCTTATTCATCCATTAGATTTCATATTTCACCTTTCCTCTAAATCCTCAGGATAGCATACCCAGTTCCTTGCAATTCAAGCACGGGAATCCATGTCCATGATTGTGTATATGTTAGAATTTGGAAATCGAAATTATTCGTGCCTTCTCTCTTTTGGTGTATACTTAATGTGCAACCCTCACAAACAATCATGTCAATTCTGAGCATAGGAAACTGGTCCCTAGTTGATGAGTAAAGATAATTGTTTTATTGTTAGAGTATTATTAAAGTACATTTCTCCAAGTAATTTAGTTGCACTTTTTCCCATCATGCTAAGTTGGTAATATTGGCTCTTGATTTAAGCACGAAAGTTCCAGCTCCTTCTGGGTTTTATCCCCAAAAGACTATTTGAGATAAAATGTATTTTACTGAGCTGCAGGTTACACTGAGCTAGCAAAGTTTGCCTGAATCCCACATCTGTCCATCCATACTTTATTTTATGATTGATGAGAGGAGTCAGTCAGGAATGATTCTTGAATTCTTGCCTTTAAAATTAATTTACCCTTTTGTATTTAGCCTTTGTACCTTTTTAGAACCTCATCTAACTGATGAGATAACTGAAAATGTAACTATTCAACCGGGATGAATCATTTTATTTTGACCATCTGCAAATAACAGTCCCAGACTAAAATGTCCCCAATGAATAGATCATTGGCTCATTGCCAGTTTAACAGCACTGCCTTCCCATCCATTGTTCCAATTTCAGGAGTGTTTATCCTTCTAGATACAGTCCCAGATATGTAGAAGAATGTTGGGTGGAAGAGGAGGAAGCGTGTTTTACTCCAAAGCTTGGCATTTATGTTAGGCAGACAAATTTTGCTCCAATACAGAATTTTAAATGGATGTTTAAAAAGATAGATCTTGGTTGTAAAGCCATTGTAATGCATAAGATGAGTGAGAGATGCATGAGATTATAAGCAGTATATATTTAAGTAGATTGGAGTTTCTGCACTTCAGACACACGAACATCATCAATATTTACTTATTCCCTACCATATTATACAGGAGACATGATACTCCAGTTATTTTTTTTCAGTTATTTATAAATGTCTGGAGAACTTTCTCTCTTTCAATTTTCCCAAAACATCATTTAACATTTGAAATTATTCTAAGTGGCCAGTTAAGGTTCAAAGTGCTGTAGGTGGCAATCTAAGTAGAAATAAACAATTTACTCAGATTATGAAAGGAACGTTTGCCACCTAACTGTTCCTTTGACATGCCTCTGACAGAAACAAAAGAAGAATAAAAGTAAAGGCAATAGGTTATAAGGATAATGGGTAAAGGGTCTCAGAAATAAATAATAAACAGGAAATGCATTGATCTGAATTTGGGAGGTTCAACATTCAGTTAGGTTGTTTAAGTCCTGACTTCTCTTTGCTAGCTGGCGATGTACGTTGCTGTCCTTAACCAGTCTTGTAGTGTATGTGGGCCCTCCTGCTCCCGCTGGTAATAAGTCCTGGATTTCATCTCCAGGATCTGCTTCTGACCATTGTTGCCATAGAAACCTAAAGACAGAGTGCTGTGAAGTACAACATTGATGTAACCCCAGTTCTTGCACCATTCCTTGGAAACGGTGCCTCCCATTGTTCCTTTCCTGAAGAAATTTAGTTCCTTTCCACCATAGCTTTTCTTTTATGTAACAGATATTAATTTAGGCCAGTCATGTATGTGATTTTTCTAATCTCATTAGAAGTTATTTCTGATGCCTTCATTATCTGTTCTGACACACAAACATAGGGGAAGAAAATTCTTAAGACAAAGTATCCCTCTTTTAAAGCCACATCCTGAATAATCTTCTCACGAGAGAGACAGAGAGAAGGGGGGGGGGTTGGCTGATGGCCTTGAACTATGTTTGTCTTTTAATTCCTTATGGGGGCATTTGAACCCTCTGATACAGCTGAAGGCTATAAATATATCCTACTTGTCTGTAAGGACACATGATGCCAGCCAGCCCTTCTACAACCACATTTCTCTTCAAAGTTTAACTTGCAGTATGGAAAAGTATGACAGACAATCACTCACAAAACTGTTGTTATCAAAGTATAACTGAACATTTACTCATACAAGATATAATGGCTGTGCCTGGTTGATAGACTGGTTATTTGTCAATTGCCCAATCTTCCCCCAGCCATGCACAGCCATTAGAGGGGAAACAGTAGACAGATCTATTCTGAAACAGAGCATATGCTTGTTCTTCTTTGAATCCGATTAAGGATGTTTAGAGATTTTGTTCAAACTTTGGTGTTCCTTTGTGATCTCATGATAGAAACATAAAATTGGATCTCTCCTTATTTCCCTTTGTTTCCCTATAAGTTGTTGCAATATAACTCAAACAGACCCTTATTGTAGAATCAGAGTTTTCAATTTGTGAAATTTTAAATGAAGTATACGATGCCTTCCATTTGTAATTCTCCCATGTTTTGCATTACTTATTCCATCATTTTTCTTACTTGAAAAAAGTATCTGGTAAGATGGGGAAAATGGGATAGGTTCTTAGTGTCTTATGATTGGTATTATTAAGAATCTGATTCTTGCAGAATAGAAGGATGCTGTCAGGCACAAATAAACAGGATCATTATGTTGGTTGCAATGTAAACAATTTATTGAAGTTTATGCACAAGAATCTGGTCAACTAACAGTCAGCACTAAATTGGTGATAGATAAGGGTCAGTGGAATTCAAGGGAGGAGGGCTGGACTTGGATTTCTTGTGCCAATGCAAGTACCCTAAACTAATGACGCATTTATATCTAAAACATATAAGGAACGGTTGCTGGAATTGGGTATGTCTAGTTTAATGAAGAGAAGGATGAGGGGGGGACATGATAGCAATGTTCCAATATCTCAGGGGTTGCCACAAAAAAGAGGAAGTCAAGCTATTCTCCAAAGCACCTGAAGGCAGGACAAGAAGCAATGGAGGGAAACTAATCAAGGAGAGAAGCAACCTAGAACTAAGGAGAAATTTTCTGACAGTTAGAACAATTAATCAGTGGAACAGCCTGCCTCCAAAAGCTGTGAATGCTCCAAAACTGGAAGTTTTTAAGAAGAGACTGGACAGCCATTTGTCCAAAATGGTATAGGGTTTCCTGCCTGAGCAGGGGATTGGACTAGATGACCTCCAAGATCCCTTCCAACATCATCATCATCATCATCATCATCATCATCATCATCATCATCATCATCATTATTATTATTATTATTATTATTATTATTATTATTATGTGAACCTCAGTCAATTGAACATTCAAATTAACTGGCGCTGATGGTTGACACGGGTTGCTGCCAGCATCCTAGGTATCAACCAGGTACCTCCTTAAAATGTAAGATGTTTAGAGTAGCGCAGTTTTTTGTAGCATTGCTGGAGTTATTGCAGGAAGCTGCAGTTTCTTGAAATATTTTGCAAAGTTTTTGGACATATTTCCCAGTGCCCTGATGACAATGGGTATCACTGTTACACGTTTCATCCATAATCGTGCAGTTTCAATGGCCAGGTCGCGATATTAGTAGTAATAGTAGTAGTAGTAGTATTGATATTATTAATATTAATATTATTATTTATATTCCACCACCATGACCATCTCCCCAGGTTAGCCTATTCTTTCTGCAGATGTTGAAGTATGAAGACATTTCTTAGGAATGGTAGTTTAGACTAATTTGGATAAGCCAAGTACCATCAGAAATATGTTTTTGTCTACAACTGTATTGTAATGATCAAAGTACACACCTTTCCCCCACACCCTTATTTTCAGGCCCAAATCAGATGCATATAAACACTGAAGGCATCTGCATAGTCTGCATAGCAAAAAAGATGAGTGAAAGAGATTACAATGTGAGTTCAAAACTGGGTGGGGACCGCATTGGAATACCAAAGATTAAGCCTTTATACTAGGAACAACTTCTGAATTTGGAAGCCTGTCCTGGCAATCTGCAAAGCTTATTTTGTATTCTGTTGAGATAGTACATAGTTAAACCCTAAGCCCTTAGAATTTTCACAACCAGGCAAAGCAGCAAGAAAATTATAAGATAGAGTTTCTTATTAAACTACTTTTTCCAGTGTTTGTTCACTATATTGCAACAGTATTAATCTGCAGAGCAATTCTTTTTGTAATAAGATGGAAGATTTGTGAATATCAACCCCTACTTCTTCCCCTCAAAATACAAAAACAAATAGAAGCTGCAGAATGTACTTCAGTATATTACTTGAACTATATATATCAGCCCACAGGACTTGCACACCTTTATTAAAGATCAATATCTTTGCATTCAATGTATAATCATTGTGTCCTAGCCTTGTCATTCTCTTTCACTGTCTTTCTTTAGTATTCTGCCCAAGTGACTATTCATGAGAATAGGTTTTTCTCTTTCTGAAGAAGAGAATGTAAAAACATATAGTACCTAACTATATATAGTTTAGTTTTCGCATTAAAAGTTCTGTCACTCAAGCTTTTATTTGAAGGAATACTTAATTCTCTCCTGATGCATCCACAGACTCTACCTTATCCATGTACATTTGATGCTTCTGATGCATAATTCATATCTGTGCTACTGCCTACAAAACACTTTATTTTTCACTTGCCTATCACATCAAGAAGTTTGTTCATTATTTTCTAAATGAAATCTCTCTTGTCCACAAAGCCACTTGCTATGGATATTGGAGACGCATTTTGTAAATGAGCAGTGATGGTTCTGAGATCAAGATTTCTGTACATATACCTCAGCTTTCATTTAAATAGAGACACCAGTCTTTTGTTTGCCTCTAAGTAATGAACTGACATTGTCTGCCATTAAATGGCAGTAAAACAAAGCATGTCAGTTGCACTGTTTTTAAAAGCTTCTCTATTAGTCCTCCCTTGCGATAGTCTTGTAAAATCAGTAACGCACAATACTAATTGTGAATTTTTCATCTTCTGCCAGCCTTCCATGTGTTGAATGTTAATTAGAGCAACCGAAGGACCAATATGGTTCACTTAACTCTCCTTCTCCTTAGGATAGGGCTATAATGAAAAGCCAAGTCCTTCTCATTACAATATAGTAAGGAGTGCCTCATCAGGAGGACCAGAAGTACCAACCTTTAAAAGAGACCACTAGCACTAACGGCCAGTGGCTGCACTCAAGAGATTTCAGTGATTTTAGATTCTGTATTTTAGATTTCTTTTCCTTATTAGCTGGATGTGTGGCTTACATCTCCTACTGTTCAAGGATAGCCCAGTGCTTCAACAGGAGTCCAAATTTAGTGTGATAAAGAGAAAAGAAAAGAAAAGAAAAGAAAGTAAACAACAATCAGTACAAGTGCACTGATTGCCTGGCCACAGACTCCTGACATTGCAAAATCAATTATTATAATCGCTTTACATTTTCCTCCTGTCCATCCAATTGACATTTGACATGCTGTGTTGTTATGTAGATTTAAACTATTTTTATCCTTTTCTTTAAATATGAATGCATTAATCAGTTGATCTCCATTCCTGATTTACTTAACCATCATAAAATTTGGATACCATTTACAATTTCTATTTAAGCAATTAATATAGTGGCCTTTTCATAAAAAAATGTTTGATTACTGGATTAGCAAATAGGACAAGAATAATGAAATATAGCTTATTCCTAGAAAATACTGTATGTCTGCCATTGATTAATGCAAACCTACTATTAATTTATTATTAGTTAATTGAAATTGAGGCAGCTATTAGTAGTTGTACAGAAAAAATGTTTTTGGGTTGATTTAAAAACAAACAAACTTGGGAGTACAGATAGACCTCACTTAATAACTATTTATTCAGTGAGCATTTGAAATTACATTGACATTGCTGAAGAAATGGTACTGATGCCTGGTCCTTGAGGTTATGGCTATTGCAGCACATCTGTGGTCATATGATCAAAATTTGACTGCTGTGTTGTTATGTAGATTTAAACTAGGGCTTTAAACTTCTGAAAAACGTGTATCTGTTGTTGTTTAGATCCCTATGTGAAAATTCATCTGATGCAGAATGGAAAACGGTTGAAGAAGAAGAAGACAACAATTAAGAAGAACACTCTGAATCCTTATTACAATGAATCATTCAGCTTTGAAGTACCATTTGAGCAAATCCAGGTAATATCAAACTTGCAAGTCCTTCTTCACCTTAAAATTCTGCTCCTCTTCTCAGGAACCTTCATTAATACCTATACAATAGTCCTGCATGGGGTGAAACAAGGGAGGAAGCTACAAAAGGTAAAAAATAAATAATACAATACTTAGGAACGTCAGTTCTTCAAACAGGCAACACATAATGAGTACTTTATTAAGCAGCAATGGGTGCTAAATAGAAAATTCAGTGGTGATTTTATTCCAACAGTTCAGGATAAAATCAGTTTTGTTGTTTTCCATTTTTTCAGATGATTTGATTAATATTAACAAATCAATATTATTTAAAGGCAGAGCAGTAATAATTATAAATTTCTTCTCCTAAACTGCGTAACTAAAACCATACTTATAAGATGATAATAATAATAATAATAATAATAATAATAATAATAATAATAATAATAATAATAATAATAATAATAATAATAATAATAATAATAATAGTAAAGTTGGAAGGGACCTTGAAGGTCATCTAGTCCAACCCCCTGCTCAGGCAGGAAACCCTATACCATTTCGGACAAATGGCTGTCCAGTCTCTTCTTAAAAACTTCNCAGGAAGTTTCTCCTTAGTTCTAGATTGCTTCTCTCCTTGATTAGTTTCCACCCGTTGCTTCTTGTCCTGCCTTCAGGCGCTTTGGAGAATAGCTTGACTCCCTCTTCTTTATGGCAACCCCTGAGATATTGGAACACTGCTATCATGTCCCCCCTCGTCCTTCTCTTCATTAAACTAGACATACCCAATTCCAGCAGCAAATACATAACTAAATAGTAGGTTTTGACAATCCAGAGTACTCAGCTTAGTTCCATGCTTTTATCTCATTTTAAAAGCCCTCTGGAAGTAAACAGAAAAAGAAATATGAGATAAAAACAGAAGACAAAAAAAGAAACATCAAAAAGCTTAGGAAAGAAAAAATGGTCATCCATCTTTCTTTGTGGCCCTTCTCTTGCTTCCTTAAATTTCAGTCACTTTCAGCATATAGTCCTCTATAAATTACTCTCAAGGCAGTGGTGGGATTCAATATGTGAACAACCAGTTCACATATTGCTTCCAGAAGTCCATTCTGGGCCTGGGCAACAAAAAATTAGCTACCCGTTGTGCCAAACTGGTGCGAACTGGCTGAATCCCACCACTGTCGGGAATGCAGCGCTTGGCAAAAAAGCAGGGCTGTCCATCCCTATTTATAGGATTACAGCTTAACTTTCCAGTTTGATATATAAATGAAGTGATAAGGGTCATTGTCTTCTTCAGCACAATTTCACCAAGCCACTGAGGCTGAAGCATTGTTACAACAGACTGCAGGAAAATTCATCTGTTCATATTGTATCTGTTGATTTAAACACAAAGTTTTGATTTAAAAATATGTCTCTCTGTGCTCAACCATAAGACTTACATTGCCAGTACATAAATATTTAAGAAGAGGGATTTGGCAGTGCAATCTCATTACTGAAGCATTGGCACCATCCCAGGCAAGATTATTGCAACTTTTTCAGTATCCAGTTTAGAGAGAAATTATAATAGAAGAAGGGGCTCAGTTATATAACTGAAAAACTGCCAATGATAAGATTTTTGGAGGGGGATTTATAGAATATAATTCCTAGGAGGCTGCAGGAGAACCAAGGTAAACCAGATCTGAACTTCTCATATATTGCTGCCCACTTACCACATGGATTGTGTTAGCTCTGACAACCTCAGCAGCAAAGTGTATGGATTTGCATTTTTCAACTTTGCTTTGTTCTCTCTCCATTGTTTAGAAAGTGCAAATTGTTGTGACTGTTTTGGACTATGACAAGATTGGCAAGAATGATGCCATTGGCAAAGTCTTTGTGGGCTACAACAGCACTGGTGCAGAGCTGCGACATTGGTCAGACATGTTGGCCAACCCAAGGCGACCCATTGCACAGTGGCATACCTTACAACCAGAGGAAGAAGTAGATGCCATGCTTGCTGTCAAGAAGTAGGAAGAAAGTGAAATGTGAAAAGAAGGCCTTTCTGCATTTGCCCATATAGTGCTCTTTAGCCAGTATCTGTAAATACCTCAGTAATATGGGTCCTTTTATTTCCAGCCATGCATCCCCAACACAGATCAGTGGTACTTCTACTCTTGTTTTAATTTGCACAACTTTAATGTAGAAAAAGCCCTATAAGGCACTCCATCTCACCACTGCCCTCAGATCTACTCTTCTTTTAAGCAATATGTGTAGATAGAGCATGACAGAAATTATTTATTGTATCACACAGTTGTACATACCAGTATCTAAAAATTTATTTCTAGTCTGTTTATTTGTTTGTCGTAAATGTTTCCTAATCTGTGTATATCTAGATGTTTTTAATAAGATGTTATATTTTAAATTATGTAAATTGACTGAGATATAGGAGAGCTGATAATTATATTATAGGGTAACTATTGTCTGCATTCCAGCAAAAATTCCAACTTGTAAGGCACTAGTAGTGTTACACTGACATCTTAAAGGACAACTTAAATCTGAGCTTTCAACTGAACCATTACAATATCAAGATATGTTCTTGAAGGAATGAATCCAATGGTAGACTTTTCTTGTGGGCAATTTTGCATGATCTGAGCAGGACTGACTTCTAGGAAGCATAGCAGAAGCTGATATATCACTTTTTTTCCTCTTTCTCTCTCTGTATATATATGTGTGTATAAACAAACTGAAATCATGGCTTTACACTTAGAAATGAAGGTACAGTTGCATCAAGGGAGGGAGGTGGGAGCATGAAATATTACACATAGCACCATATAAACTATGTGTGGGAATTATTTCAGGGTTATGTAGCAGCAGCAGCAGCCCTGCTCTTACCCGTGGCAAACATATATACTTGAAGACAAGTAGCTCTCCTTTTATCACCTTTATACGAATTTGCATACTGTGAATCCCATTTGTGCTCTCACATTCTCTAATTCTAATGAGTTTGCACATTAGACTTTGTAACAAAATATTTTATTATACTAAGCCAGATGAGAAGGAATGCAGAATATTTTTTAAAGCAAAACAAAAAAAAAATCACAGCCGTGTGTGTTTATTATACAAAAGTAGTTTCATGGTGACGAGACAGTATTGTACAATCCCATCAAAAGAGGACAAAAAATTAGCCATATTTCTGAATGCACTTCAAAGCAAGCCAAAAGATAACAGCTAGTGACCTTTTATATACTATTTATACTAATAAGTTTTAATTTGTCCTTTAAAAAAAGTGAAACAAAACAAAGAACAAGTTCTAGCAAACTGAAGCAACCTCTTATGTATACTAGATGCTCGTTTCAGGAGGAGTTTTTAAATGTTTTCAATGTTACTATGTAGTAAATGGCACAATTATGAAGCTATTAGTCATTCCATAAGCGTCTTAAAAGACTGCTCTGTGTATCACTGTGACTGCCGTGTGTGCTTAGAAACTGTAGTTCTCTCAGTGGATAGCAATCAATTTATTCTGTAGTGATATTGTAAAAATACTGCCATTCCCTTCTACTGCACTGCCGAAGGATTGCATAGCACAAGATGTTCTTATAGCTATGGACCAATTCAGAACTGAAGAGCTATGCACAGGACAAGGCATCATATAGAATGGACTGACAACACAGCATTTTGTCGACACTGTGCAATATTCCACATCTCTCCCCAGGTTGATGGTAAAGGCTGTCCTTCAGACAAGACCAATGGTCACTTTAGCTTATATTATTTCCTTGTGTCACATCGGAGCGTTATTTTTGCAACTGGGGTTTCTTCCTTGGAGACCCCTTTCATTAATTTATTTAAATGCTGCATATTTATTTAAAAGATTGTAAATATATTTTAATATGTTGAAACACAGGTTCTATTTTCAGGAACACTAAGCACCAAAAATAAAAATAAAAAATCCAAGAAAGCATACCCCCCCCTTCCCATTAAAAAAAAAAAAAATTGGTGGTAAGTGTGGAATTTCCTCAGAAATAATTTCAAAATATAGTTTTCTTTTTTAAGAAAAAAGGCATCCCCAGTCGTGGGTTTTTTTTATGACAGATCTCCTTTTTCAGAGCTCTAAGCTGGCATGTTACTTATGAAATGTAGAGAATTGAACTCACAAGCCACAAATGGATTGTGACAATTTAATCCAGTTTCTATTTAACTTTCCACAAGGAGCAACATTTATTTATTCTGGTGCTCTTTCTATTCTCTACATGAGTGTTTTTTAACCTAAGCAGCTTTAAGATGTGTGAACTTCAACTCCCAGAATTCCCCAGCCAGCAGTTTTGCTGGCTGGGGAATTCTGGCAGTTGAAGTCCATACATCTTAAAGTTGCTGACATTGAGAAACACCATTCTACATCAAAGAGGAAAAGACATAATTGAATCAGATAAGCTGAATTATATATAAGAGGGTCCTTTTGTAATTGTATACGACCACCAATTCTCAGAGTGAGCCTAAACACAGAGGGTTCAGTTCTGCTGTAACTTCTTTTAGTTGATCAGCATAATGGGAGAGAAATTTCAGACCGAAGCTACCAGAATTGATTCATTGTGTGAAGGTATTCTAAACTGATTCTCTTTTTACACTGCCAGAATGAATGTCACTGTGGAATTGGCTTGTAATGTTCCATCATTTTTAGCAGAAAAGTCTGCTATTTGACCAAGATGACATTTTCATCCTCAAAAGAAGCCACATGTACCTTCCTGACAAAGCTGTGTAAAGTATTAGAATCTGATGCTGTAGAAAGATCCTAGTTGCCTTTGTGTATATTTACTGCCTGCTTGAGTGTTTCTATGTGTGGGGTTTTTTCTCTGTATCTTGTAGAAACATTTGGGGTGTTCTATCCTGCCATACTGCTCGTGACCCACGAGCTGACAAGTTTAGCTGTATTTTACATTTAGTTTTGATGAAGGTGGTTTATCTTTTGTTTCACTTTTGTGTAGTGAATCCCACAGTAGAGTTTTCCAGGTGTTGTTAAATAAAACATACATACTACACAATATCCAATAAAATGTTTTATTTCCTGTTGATGCCTCAAGTGTTCTCAGCATTATTTATTTATTTGTATTTGTAAAGTCTAGATTTATAAAGTCACCCATCTCAAATAATGTGATTCTGGGTGGCATACAACAAAAAACAAACTAAATAAAACATTTATTTACTTATTCTCCTGTTCAATCACATCCAGTTCTTGGAGACTGCCTGGACAAGTCCCTGCAGTTTTCTTGGCAAGATTTTCCAGAAGTGAATTGACATTGCCTCCTTCCTAGGGCTGGGAGAAAGTGACTGGCCCAAGGTCTCCCATTTCACTTTGTGCCTAAGATGGGACTAGAACTCACAATCTCCTGGTTTCTCCTGGTTTATATATATATGTGATATATAAATATATAAATATAAAATACAAAATATAAAAATGACAACCAAACACAGAACAACCAAATGGTTGTTGGTTCCTGGCTTAGTAAGTTGTCACATCAAAAGAATTTACTATTTAAAACTCAGTTCTTCAGTAAGTGGAAGTAAAAGCTGTCCTTAATAGTAAGACATTGTCTATGTGCATTCATATAGCTTTAAGCAGTGTCCAACTACTATACGAACTATTCCAAAGGCCGTAAGAATGCCTACACCAGTGGTTCTCAACCTTTTTAATGCCAACCGGTCGTAAGTCGAGGACTAAACCGGTCGTAAGTCGAGGACTAAACTGGTCGTAAGTCGAGGACTACCCAATCGGTCGTAAGTCGAGGGCTTTCCCTGCCCAGGAGCGCCGCGCATGCGTGGTTCCGCCCCCTGCGCCGGCTGAGGCGTAGCTGGCAAGCAGCAGAGACGGAGCAGGCCGACCACCAGCTGGCCCAGCTCAAGGGAGGTAAGGCACCCGCTGGAAAAGGGGGAAAAAATGGCGGACAGCCTTGCTTGGCGACCCCTGTGAAATGGTCGATCGACCCCAAATGGGGTCACGACCCATAGGTTGAGAACCGCTGGCCTACACCTTCACAACTGAGAACTTAGGTGCATGGGCACATATTTTTTACACAAATATTCCCTGGCTTTGAATGTACATACAGACAGAAAAAGAGGAAAGACATACATACTACACGATGAAACACTTTGGTTGCAAAACGTCAGAAAAAATTGAGTAGTACCTTTTCCAATTTATAAATTTGAACTCATGAAATATTACTTTTAATAAAATGTATTAGAAAAGGTGCAGGTTTCTGATGTTTTGCCTCCCCATAGGTTAACATTTTCTACTTGATTGTAAATTGCTTGAGCCATGGTGGCGCAGTGGTTAGAATGCAGTATTGTTTGCTCCTGACCAGCTCAGGTTAACTCAGCCTTCCATTCTTTCAAGGTCAGTAAAATAAGGAGTCAGATTGTTGGGGACAGTAAACAGCTTAGAGAGGGCTGTAAAGCACTATGAAGTGGTATATAAGTCTAAGTACTATTGCTATTGCTATTGCAAGCATACAAAGAATAACTCAGCCATAAAATATGTAACAGATTCTAAAATATAAAATCAGTATAAAAATTATTCACTTCCATATCTAAAGAGAATCAAGGCATTATTTTACAACAAAATCCAGGAAGCAGTTTTGTCCTAATTAAGACTATAAAACAAACTCCGGTAGCAGATTGGAGGGGAACAAATGTACTGCTGACAAAGCAACCAAAGAAATAATTCCATTGCTAAAACTATTAAAGAATGACAATCCTTTTAACACATCAAAGTAAAAAAAAAAGCAACAGAAGCTTACTGCAAGCAAATGGATAAGATTACTGAAGCACAGATAGACAGATTCTAATACATTCACTGTCAGCCTTTAATTCAACAGATCTTGATTAGACATTAATGTCTAAAGAGAATACAAAACTGCAGCCTAATGGTCATGACAAGATAAAGTGAAGTGCTAATTGATAAGCTAAAATTTAACAAGCACAAAATTAGATACTAGAGAGATGAGCTGTGTTAGGTAATTGGAGCAAAAAATGTTTAACCGTTGATTGACCAAAGCCTACTCTATCAGAATACCCAGAATATATCAATATCAGTTCTAGCATTTTTCAAAGGTAGACCTAGACTGTAAATAGATCAATTGTTAGTAGATTCAAAATAGACACATTTTCTGTTATATAGATCTCTAACACAAACCTTCAGGTGGAGGATCAAGTAGCTCAACATTGAGCAGTATATATTGGCCTCGCCTTATGTCTCTTTGCATCTTGACAATGCCATATTTGTTCTACTCAAATTTTGAAAAGTGCTTTGCAATTGTATTCAAGTTCATTTGAATAGTAGGTAAGCTATACATACAAACTATAAATCTACTTCATTAATGTTCCAACTTGCAAAGAAAATTATCAAGTGAACAATAATTTGCCCTAGACTTAATACAACCAGATGCAAAAGCAGGAAGAGAGGAACAGGAGATCTACACATTTAGGCACCTGCTACATACACACACACACACACATGCACCTATACACAAAAAACAAACACACATAAAAGCATGTCACATATAAATGTGCACATTTATAATGCTGGTAGGGAGAGAGGTCTCCAAATTGGATTTAAAGCAGCCTTATATTGACAAATTGGAAAAGCTAGGCATTGTACAGAGTTCAGTGATCATAGCTTTTTTTTCTTTTGAATAAATACAATAAAGAGAAGTTATGAATGTTAACTATTGGAGCAAAGAATGAAAGAAAATTATTGCCTTCACGCTTTGCTTCCCCATTTTTGAGAATATTGACTGATCACTACTGGAAAGGTTATTGTTGAATTAATAATTTAACAGAACCAAGGATCTTTTTGGTCTTTTATGATTGTGAATGTAACAGTCCACTCTACTAATGGTAGAGGCTAGTGGCAGCCTCTTTGAAGGCTAAATGTACTTCTGAAGAGCATCAGTCAGGTGGAAATGGAACAGCAGATGTCTTCTTCAAAATTCTGTACAGAAAGCATTATTGAGCAGTGTTTTCATAGCCTAACTTTATCACCAAACAATGCAGTGATTTTAAATGTGCCTTTGCAACTTCCCAATAATAAAACTATGCACATTTATATGATTGTGATTTAAATGATGCCATCCTAAGCATATTTATAAGTAATGACTTGAAGCAGTGGTGGCAAACCTATGGCACGCGTGCCAGAGGTGGCACTCAGAGCCCTCTCTGTTGGCATGTGTGCCACCGCCAGCAGCAGGTCCATCAGGCCGCCACCACCGCCCGGAGCAGGAGCCCTGCCCAGCACGAAGGAGGCGAAGCGGCCGACTAGCAAGCTCGAGTAGAGGTGGTAGAGCATAGGTCACCAACCATTGTCGATTGGCGGACTGAAAGAAAAGGCAGGGGGAAGTATTTTACATGTGCGCGTGTGTGCATGGGGCCGCGAGTATGCACGCACTGCAAACGAGGCAGGACTAGTGCCTGCGTGATACTCATTAGCCCTGCCCCGTTCTTGCTTGGTGCAGCGCCTTGTATCTGCACCCCGTGGTGCGGCGGTGGCCATTTTTGTGCCCCTGGTTTTTGCGGTCCCCCCCCAAGGGTACCACAATGCTGATGGGCCCCTGGCACTTTGCGATAAATAAGTGGGTTTTGGGTTGTGGTTTGGCACTCGGTCTCTAAAAGGTTCGCCATCACTGACTTAAAGAATAAATTACACTTTCTAAATATTTTAACATGGCCTAATCTACTCCCAACTCAGGTCTATGCTATTACTATTAATTCTTTCAACTCCCACTCTTTTTGTATCTTTAAACTTGACTACCATTAATATATTCCAACTTCAGTTCAGAATCTCCCCATCTATACCTTGATCTGGAGTTTTTCAAAATACTTCAAGGATATATTTCAGACTTTAAATGATTTTTTCATATATTGTTGTCAATCAAAAAATGCCTTATCACTATTAGTTAGACTATCATAAGGAAAACAGTTTTAAATAATTGCCATTACACTAAGCATAGAGAGAAGCAAAATTATCCATATTATTCAGTTCATTTAGCCCCTAATCAGCTAGCACAGAAATATTCTTCCCAACTGAGTTCACTTAGCAACTTTAAAACACTCAAATTTCTTAAATGCCTTTCATATCAAGATTCACTCATTGTTTTTAATTTATGCAAAACAGGAAAAATAATTTATATTTTCTAATACCTGCTGGTTTGCTGATTTATGTTTGCAGTGGCATTCTTTTTTAAGGTGTCAGACCAGATTCCTAATTTTCAAAAGAAAATCCAAATTATGTCTTAATGAGAGACCTTATAAGGAGCCTCATCACTTCTGTTTGCTTATGTTTATAACTCTACCTGCCATTTCAGTTACTTGCCAGTACAGCTGGCCATTCTGTTTTAGTACAACAAATCTCAACAGAAATTTCCAACAAGATGGCTAATTCTAAATTAAACTTCTCACTGAAGTAAAAATTATCTTGAACAAATCTTTATTATATTCAGCATAAAGATTCTGTTATTACATTTATTCATCATGATTAGCCATGACATTTGGATGTTGAAGCTAAAATTTGCAGAGGCTTTACTGTAAGTCAAGCAGAAATTTCCATAAAACCAAACAGTTCTTCCTGACTGCAGGGATATCTACAGAGACCTCCATCAGACATTTGGAGTACATAAAGAGGAGGAGGCTGCACTGGAGACAAGGCATGCAGGATCTAATAAGCATCTCCCAGAAAATGAGATATGAGCAAGATCAAATACATAACAACTTTATCACATTCATTCAAACTACAGTGCCTGCAATTGCAGAATTACTGGCAGCTATATATGTGAGCCATGCCTCTAAGAAGCATCCCTTTTAGAAAAAGTAGGTGACAAAGTTTTTCTTTAAGCAGTTTCAGTCAATCCTCTGAAAGCCTTACAGTGAAAAATTATACTGAGAGGTTGCAGTAACTGACCACTGGACAGATATGGAGACCAAACCATAGTGATAAGTATTAAGGGAGGTCAACATGGGCATAGTCTGGAAACATATTTGTGATTTTTCACTGCAGTTAGCAGGGGGATTAAGTACCAGTATATAAAAAAGTAGGTCTTGTGCAAAGCCTTGAAGCAGCATTAGTGCTTTGAGTCAAGCAAAGCAACTATATTGCTTGGCTTTATTGTCTCTTGACACACCTCTAATTCATCTCACAGGGCTCATATTACAGATGAAAGCTCTGCAGAATCATCCCTTGCAGGATTATGGAGGGAGCCTCCCAAATTGGGCTATACTGGTGGAGACAACAGGAAATGTCTTAGTGTAAGTCAAAAGTGTCCAACCTGTAAAGTTCCCTGGCATATGCTGACAGATATTCTTGTTTGAGCAGCAATTTAAGAAGCAAATCAGCCACTTTCAATGCCCAAATCAATGTCTCCTTTAAAAAAAAAGTTTTAGGAAAAAATCATTTCACTTTTCCATCACTTTCTTTTGATTATGCTTCTTTGACAGATTATTCTTTAAGAATGAATATCTTACTTGGAAGAGGGTGAGATTTCTCTGAAAGAAAGAAAAAGTTACCGCTTCCTCAGCCCAAAACAATGCTGTTGAGATAACAATACTATAGGCAACATTGACCCAATTCCTGGGAAAAATTGTTCCATCAAATGCTTCCTTTCTCAGTTTCCTCAATGGATAATATACGTCATGGCACATCCATTTAAAATGTTAGGCTGTTCACTTTCTGATTGTTCTCTGTCCAACTAATCTTTTTGTGATCCACCCAAAAGTGATAAACCATACACAATAGCAACTATAACCCAAGCCTTCCTAAGATGAATAGGTTTGTGCATATCTATGTCAGTTGTGTACCTTTAGAGAACTAAAAATTCAATCATTTCCTTAAATATATTTACTTTCTCATTGAAGCCAGTAACAAATTTGAAAAACATATTGGGTCAATTGTATGGGGGGAAAGATATGGGCTATATTGATATTAGTGAAGGTTAAAAAAAACGCTGTACATTTATATCCTAACTAACAAAATGTTATCTAATAAGTGTGATTAATTAGTGTGGAAAATGGAAAAACATTTAAAATGCAATTCATTTCTTTGGGGAAAAAAAATCTCAGAAATAAGTATTTCTTTCTGCACAGCTTATTCATCCTGACTTAATATTTGCAAGCTGTACCTGGAATGTCATAGAGTAATACTGATTAGATGTTCCTCTTTCCTAGTCAGCCAGAAAGTGAATCTTGGACTGATTCAGAATATATTGCCACCTTCGTTCTTTTTTTTTTTTTATCACCCAATTCATCTTGTCTGCAGCTCCACTTAGTGGAAAAGAATAGAATCCAAGAAAAGATCCAGGTATGATACCTGTAAGGTCATATAAAGAATGTAAATATACTGAGGATGCATAAAGACTACCTCTTTGCACCAGAGTAAAGTTTGAAGACTATGAAAACTTTGGCTTGTACAGTATATTTGCTTATATAAATATTATTAAAAGCGTTGACCAGTTCAAAAAAGAAGAAAAAAGTCACATTTATGTTTATTTTATTTAGAGTTGTCGTTAAAATAAAGAGCCAAAAGAAATGTGTAAATTAGTCCCCATATTTAACAAGCCAGGTGGCACAGTTGGATGCATGTGATTTATGTTTCTTTTCTTCAGCGAATTAATGTGTTTTCTACCCTTCTAAATAAAGAAAGATGCTATTGCAGAACCTGCTAAAAGTGTCAATTTGTACCTGCCAAGTGACAAACCATAATATTCCTTTTTAAATGCCCCATTTACTTGTAAACAAATTTCATTTTTCTCTTTGGCCAACATTGTCCATCTGTAGAATTAAAGAGAGATCTGGGGAGGGAAATTCCTTCCCAAGTAGAGCCATAGCCATTAATTGCTTTGTGGGAAGAACCTTAGAACAGACCCTTTGACAACCATCTCAAGCATTTGACTTGTTATATTTGAGTTGTTATATTTAATATGGTTTGTTGTACTTTATTTATGCAACTTCACGTCTTGGAAATGTTTGTAGTCTGAAAGATGAGATAAAAACAAACCTATAAACACATATAATGTAAATAGATATTCATATTAATTATAAATTTCTCCTACAAAAAGCAGCTGTTTTAACATCCATTTGCTTGAAATCTATTCTCAACAAGAAAATGTTACAGTTCTTCATATCTAGGTAAAAACATGTCCAGCTAAATCTGGACAAAGGGCATCTAGGTTGAAATTCATAGTCGACCAGATGCCTCAAGGAGTCCAGATCTGGGACATAAGAATAGCCAATCAACAACAACCAGATATTCAGAGATGTCCTCTAAGAAAATAATTGATAGCTTTTTTACAGCCACAATAGGAAGGAATATGCCATAACAGAATAGATAAGGGGATTGGAGGCTAAAAACATATGAAGAAGAAATTGGACAGCTTTTTGTCTAGAATGGTATAGAGTTTATACCATTTACAGGTGTTGAACTAGAAGACCTCCAAGGTCCCTTTCAACTTGGTTATTCTGTTATTTATTAGGCAATCATCTCCTGGTTACCCACATTTCATTAAATTCCAAGGAAAGTGTCCAAAGGATTTCCCACAAGGCTGTTCTAGATTCAAAACCAAAGATAGCCAGAAAAATAATATGTAACTGTGCAAGAACAGTTGCAAGTCCTTGTCATTTGGTAGCTAAATTATGCTCACAGATGCCACCCAAATGCATTCTAAAGAGATTCTAGATTCCAATAAGTTTTAGCTTCTACACACGTCCACCACATATGGTAGAATGGAATATTATTAGAACATGGATAGGAAAGATGATACAACAACGTATAGAACTAAAACCAGAAATATTCCTGTTGGGTATTCTACCAGAGAAATACAATAAAGAGAAAATATATTTAATTATTCATATAATTACGGCAGCCAGGATTGTGTTTGCACAAAATTGGAAAGCACTGAAAGCCCCCCCAGAGGGAGAGGTGA
>NW_015386442.1:889797-903459 GCF_001527695.2 Protobothrops mucrosquamatus | reverse complement strand
AGAAGGTAGAGAAGAAGGAGTGGGGATGCAGTGAAAGGGGAAATGGGCGAGCAACACCAAAAGTCATGTGTATGTATTTATTTCATTAAAAGTATCTTATATATAAGAATGTAAAAAGAATGTATGTTAATATCTGATAAATATCACGGTATATGTATGGGGGAGAGTTTGGAAAAATAAAAAATAAATTTAAAAAAAATAAATAAATAAAGAGATTCTAGAGCTGCACCAGAATAAAATAGAAAAACAGAAACTTCTTTCACAAGAGAAGTAATTTTCTGTCATTTGAAAGATGTGTCTTAGTCCAGTACTAATTGCAATGCTATGCGGACTTAAAGGGATCATAGTGGGACTCCAAGCAAAGGTGCAGAAAAGGCAGTTCTGGTAGACTGACTGTTCAAATCTTCTCTTCACTTTTTATTTAAAGGAACAACCAAGTAATAAAGCAAAAAAGGAGGACTGGAAAGGAAGAGACTTAAACAGTGCGAAGTGAGACAATATGGGGATGTCAGCCTGGATGGTTAGCCCTGAGCTCTAGGCACTTGCACTTTATGGCAAGGAAAAGCTTTAAGAGATGATGCCTGATGTCTGGAATGATTTTTACAATGCATTCGAGAACAATACAGAAGTCCACTGGGCTCTCCAGCACTCTGAAGGGACAGCAGAGAAATACGGAGCACTAGCAAATATCAGGCAGCTGAGAGTAACCTTCTAAAGAGCAGAGCAATAAAAACTGTTAACAGCCACAAAGCATCATAAACCATTGGTAAGGCACTCCGACAGTCTCAGCCTCAAGGGAGGAACACTAGAAATCAGTTTCTAGGAGAAAGTAAAGAAGAACAAGTGAAGTGTCGGCTTTTATTTGGTTTGCTTTACCTGAGTCTATCAGCAAGAGTCTAACAGCCCTAGCTAAATGATAATCAACAGTATCTCTTGTTTTGTAAAAGGGAGTCATACATAAAATTTTAGCACAATGAATATCGTACAAACTATATCCACCCTGCAAATTCTTGGGACAGCCTGCCTTGAAAATTTACCAATTACTCTAGTTCTGAACTCTACTTCTGTTCTGGGACTGGAAACAGATTGCAGGAGCTCAATTGCAAAAACTACCTGTAAGTACATAAATAGAATAATAACTTTATTGTCACTTTATTGTACACTAATCGGCAAACATTAAAATGAAATTTGTTGCATACAGCTCTCAAAGGGTCACCACCTCCAATATACACTACATAAATATGACAAAAACAAATAAATAAATACAGAAATATGCGTATACCCACATATATTGTATGACACAGAGAAACTAAACAGTCTAATTCGGATTATGTATACATGTGCATGGTGAGAAAAATGAATATTGCGAGTTTACCAGATGGATGGCTTAGGGAACACAGCTATTACAGAATCAGATAGTTCTGCTAAAAATACTTCAAAAGAAGTATCTGTATTATTGTGTTATATAATATCTATTACATATATAATAATTACAGATATAATATGTAATATCTGTGTTATTGCAATATTCCAAATCTTATTTAAGGACAAAACTGGAGCCTAATCTAAAACCTTTGACAAAGTAGTAGTTATTACAAAGTTCTAGAACTATAATATTGAAAGAGGCCAAACCCAATTCCATGCTTGGGCTCCAGGAATATGAATACTTTCATGTTAGAAGCACTGAAATGCTTCCATGTGAAAGGATTTACTGGTAACATTACCATTGCCTGGAGGATGGATGCCCAGTTGATGCTCCTTTCACGTCCCGGTGAACTTGCTCACTGAAGTGGTACCCATTTATCTACTTGTGGTTGCTCACTTTCGAACCGCTGGGTTGGTGGGATCTGGACTGTGTGATGGGAGCTTACCCTGCCCCATGGCAGCAACGGGTCTCCATTTAAACACCTCCATTGAAGGAAATCCATGACTTCCTGAGCGATGGGCTCCACTGTCAAGCTGCTGGTACTGTTTTCATAACCTAAATTCAGAATTTGGCTTCCTGAAACGTGAATCCATTATTTCATGTCCTGCACTCTGAAATAGTGTGTGTGGGGGGGAAACCTTGACTTTTTCTTAAGGGGCATCGGCAGTGCTTTTTTTTGTCATAGAACTCACCAGAACAAAGTTCTGGCACCCTTTTTTGACAGATTTTCCAAGTTTTTAAAAGTAACTTTTGAAAATTTGATGTTTGGGCCATGTGGACTTGAATTGCCTTGTCGAGCGTAGCAGGTCAGTGGCAAAATCATTAAAACGGTGCATGCGGGCTGTTTGTGTGTCAAATCCAATCCAGCTGCTTGGCTTGTGATTGGTGGCACTGCTCGGTTTGTGATTGGTCATGTGGTTGCACACTGAGTGTTTACTGCGGGCGATGACCACTATGTTTCGTTACACAACTGACGTGTGTGGGTGTGTGTACAGTGATTGACTAGGTGCGAAAGGTAAATAAAAGATTAACAAGATGTGAGTTCCGGCACCTTTTTTCTTACAAAAAAAGCACTGGGCATAGGTATATTTAAAAGGCTGATCTATCCTCCCTAATGCCCTAATCACTAAATACTCCCAATCCCTTCACTCTCTGTTCATAGAATTACTTTCTAATCCCCCTCATAATCCTTGTTGTCCTTCTCTGAACCTGTTGTGTTGTTTTAAATCTATCTTAATATGCTGCCTAAAACTGTGCACAACTGAAAGAGCGAATTAATGCAGAGCAACAATCAAGTCCTCTGATTTGGGATGTGAAATATTACTTTCTTTGATTGGGAAGCTCTTTTTTTATTCATCAAGCCTAAAACTACATTTGACCTTTTGCAGCCACATTAAACTGCTGGTTCATATTCAATTTGCCACCATTCCAATATTTCCCTTCAAGTATGAATATCAAAATACATTCTGCAGTATCATTTATTTAGTTGGATTGATGAACAAGGGTAAATACTTTCAGCAAATAATACAGTTCCTGATCTTTCCTTTCTATATTTCTGCTCCTTTGAAAGAAATTATATCACTCAACTGCTCTATTCTAATCATGAGAAACCTCCCACCAGGGTCTAGATTACTTATTTAATCATATTCACCTTCCTATTACTCACATTTCAAACCAACTTTGCTTATTTCTCATGCCCTGAGCATTAGTGTATAGGCCTGCCAAAATTCTCAACCTTGGCAACTTGAAAATGTGTGGACTTCAATTCCCAGAATTCCCCAGCCAGCAAGGGCTTGGCTGGGGAATTCTGGGAGTTGAAGTCCACACATCTTCAGGTTGCCAAAATTGAGACACACTGCTATAGACAACAAAGTCTACGCATTCTTTGAGTGATTGTTCTTCCTGATTGCTCAGAATTGTTTAATTGAACAAATGCCCACTTTCTTTTGCAAGAAACAAATTTTCCATATGGCCTTTCAATTTATTTGTCTTGGACTGAAAGGATGGACAGTGCTGCTTGAACCTGAGCCACTGG
This sequence comes from Protobothrops mucrosquamatus, assembly GCF_001527695.2. Taxonomy (NCBI): domain Eukaryota; kingdom Metazoa; phylum Chordata; class Lepidosauria; order Squamata; family Viperidae; genus Protobothrops; species Protobothrops mucrosquamatus. The sequence continues at coordinate 899,998 of NW_015386442.1, read as the reverse complement.
GGTCTTGAGCTTCTTTGCTAGATCTTCAAATAATTACAATACAATATGTTATACATGTTTACCCCATCACCTACTGTATGTCTACAGAACAGAATAATATATTAGGCTCAATATGCTTTGGAAGTTGTTCTGTCACATTCATTGTTCCCTTCTCCTTGACTGGCAGTAACAAACTTCCCAAGAAGATAAATAGATTTTATCCCGAAGACTCAGAGCTTGTTTTTCCCATTGTTTCTGAGTGCAATTAGCACAGCTATTAGTTTCTGGGACTTGTTACCTGGTTTGATTATCTTTTTGAATAATTACTTCATCTGCCAGATTTTATTGGGGTGCCTCCTTTATTTGATTTAATAAATCTCCATCCTCTCACGCCTTCTAAAATATGGACACTTGTTATTCCTCTGCTTCAATCATTTCAATCTTGCCCTTCCTGGACATATACATCAGATTCTTTTTAGACAGAAACAGAAATATGCCAAAGGGATTGGAGGTCATGACTGCAGATCATTTTCGCATTCTTTCTTAAGGTTTCACAATAGACCCTGCCCGAGGTGTGATTCCAACAGCAGTAACTCTTCAGCACCTGATGCCACATTGACCACTAGGGGGCAGTGCAGGATAGATACAGAGTTAAGAATTTCTCTTGGTCCCCACTCTACCTGCTCTTCTAAGAGATTGCTAATATTTCTTCCTATATTTCTGCCTATATTCACAGGCACACGCTTCACATAGCACATGCTCTAAGGACTCTTTTCTATAAGATGTACCTAGGCTTTGCCTGTTTCTAGACAGCATTTCTTGTAAATACATTCTATTTCTTTTATAATTATAAAACCTGCTCTTCTAATCATTGTTCTGATCAGATTCCTGCTCTTTGGAACATTCACAAGACTTCTCAGATTAGTTAAGTAGACACCGATTGAAAATTTATCAGAATATCTTTCTTAAACTATGCTGCAATGTCCTGGTTGCTGTTTATTCATCCATCTACCTAATTTTGGCAAAATGTTTGTGAAACAGTGGTCTGCTTTCTTTTTAATAATTCTTCTGCTTCTAGGATAAGAAAATATACCCCCTCCCCCCCCAAAAAAAATCAGGTTCGTCCTGCAGTCTGCAACCAGGTTCTTGTGATCACTGATTTCTGCAATTAGATGTACAAACAGAGCTAGACACAAGGTAAGGTCCCACATTAAAGTTAACTTTAGTGGTGACTGGAATGAAGAATATGACTGATGACGTTGAACAGCCTTCGTTGGTTTACTACTGTTAGCTTAATGTGCTAGGAAAATTTGTCCAGGAATTATCTGGCACTTGCTTAAAATCTGAACATTGTTGTGGGATCACAACAGAGCCTAAAACAAGGAAGGCTAGACTGAACTAATAACACAGAGCTGAAGCTGCCAAAACAGAGCTGTTGCAGGTTTTGTACCAATCTATTCCACAATTCCTCTGTAAGTGAGCCTTACTAATTCTCAACAGTACATGTTTTAAATTCTTCCCAGGTGCTCACAAAAGCTCATGAATCCTGGCTGGGAAATTTCCCAGAACAGATCATTCTTTTGTTAAAACAAAATATTCTCCATTTTACAGTAGAGCATAACTTCAGGGCATCAGACCGTGTAAACAGTTTTAGTCTCAGAATGACTGGAATGCTGAGTGGAATGAAGACCTGGAAAGAAAGGGTAATTCAGAGAGGCAGATCTGTGAGAGTCCTTCTCATTAAAAACACACCTATCCGCCCACTGCCCACAGAATGGTGCCTTCAAGTTAAAGCATGAACAAAGGAGCCAGACATGGGGTGCAGAAGCGCAATGTGAGGAAATGAATTTTCTCAGGTCCTAAACCTAGTTTCATGGTGAGCTTATCTATCATCAGAACAACAAAGGAGCTCCAGAGAACTCATTGGAAGCAATGCAGAACTGTAACAATTTGGCATATTTTTCCTCAAATCAGTTACTCAAAGATTTGAGTCATGACTTTAAAAAAATAGTGAACAGAGCATCTAAGGACTTCACAGGTTTTCTAGAGAGAGCGGAGCTGGGGAGATCTCCCCCCCCCTTTTGTTTACATTTATATACCTTCTTGCAGATTTGTGTGCCAGAAATTATGAAACTGTTGTAATATGATCATGCTTTTATTTCACAAAGTCAGAGTTAAGACTGAAAATATTTTTGCTGCCTGAGTTAAAGATAAGATGTTCCTGTTCCCATGCTACATATATATAGTAAGCAAACTAAATTGGCAGGTGAATCTTAATTCAGTGATAAGGATGTGGTAGCAATATCCATCAACATGGAGGCAGAAAAACAAAATAACAGAGTTAGAACAGAGCCTCCAGCCCCCTAATCATCTTTGTTGCTCTTCTCTGCACTGTTTCTAAAGTCTCAACACCTTTTTTATATCATGGTGACCAAAACTGGATGCAATATTCCAAGTGTGATCTTGCCAGTACAGTATAATATGGTAATAACACTTCACGTGAACTTGATGCTATCCCTCTGTTGATGCAGCCTAGGACTGCATTGGCTTTTTTGGCAGCTACAACACACTGCTGGCTCATACATAAGTTGTGGTCCACTACACAATTGGGCAGCTAGGTTACATATGAAGCACAAAGAGGAATTTGTCACTTTGCCTCTGCTTCCTACCATCTACTGATGGTAGTTGCCACTTGCTTTGACCTATTGACAGAACCAGCCCTGGGCTCAGGGAATAAGAACATATGTGGTACATTTGTCAGAAGTGGTGGAGGAAAACTTTTTTTTTGCCTCTAATGGCAGATACTCAGTATAGGAACATATGAATAAAATGCCTAATGCAACTTTATTACCAGCAAGTCTGCATGGTGTTGCTTTAAGCAAAAATTTTGTATTCTTCCAAAAGGTTCAAGATTATTTCACCCTTCCATGTGTCATTTGATGTCACTATAATTCTGTGAGATAAATTAAGAGAAAGGCCTGGCTCAGAGCTATTTAGTTACTCAACATCAAATACAAATTTGTACATTATTATTTATAGAGACTAACTAGCTAGTTACTCTTCTTTTAGGGTTAAACCTTTTCCAGAGTCATACTCTGTATTCCACATTTTGTACTGCAGCATTAAAGTCGAAATAGAAGCTCCTGCTAAGGAAGGAATGTCCAGCTCAGTAAAAGGATACTGAATTTGACTGAGCCATGTTACATAATGTTTTAAATACTTATTTTAATGTCTGACATTTGATATGTTTGTGTGTTTTTCACACCTATCCACACATATATTTTACTACACAACTTTTAATGCACTCTTACAATTTATTTTGTTGAATATAAGAAGTATTCATCTTCTTATACAGACTTTCCCAATAAATATTTATACACATGCTTTAAAAAAAAAACTCAGAGAACTGCATCAAAAACTTTGAAGATATGGAAAATACCAAGTAATAACTGCATCTTGATTCAAGAACTAAGATTTAGGGAAGTTTATATTAAAACTGAAATCAAATTAATTTCTTTTTCATCCCATATGCTTCAGCCCTTTAAAAATAGTGATGCTTAACATTAAAAAAACAACCATTCAGTGGCTCTTAAGTGCTTTTAAAGAGGAAAATTAAAGTTTTTAATTAACTAACTATCTATCAAAACTTTTATTTATAGCTCCTTTATTTCTTGTGACAATGTTATACATAGATACATATATCTATAGTATATTTTCTAACTGAAGTAAATTTCATTGCTGGGCTCTAGACTGCAGTTAAATATGGTTGTCACAAGATGGCAGAAAAATACTATCACAAACGTTTAATTTTATATATACCCCATCAAGCCAGCCTAAAAATTATCCAAGTACAATTTATTGGATAGGCTTAAAATAAAAAAAATATGCTCCAGTTGAATTTCAACTTTCATATGCTTAGCCAACATGTGTACTACAGGGGATTATGGGGAACTGTAACATAACACTACTGGAAGACTAACCTGATTTAGATCCTATCTTACTGGCTACAAAATAGCACCAATTTCTCACAGTACTGAATGAGTTTGAGCAGATCAAATTCTGCTTTGAAGTGTGACCTTTACTGTCTTAAGAATGCTTCAGTTCATATTATCTGTCAGGGCCCACTTCAATACCTCATCCTAAGAAAGCAGTACTCGCGGAAGCAGTTTCTTCCAAAAGGAACTTTTATTAGGAGAAGCTGATGGCAGACATAACAGGCAGGATCTGAAGGTTTCCCGCTCAGATCAATAGGTTAAAGGAGTCCCCAGCAAACCCCAACCCAATAGTTCATCCGGTCAGTTCAAACGGGCCAATCCTCAGGTGTTAAGCCCATTGTGGGAAAGTTGCTGATAACACTGGTCTTTCCCAGGCTTGTACCAAAGTTGTCGTGGCTTCGCACCTTTCCTTCCGAAATGGGAGATAAGCCAGATGGCCGGAGGCTCATTTCCCCCCCCCAGGTGACATCAAGGGAGAAACAGTTCAAACAGCAAGTATGCAGAGAAAGTGAAAGTAATACATTGTAGCGATAAAGAAAACAAAGAGACAGTCCGTAGCGATTCTCCCCTCCTCTCCAGGAGTATGACAGAACCCAGAGCAACAGAAGAAATAGAATGAGAGATAGTTCCCCTTAATAATATATGGGTTCTGACATTATCAAGCAAAAGAGAAACTAAACAAAAAGTAGCATATCATTTTCAGGCTGTGATGAAATAAAATGTGATGAAAATATTTAAAGTTAATGCTGAATAATAAAGCAGTTTTAATAAATAAAATACTATTAATTAGGGGCTACCATGTCTGGATTGCACAAAATCACATCTTTGATAAATAGGAGCAAAGAAGACAGAGTATATGAGTCCAATAGTCACCATCCAGATATTTGCAGCTCATATATGGTAGCCTTAATTAGTAGGAATCATCCTTTACATCAGGAGTCCCTGCGGCATGCCAACAACCGGTCCCAGTGGTGGGATTCAAATATGTGAACAACTGGTTCTCTGTGTGGATGCCACTTCTGGAAGTCCATTCTAGGCCTGGGCAACAAAAAATTAGCTATTGGTCTGCCGAAGTGGTGCGAACCGGCTGAATCCCACCACTGACCAGTCCGCACAAACAAGCAAAGCCCCATCTGTGGGATGCAGGCAGCACACAAAACCATGCACTCTCTGATCCATGGAAAAACCTTTCTCCACGGAACCGGTCCCTGGTGTCCAAAAGGTTGGAGACCTCTGCTTTACATCATCTTCTTTGAACTGTGTTTTCATTCATGTTATTGTAAGACAGTTAGCTTATACCTTTCCTTCTGGTATTGGAGGTGGTAGACCAAGCAGGTATTGGAGGTGGTAGACCAAGCAGGCCTGATGCATTTTGGGAGCCTTTCTTTTCAACCCTGCCCCCACTGTTGTTTATTGTCTATTCATACTCAACTGGATGTTAAATGCTTATTTTGGATTCAGTTTCAGTGACCAAAAGACAGGTTGTCAGGATCCATTACAGGAAACAGAACTGAAACAATATATTAAAAAGAGAAGAAAATTGGGTTTTTAACGTAATATGGACTTTTTGGGGGAGAATATCTGCAAAGGAGATTCCAATATTTCATTTTCAGTTCTTCCACATTCCTTTGAGAACTGAACAGAAGTGAACTGAGGAAAGCTACTACAGTTATAAGAATCCAATTTTGTTCCTGCAGTTATAGGAGATTAAAATGAATCAAACTGGGTATGCTGTGGATCACAAATCCCAAATTGCCTTTTTCATACTGAACCTTTCTCCTGCATCCTGGAGGAAGAGCAGTCTCCACTAGCAAAAAGACCTGTGTTACAAGAACCAGGAGTTTTAATAATTTAAAGCATCCACTATTTTCAAAGAATACAGGTAATGAAAAACCTTATCTGAAGTCATTGATGCTAAGGATGGCATTAATTTAAGGCAGTGCTTTGACTTGAGCCTTCAGGCTTGTCAAGCAAAATTGCCCCCATCTCCTCTGTCAGAATGTTCTGTGCAAATTGCAACACATACATTTCTAAGAACACCAACCTTGTCTAATTCTAGCAAATTTATAGTTTCCATGAACACAGACTGACTTAAGCAAGTAGAAAGTCAGGGCACTTTTAAGGAAATCATTTGACACATCTATAGATACACACCACAAAGCTTCATTTGGCAAACTGTGCTGTGGAGACTCCCACAGGGATACAGAATGCTGGGACAAAACACTCTGAATCTCAGTTGAAGAGCCAAAAAGCTTTTCCAGATCCCCAGGCAGAAAACTTTGGTTGCCAAATCTACAGCTTGAAGAGGCAGTTCAGGGAGAAACAAAAGAGAGAGGGTAAAAAAAAGAAAATATGTCCGTGTTTTCTTATTTTAGGAGAGTCAGCTTCATAAACCCAAATACTTTATTTGAAATAGAATCAGAAACTCACAAGTCCTTTGCTGAAAATATTTCAACATTGTTTATCTTGTTCAATTGAGCAATAGTTATTATTCAACCATTACTGCTTTTAGGTTCCAACTTTTCTTGGATAAATCAAATACACTATAAGGGGGGGGGGGGTGAAAGCATTCTTGGGTCAAGTCCTGATAATTTCCCATGCATTTTAAATTCTCAGGCTGCATTAATCTGTTTGCTGATTATCATTATATGTTCTGGCAGTATTGTCCAAGACTCACAAAAGCTGATTATCATTATATTGGGATTCTTTTCTCCTTATTTTGTTTCATACCAACCTCAGCCAAATCAGGATTAATTAAACTGAATTTGATATGAATCTAAACCATAACCTTCTCTATTCTTTGCCAAGTCAACTTTGAATTCCTAAACTCATGAGCACCACCATTCTAGTGACCTGTGTATCTGGGATTTATAAACAGCATTATATACAATAAGATTACAAATAGGTAATAAACTTGAAAGAAAAAAGATAATAAATAGGTTTACCCAAAGACATTGTTCTGTTCAATTGATAGTTTCATGTAGAAAGTAAAAATCTAAGTTTCCATTCCCAGGAAAGAAGAAAGCTTCACAGTCTAAATATAATAACAGGTGGTTAATAGAGGGATTTGAAGATTAGCGTAATGTTTAGCTTAACCTGTTGACTACTTCTCTCTGTGTGTGTGTGTGCGCTACATGAAGAGATACATATCTGCATATGTGCCAATGAGTCTATACAGTCCTTAGCTATCACACCAATAGACCATGCATCTCTCAGGGACAAAAAAGTCAAAAAGATTGCCATCTTATTAGGCCTTTCTTAATCTAGGACCCTTCCATAGAGTTCATTGAGGAATTTGGGAACTGATAGTCATACTTTTGGAAGAATCTAGTTTGAGGAAGTTTGGTTTGTATATGGTATAATAATTCTCTTTCTGATTATAAAGAAATGCAGATAATCTAAGTTGCCGTGCAGTACTTCATATATGGAATTGTCAAGACACAAACACGATTGGAATACCATGTTTTCCCGAAAATAAGGCCGGGTCTTATATTAATTTTTGCTCCAAAAGACACATTAGGGCTTATTTTCTAGTTAGGGCTTATATTCGGGGAAATACAGTACTAAATGTGTCTGTCTGGCTGACGATCTTACCTGGGGCTTATTTTTGGGATGGGGCTTATATTACAAGCGTTCTGAAAAGTCATGCTAGGGCTTATTTTCCAGCTGGGTCTTATTTTCAGGGAAACACGGTAGATCCAAGAACTTTGTTTTATTTTTTTAGTTTGAATTATAGTCTGAAAAAAATATTCCAAGTATATTCCTCATAAAGTGAATAGTGAATTTACCAGGTTGTGTAATTTGGAAAGATCCTCCTTAAAAAAAAAAGTTAAAATCTCTAAACATGATAACAGTTGGTTTTATAATAGGTTTGGCAACTGTTAGTAACTTTGGACCCAGACCTGGAAAAATAATTTGGAGCTCCAAATGTGCCAGGATGAAATGGATTAGCTGCACCTACAGTATTTTAATCAGGATGTCATTCATGATATGGTAATACTGATATTGTTTTAATCACTTTGAAAGTTATCTTACACAGTAAACCAGGTGGAGGAATGCAACCCTGCTAGTTCGCATGGACTTCTCAGTTGCCTTTGATATTGTTGTCCATAGTTTTTTGGGAGCAGGATTGGGCTTTTGAGCAATATTTTGCAGTCTTTTTTGTTGGGACTCATCCAGAATGTGGTGCTGGGGAAAGTCATTAACTCTGGTGTCCCACAGAGTTCTATCCTGTTCCCTATGTTGTTTAATATCTATGTGGTTCTTTAGATGACATGATTTAATGCTTTGGAATACATTGCTTCAGTGTAGTAATAGCATTTGGTTCTACTTTTCCCACCCATCTAACTCTAAAGAAGCAATCAAGATCTTTGAACACATTGAAGCGCCATAACAGGTTGGATGAGGGAGGACAGAATGCAGACAAAAACAAGGGACTGCTGGTAAAGAGAAAGTTAGAGGGGGTGTTGAAGTGAAGCATCCTCTGGGTGGTTGCACTTCTTATAAAGAGATGAGCTGTCTGAGGGGCCTTTCTGATGGCTGAGCTCAGGAATATGTTTGTATGGCTACAGTTAGGGATCCAACAATGAATCTTCCTGAGCTGATCAAATTTAGCCTCTGGACAGATCAGCTGATAAAGGAATTAAAGAAACACAAGGGAAACTGCCCCCAAAATTTTTCAAGCTGACCAATACTTTAGGTTTGATCGATGTTTGGAGGTGTAAATATGGACTAACAAAAGACCTTACCTTCTTTTCCAAGAGACACAATTCCTTTTCTAGAACTGATATGTTTTGAATTACAAATTTAGCCGCAAATTCCTATGCTTTGATTACATCCTCTCTTTATTACCTCAAGGCATTTTATGTAGAACTGCCCTTGAAAAAATACTATTGGTATAACATGCAGTGACTGAGTCATTAATCTGATTATATTAAAGATCTGCACTAGTTTCCAACTGTTTACTAAGCACAATGACAGGTGTGGGCATGTGTGAACCTTTAAAGACCTACACGACTTAGGCCCTGCCAGTCTGAAGGACATCATTCCTACTGTGGATCTAACTGGTTATTTAGATCAGCAGGAAAGCTCTTTTGAAGAATTCTTCATTGCCAGAAACTCCATATGATATGACAAGAGGACATTTTGTTGTTTAGTTCTGGGTTCTGGGACACCTTTCCCCTAAAAAGTACTTCCACTCTCCCAGTATATGCTGAATAAGTAAAACTCCACTTCTTCTACCAAACTTAATTGTTAATTTAATGGATTATAATGATCTTGGTTATAATAATTGTTAACTTGAGATTATGATTGAAGTTCTATATCGTTTAGCTGCATTGCTACAGGGTATGTAGAACATAAGGCAACTTTCTATCTTAGATATCTTATCCAAACAATTAAACAAAAAGTCTTATTAATAGAAAACAGCGGAAATGTCTGCAGGGTATAGTCAAAAGAGTCAACTATCATGGTGCATCTGAAGCTCAATCTATTTTTTTTAATGTCATATATACCTTCTGAACTTTTTTTTACAATTCCCTACAGATGCCCTGGGAATCAGTTTAAATGGCAGATAAAGAGCACTTTTCAGTAGATGCTGAATGCACTCTAATGGATAAGGGAGTTAAAGCAATAAATATGTGTGGCTGTTTTTTTAACAAGAACCTTTGCATGTTAGCCATTAAATACCTCAATTGGTTGAAAATAGAAGGTGGTAAAAGCTCTCCATGAGGTACAGTGCATCCACTTGGCTAAATATGGTTCAAAGTCATGTCTTATTTTTATATTTCTGTACTATGAAGAAAACTGTATGTTAGACATGCAACGTTGTATGGGTACTTTCTTTAACCGTCTTTTATAACTGCCCAGAGCTGTTGGGAAATGCTACAAACTGTAAGTTTTGGGAGGCTGCACCAGAAAAGTAGCTGAGGCCCTGATTGGATCTCCATTGTATTTAAACTGCCCAGAGCTGCTAGGAAGTGCTACAAATTCTAACTTTTGGGAGGCTGCACCAGAAAAGTAGCTGAGGCCCTGAATGGATCTCCATTGTATTTAAACTGCCCAGAGCTGCTGGGAAGCATATAAGGAACGGCTGCTGGAATTGGGTATGTCTAGTTTAATGAAAAGAAGGACGAGGGGAGACATGATAGCAGTGTTCCAATATCTCAGGGGCTGCCACAAAGAAGAGGGAGTCAAGCTATTCTCCAAAGTGCCTGAAGGCAGGACAA
>NW_015386442.1:875709-889697 GCF_001527695.2 Protobothrops mucrosquamatus | reverse complement strand
AGAAGCAACCTAGAACTAAGGAGAAACTTCCTGACAGTTAGAACAATTAACCAGTGGAACAACCTGCCTCCAGAAGCAGTGAATGCTCCAACACTGGAAGTTTTTAAGAAGAAACTGGACAGCCATTTGTCCGAAATGGTATAGGGTTTCCTGCCTGAGCAGGGGGTTGGACTAGATGACCTCCAAGGTCCCTTCCAACATTATTATTATTATTATTATTATTATTATTATTATTATTATTATTATTATTATTATTATTATTATTATTATTATTACTATCATCTTATTTTTGCCAAATGAACATGAGAGGAAATTATTAATTAGGTTTCAAAGTATTTTGATATAGTCATATTTCATTTCATAACCAGCTTACTCTAATATCTGCAAATATTTATCCTTGATATTATTTCTTTGGCAATCATATGCTCTATATTTACTGTCATTTTAGCCAACATGATTTAAGCTCAATGGAAATCATTTTAATTATGCACCTTAGTACATAGTTCATCCCTATAGCAGGAGAACTATATTTTCTGTATTGCCTTAGAATACAGTTTTTAAAATGAATAAGACATCTTGTATTCCTTTATATATGCAAAATGTTGGACATTTTTCTTGCTTGAAATATTTCCCCCAATGTTCTGATCAGATTTCATTTGTGGTGATGTATGACCATCCCTTATGAAGGTATGTAGCCCTGCCTTTGGATGTTTTTTTAAGTTAAATCTTCTTTGAGTCCCACTCAGCTTCTAGTGACTGATAGGTAAATAAAATAATTTAAACCCCAGACTTTGTATTATTTCTTGCATTTTACATTAATAAGACTGATATAACATTGGCCATATTTAGTACCAGTTTATTTGTATATTTTTATTGTTTTTATATTGTGATGCCCAGGAAAAGTTGTATTCCTGAGAGGAGGCTTTCTAAGAGTTAGCTTTATATGTAGCATCTAATCAGATAGAAATGTTCTTCCATAAATGGAGTGTCTGAAGAGCTGCTGTTTTAAATAATGGGAAAAATAAGAGTTGACAGTGCAAGCCTTTCTGTATGATGTCTATCGCTCTTGCCCAAGCTCCATGGCCAGAACAGGTTGACTTTAAACTGCCTGTGGTCCATCTGTTCACATTTCATTTTTATGCTTCTGCACAAAGCAAGAGAAGATGAAAATGTCTACTTGAAATTTAGATGTGTTTATGCTTAAGATTTGCAGCATTACTCAGTGTCAAGAAAACCTTGAGTTTGCTGCTTACAACAGCTGCCGAAGTTGCTTGCTTCATAAACAAATCCAGCTCAAATGTTAGCGTTGTCTTGTAGTCATCAGTTCCCTTTCCGTTTTTTCTGTCAGGAGCAGATACATCTGTGGGAATTTTCATAAAACATACAGAATTGATTGGTAACATTTGTATTAAAAGCCAATGGCCATTTTGATATATTTCAACAATGTATCAGTGTAAACTCTTGCCCAGAGTATTTTTAAATTAAAAGAGAGGAATCAGTGCAAGCAAAATAAAGTTTTCTTTGTACAAGACAAAGCCAAACTATAAAATGTGCCCATGCTCCATTGATGGGCCCCAACTTGAATGATTTTTAAAATGATGGAAGACAACAACTACTGATCTTGATAATTGCGTATTACCTCCAATATAAGCTGCAATGTGTATTCCATGAATCTGTAGAACTATAACTGCATTCATATCCTGTTTTGACTTAGAGCGGTATGTAATGTAATAAGCTATCCTGACAAAATGGTTGCATTGATGAATGTAGATAACCACCAACATATTTCTCAGAAAAGCAAATTGCTAACATAATCAATCTTATTGCAAATGGATAGAAAAATCCTATTACATAAAACCATTCCATTGTGCCTATCATCCTGTCACTCACTCAAAATCACCCCTAACTCAGATTTTTACCCTTAAATTTCCAACAGAAATCACTCATTCTACACCCACAGCATGCAAGTTCTTGCATTTCCATTCCGTTTTCAAGCTTACATGTCTTTGACACTGAGAAAAAAAACACTATCCCAATGAAAACATACAAACCCTTTCTGACTTTCTCTTCTGCTTCTTCTAGCACTCTCTAGCACTCATCATCCTAACTCCCAGACTGTCTGTTCCCATGAATTTTGCAACACTTTCTGTCACATTGTTCTTCATCTCACCACTCCCAGTCTTTCCATGTTCACCTGTGACTCCATGGCATTGTGCTTGCTCCTATTCCCATTGTTAATCTCCATTTTATTGTTGTGCTATACCAGTGGTTCTCAACCTGTGGGTCGGGACCCCATTTGGGGTCGATCGACCATTTCATGGGGGTCGCCAAGCAAGGCTGTCCGCCATTTTTTTTGTCCGCCATTTTTTTTGTCTGCCATTTTTTTCCCCTTTTCCGGCGGGTGCCTTACCTCCCTTGGGCTGGGCCAGCTGGTGGTCAGCCTGCTCCGTCTCTGCCACTTGCCAGCTATGCCTCGGCCGGCGCAGGGGGCAGAACCACGCATGCGCGGCGCTCCCGGGCAGGGAAAGTCCTCGACTTACGACCGGTTGGGTAGTCCTCGACTTACGACCGGTTTAGTCCTCGACTTACGACTGGTTTAGTCCTCGACTTACGACTGGTTGGGGTCACGGCATTAAAAAGGTTGAGAACCACTGTGCTATACAATAAAGTATAAGAAGAGTGTGAAAAGAGTGAAGAGTGCTATAACTTTTTATACATTTCTATAGTTTCCTTGCTTATCATCACTTCCTGGATTGAAAAAGTTCGAGAACAGGAGTTACATCTTGACTTGTAGGATGGATGCTGAAGACCATCACAGGGTTGATTAGACAGTGCATAGTCATACATCCTCTGAGGGGACCCACAAGAAGGTAGCCAATACCATGCAATGAAAGAAATGCCCCATGTTTAAAAAATAGATGGAACTTAAATCATACAATTGTTATTGCCATCTGCACTTTAAAAAAGACTCACTGCTTGCCCGCTTGCTCATACATGAAGGAAATGCAAAGCCTCCAGACCTCCTATAATTTCAGTGGAATTTTCTTTTCCTTTGAAAATACTTCATAGCAACTTCTATAATTTTTTGACAATTTAAATGTTATGACTTGATGAGGGGAAAGATAAAAGAATTGGGCAGATGATGAATTTTTAGTACTGACTTTCTGAAAGTGCACCTGTTGAAGATATAGGCCATCTAACATTAGCTATATGTGGGTTTTTTTCTCTGCAACAGGCATATATGCATTGCTGGGTAAATGATAAGAAAAAATGCATGTCAAAGTTTCCAAGTTCAATACCTGGCATTTTAATATTAAAAATACCCTCCAATCTGTAACCCAAGACTCTTTTAGTAATTTGAAGAATATTAAGTGAAGAGATAAATAGACTGATTATGTATAAATCAATTTCACCTCTTTTCCTACATATGCAGCTATTTTGCTAAAAAAATCATATTTTCATCAACGGCTTTGAGATTATATGATGGAAAAGATCCTATGGACAATGGTGGTGCATTTTTAGTTAATTTGTTTGCTTGTTCACCTCAAGTGCTCTCTCTCTATACCCATCTTGCACATTCTTCTTCTTCTCTTCTCTCTGAAGAATTGTCTCATCCTGTCAGGGCTTGTAAAATCCCACCACAGTAATTGCTTCATAAAGACTCTGGGAAGGAATGTCGTCTGCCAGTTCTGATTTCTGAGTCAGAGGCCTCTACTTATGCTTTGCTTTCTGTCTTGCTTCATAGCTCCTTGCTCAGTTGCATGCATTCCCATCCATTGTCTCCCACAGATGCGAGGAATGGATGGAATGTGAGCTCAGAAATCCCAATCTAAAGAAGGATCAACACATTCAAATATTGATCCCTGACACAGACATTATTACTGCATGTTCCTTTCTTTCCACGTTCCTTAAGTACAGGTTCATAATGTTTTGCATTAATTACAGATTAACTGTGCTTTAGCAGAATACAGTAATGTTAATGCTCCTGATTGTCTAATAAGGTCAATAGGAAAGCCATTTATAGAACATGGCTGCCAGTGTAATGCCTTTCCAACAAAGCTTTAGAGCTCCATGTTGACCACAGTGGCACTCATAAAAAAATTATTGAGGCTGTGGCCCAATGTTCAGACACCTAAAATAAAGCAGAGGAAAACTGAAATAGTAAAGAACTTGTCGGGAGGCAACAATAAGTAGCTGGGGAACAGTCTCATAAGTTTGCTTACTGATTACAATATCATAGCAGCCAATTTACTATAGTGATCATAACCTACTTTCAAAATACCAAATATGCCACCAATCAAAAATGTTAAGGAGCATCTCTTAGGACTTAGGCTGAAGGAATTTATCTACTTGCTTTGCTCATAGCCAAAGAGAGAAATGATTCACCTTTCTTAGTCTCTTCAATTATATCATCCTTTTTTAGTCTTTATGGCCACACAGAGTGGCTCAATTTGATCAGAACCTTGGGCAAAGCCAGAGGAAAATTTAATTCTTCCCTATGTAGAAGAGCCTGCAAATAGGAGTTGAGAATGGGAGGTAGAATGTTGTAGTAGTTGCCCCCCTTCCTCAGCGTCCAATTAAATTGGCATTGATAGAGAGATCCAGACCAAGGCCTTTACTGAAGTACTTTGGGGTCCATTTCTCTCCCAGCTTCTCTTTAACATCTACAAAATGAGACCATTCAGTGAGGTCATCTACTGACATGGGTTTAGATATTATCAGTACAGGGGCACGAGGACTCATTAATTAAAGACACTGAGCTTATTAGCTGGAAAGTAATGGCAAACTCCCATTGCTTGCCCCAGCTCCTGCCAATCTAGCAATTTGCAAACATGCAAATGTGAATAGATTAATAGGTACCACTTCGTTCTGTAACAGCTTTCCAAGCACCTCGGTGTATAGCCATGCTGTCCGGTTGACCACAGAAATGTCTTCAGCAGCACTGGCTCTCTTGGCTAAGAAACGGAGATGATCACTGCCCCCTAAAGTTAGGCACAACTGGATAGGGGAAATCTTTACCTTTACTATTACCTCAGTACATCTCAATCATAGGCTCTCCAAATGATGCCATCAAGATTCAGTCTCAGTGTTTAGAAACTATAGGGGTCTAAATGAGGGAGAACAAACTCAGACTTAACTCTCACAAAACAAAGTGCTACCACCTATAAAGTGCAGTTTTGTGCTACTACCGTCCTATACAATATGTTGTACGATCAATTAACTTTGGATAGTCATTTATTCATCACTGTTTGTAATACTAATATTTTATTATATTTGTTCTTATTTATTTTTAGATCCTATTATACACATTGTTGTTTTCTATAGAAAATGTTTTACTATTAGATATTTTGCTGCATCTAGCCTTATGACTGTAATAAACTAATTTACTTTGAAGGACAGTCCCTGAGATTCAGTTGGCCTCAACTCTGCTGGTATTTTGAAAAGCATTAAAGAGCTGTGGTTGGAGGGGGGGTTGTTTGTTTTTTTTTGCATTTGGTGTGGGAGTAGTATGACCAATTGGATATGTTTTTTTCCCCAGCATTCTATGTCTATTTTTGTTCTGAATTATGTTATAATGTTTTGTTTTAATGTGTGGTTTTTATTCTCTTACTACTGTTTTAAATGAGAATGGCACCCTGAGTCATGTGCTGAGTGAGCAACCTTATAAATGTATCAATTACATTAAAAAAATAATTTATGCAATTTCAAATGAGGGTGTGCCATTGTAATCAGAGAAATTATCTTTTTTCAAGAAAGAGAAGTGAATGATCTCATTTTGTTTACTACTTCTATGACAAAATAAATTAAAGATTCTAAAGTGTTCAGGCCATAAGGTTACCCACACACACACACAAAATCTGCAAACCATTCCATATGATTTTAAACTAAAAAGAATAAACAGGGTGTTGACTTGAAATGTTTATTTTTCTCTTTAAGAAGAGGAAGTAGGCAGTTCAAATAGGAATATCATAGCTCACAATCTTTTCCCCCCTTCCAGTACAGTATGACCTCCAGCAAATTAGGCAGAGAAGAACTGGATTCCGCAAATGCTTCTTCCTCTTTGCTTACTCCAGAAGTAGATTTGTCCTTGGGCCTTCTTTCAAGCTACAAATTGCCACACCCAGACTGGGAATTTCCTCCCTGCCCAAACAGACAGGTACCACACAAGCCATGATGAATCATACTTCCTTCTCCTTCATTTCACATCTTTCATTCCCTTTCTCTCCTCCATCCCCCTCCCTTTTCTGTTTTAAACAAGAATGTGCTTGAGGAAAGTGTCTGCCTGTCATAATTAATAATTAATTAAGGAATTCTCTCCCCTACCTGCCGTTCTGAGATCAGCAATACTGAGATGAGTGAATGTGTATAGGCAGATCTCCTTCTAGATTTTGTTTCCTGTGTCATCAGCTGCAAAAGTCAAAGTGCAGAGTAGTAGCATTCGTAATAAAACATTTTTTAATACTCTCATTCTACATTTGTTTTACTTAGAATGAAACAGACAACAGTGGTGGTGTATATTTTCAGTGTCTTTAGAAACTATTGTTAAACTAGTTAAATGTCAAACTAATCAGTATTCTTCAGTATTTTGAGAGAAGTATTTCACAATGTGGATTTCAGACTGGAGACAATAATCAAGCCATACATAAAGACAGAACACAACCCCTTTGCATATTTATTCCAAAGTAAGTCCTACTGAGCAATGGAATTTTACTTCCTGTAATTGCTCACAGTGTAGCTGCCATAAAGAAACGACATCTGGCAGATTAGGCACGCAGATATTGCATTTAAACGCAGGAGTGTGCAAGCTGTTTGGTGTTTTAAAAAAAAATAAAAATAAACATCAGAAAATTTGTTAAGAAATTGAAATACTTGCCATAAATTCCTGTTGCTATTTTTATCTAAGCCAGGAACCTGATTTATCTCATTTTGATTCCCCTCCAATATCCCTGTTAGTTATTAAGCTTTCTCACTCTAAACTGTGCTGCATCACTCTCTTGCCTAACACTTGATGTTTTTTGTGGAATTCTTTTTATTTTTTATTTATAATAAAATATACTTCTTTAAAAAGTGACACCAGGGGCTTTAAATACCATGGATATCTCCACTTTTCTTTCTCACAAAAGATGCTCAATCAGTTCTGTTTATTAGCAAACAAAATGTGGCTTTGAACCATTTTGTGGACAGGGAAAACAAACATTTTCTTTGCCAACTTTTAAAGAAATGTATCCCATCTTTCAACTTTACAGGACATAGAAAAAAAATGATCAGACAAAAACTGAAGCTTTGCTTTCTTTGGTTTGGGCACTCTATCGCAACTGTTGAGAATGGATTAAAATAAAAATAAAATGATAAAGCAAGAAATTGGCTTCCTTCCCACTCTAAAACATTTACTTCATTTGCTTTCATTTGCTTTACCAGGAACCGGGCTCCTGTTACTGGACTGGTTTAAAAGTCTGGTCACAGACTCAACAATGTGGCTGCCTAGCTTACTCTGGGAAGAAAAGCTGAGAGTCAAACTTTGGCTTAGTTTCCTGTCTTCGAGTGAACATAGGCATTCAAGAATGTCTATGAATAGCCAGATTCAATTACAGGAGTGTGGTATTACTGGGTTGAAAAGGTCCTAAAATACGAATCCCTTTAGCTCCATGCATGTATGCCGGTTAATTCTTTCTTCCTCAGTGAAAGAATAAAAACAGAGGGGAACTAACCAAACAACCAGAGAAGGGGAAGCAGGAAACACAGCAAGGTGGATATATGAATTTTAAAAAAGATGGTCTAAATTTCTTCTTTCTAGCACCATCTATGGGGAGTTCTTGTCCAGTTGCAGAGCTCCTGCCTCCTTTGTAGAGTTGAGAGAGGGACTGACCTAAAGTCACTCAGTTGGCTTCAAGCCTAAAGCAGGACTAGAACTCATGGTCTCCCAGTTTCTAACCCAGCACCTGTAACCACTATTCCAAACTGGCTCTCAATGTTTTTTTTTAATAATTATCCTAAAATTAATAAGGATGATACTACTCTTATATCATTGAAGAGGTTGTTTTAAATTTGAAGTGCTACTAAATAAAAGATCTTATCTTCAACTAACCTATTTTTTTCTTGGTAGTAGGATTTAATTAAAATGAATATGATATTTTAAACTAATAAGCTTGTAAAGGGAAATAAGATTAATTAAAAGCCCAAAGAGGCTCAGAAATAGCTAACACTATAATGAATATCTTCGCCCATATTTCCATAGTTTCTTTTTCCTTCTCCACTGTTATTTCCTGCTACTTAACCAAAGAGCAGGTTTTTTTATATGATACCATCCTTCCATAGTTAAAATGTTTTTTCATTGGCCAGCTGACTGGAGTTGTCTGAAATCGTAATCCCATGCATTTGGCAGGGGGGATATTATCAGACTTCACACCTAGTTTACTGGTAAAGTTCTGCTCTCTAGATACTTAACAGCCTTAGGCTGCTGCTGCTTAATGCCAGGTCAGACTATAATCAGGAATTCCTCATCAATGATCTTCACTGTGTGGCTTTAATACACTTTGTATATATTACCAAGACCTGGAAAGACACAGTTTCTCCTTTCAAAAATGAGCCCATCTGAGTTTCAAGGGTGGCATCATTGAAAATCCCAGGGCAGGAATGAGAGAATAGCTATTGTTATCCAGAGACCCTCATGGCTTTCCAATGTGCTGTTCCTCAGATAACTATATGTGAGACCTTGTTAAAGGAAGTTGGGGGGGGGGTCTGTGGAATAGATGAGATTGCTGCTACTATATTGGCCTTCCTTCTGCACAGAAGATTCTCCAGTGAATTGCTTGACATTGTGCTAGGTCGTCAGCAGAGTTTCCCAGATTTATGATACTGTGAAACTTTAATCTACCTTCCATGAGGTTAGAGTCAAAAGCAGCTCAGGAATTCATGGTTATCGTGGAAACCATGGATTCAATGTAAGTCATCAAGGACTTTTTGCCTAACATCACATGGTGGATCTCATTTTAATCTCAATGAAATAGCACCATGATCTGGAATTGGGGGATAGTATGATTCTTCTTTTGTCATGGACAGATCATTCTTTGATTGCTTTGGAATTTTCCATACCAGCTTCCTGCCACAGGTGGAACCTATTCAATTGGTCTGCCACAGACACCCAATGAATCTCATTAGGTTTCAGAGGGTGTTTGGAGAAGTTCCTGAGGATCTGGTGCCCAGTTTGAGTGTTTAGTAACAACTTGAAGAGTGGCAAGCATTACCAATCCATTTCCAACTTTCAACTTGAAGACATTTGATGAGGTGTTTGGGATACAACTTCAGAAGGAGTGAGGTGGAAATGTTGCATACATCCTAGCCCTTCTTTCCTCTTACCAGCTTTCATGCTATCCTTCTCATCACTGATAATCCCAAGTATACATCTTATCCCTGGCAGCCAAAAGTTGTTATTGGGGTTCTGTCCTGGTCCCTGGAAGTTGCATAGGTATGGAGAAGGATGAACAGGCTCAGACTCAAACATGACTGAGTGGTTATGGATTTGGTGGCTGTCTTAATCCACAGATTTTTCCATCCTTTGTTCTGGATGATGTCATACTCTCCTAGACTACTCGAAGCATACCTAGGAAGTCCTCCTAGACTCATGGCTTCTACTTGAAGAGCAGGTGGCAAATGTGGCTTGGAGTAGCCCTTAAAAAAATCCATCTTGCAAACTAGTTGTAGCCATTCCTAGATCAGGAAATTTACTCAAGGTCATTTTTGTCTTGGTCATCTCTTTCTTTGATTACTGCAATATGTTCTACATGGAACTATCTTTGTATACTACTAGGAAGTTACAAGTGATCCAGAATGCAGCACTGAAAGAAGCTTCTAGGCACACCTTGATAGACCCATGCAATACCACTACTTTTTAACCTGCACTAATTGCCAATAAACTTCTGGTTACAATTCAAGGTGCTAGTTATCACCATAAGTTCTTCTTTATACATGGTCTAGTTATTTATGGGCCCTCCTATCTCTATTAAGTCTACTTATTCGCAAGGTCTGTCAAGTGTGGAATGCCCTGAGACACATAAACAGCCTCATCTGCTGGGAGCCAAGAAATATGTCTTTTCATCAATGTCATGTTTTCTGAAAGGCCAGCCATTGGGTCAGATGGTTTTGTAGCTCTTCTTGATTGATTCTATGATTGTTTCTGGTTGTTTGGATGGCATCTAATGTAGAGTACTTTTTTCTGTGTTATTCTTTTGCTGGGTGGTACAGTATTTGCTGTTTTTAATGGGCAAATATATACCTTGGTTTAAAAATAAATTTCCAATGGTTTTATTAAAAATAAATGTAACACTTCCATCAATCACAGCATTTATCCTGCACTAATAAGGAACATGATGGCAAATAATGTTCCCAATGAAGTTCAATCTGAAAAGCTGGTTTAATGCTCCTAGTGTTGCCTTTCAAGTAACCTGAAACTATGTTATTCTTCTACATAAATGTTTTAAACATTCTTTTTGGAGAAAGAAAAAGAATTGTTATTTCCTTTAGCTAACAAAAATGACTGGAATGACTGTTCTTGCCACACAGCCATGTCATATAGGAAATAGGAACCAGGATTAGAAACCACGTGAGGCCAGCTAATGTCATGACCCTAACTTTTCTACATTCACATCAGGAATGACTCGTTGTCTTCTCCCTTTTCATCACTTTACTTCACTTCTTCTTTTATGACATTTGCTCTTCGAAACAATAAACATTCATGAAATGAATAAAAGTTTTGGAAAGGAGGTGCCCATGCACACAAAGCTAATTTCTTTATTCTGTTTACAGTTAAAGCACTTGCTGTGCAGGAATGTATTTAAATAGTTGGACATAACTTTGCTGTTTTTTCCTTGCAGTATTTTTCTCTCAACAAAGGAATTGTCTAGGTTTGGGGTTATTTTGCCCTCAAAAGAGATTTCTGTTGTATAAGTAGCTTTGATATTAAGTTGGATGGCTGAGATCATCTTAATGCACTTTAAAGATACTTTGAGTATGCTTTCATGCTACTTTTGCATTTTAAAATACTGTTAACTGCACGTTTAGAGTTAATTAAATAACAGCATCTATCTGTCTGTCTCTCATATAGCCATTTCGCCCATCAGTTCCTCTATGAAAGCAAACAGTTTGTGTGAAATACTGGAGAAATTCAATGGTCACATTTTTGGAGGGATAACTTTTTCTGCCTCCATGTTCCTTACATCTGATTCAATGTTTTACCTCTTGTACAATCTCAGCTGAAGTCACCAAATGCTATGAAAAATAATGATACATTTAACCATGTATCCACACAGACCTTGCTTTTATTTTTAGTCAAAATTATAATTTGCCATTTTTATGTAATAAATAACTTTATTTGTTTTTGCTTCGCATTTCTATATGAGAATATAGTCTGAATCAGCCAGAAATGTGTTTGTTTCTTTGCAAAGCTATGATGGTCATAATATCTAGGGGAGAGACACTTCAAGGTGAGAGTATAAAAACTGAACAAAGAGAGGTCAGGTGCTAAAGGTTGGCTGTCAGTCCTACCAGGACAAGTCCTAGGCACAAGTGAACAAAAATCTGTGGTATAATCTCGTGGAAAAACTTCAAACAAGCTGCTGCAGAATTTAAGAAAGTCTAAGCAAGTAGTCTGACCAGATATAGGAGATGACCAGGCTGAGCCTGAGGGAGGGGTCAAATGTGTCCATTCATGCCCACAAGAGAGCTAAGTCCAGCCCACCTTGAATTCCTTTCTACTCTTAACTCCCACTAATTTCCCTTGACCATTAGTAGTTCAGATTCTTGTAGAGAGCTTAAACTTACAATAAATCTTTATACACAGTTGAACTGCCTGGATCTCCTGATTTCCCTGGTACTCGACACCAGATGTAACTTCAGCCAGTAGTGCATGAAATAACTGAGTCATCTTGACATTAATAACAGCAGGAGAAGCTTGATAAAGCTTCAAAGACTCTCAAAGATGAAAGAAGTTGTAATCCAGATCAACTGGAGAGCATCAGATAGTCAAGAAGCTCTGACCATTCATTGACACTTTCTGCAACCTTATAACACTCCATTATCTAAATAAGAGACTTATTTCCACTAGAAGCCAGAACTTCATGTAAAGGAAATTTCCCATTTTGACTCTCACTACTTACTGTATTGACATTTTCACTGATAATATCCATCAAACCATCATTAGTTCAGAATTCATTTCAGGAAGTAATAGCACCCAGCCAATATTGTGTGGGCCTGAAAGCAGAGTTTGGGGTAGTGAATATTTGGATGAGAGATATTAGGAGATTCTAAGGCTATAGAATAGACTGGGAAATATTTTAAAAAGGCAAAGACCATTTTACCATTTCCATATTCTATATTGATTCCAATGAAGTCATAATGTATCAAAAGTTGAGTTTCAGTTCGAGGCTTGACTCACATACATATGCCATACACGCCTATATCCTTGCATATGTATATGGAGTTAGAATTTCGTTAGGTTACCTAACAAATTACTTTTAAAGTTGGTGAGCAAAAGACTCTCACTTCCTAAATGAATTAGATCACTTTTGAGCTCTCTAGTGTTGAGTTCAAAAACAAAAGGGAGATTTCATATCTTCAAAATAGGTATTTTACTCCACTTCTGTGGCTCTTCTCATAACACGATTATCTTCATTAAACTTCTCCCACTTCATTTAAAGCTTTTGAACTATAATTAGCAAATATGGTACACAATTGTGTATATTTATCACTTGATATATTTGACATTGAGTACCACACAAGAGTAGGTATATCTTTAAAATGTCACTTGCTATGGAATAGTCTCATCAAGTGCAAAGTTGGGAAAGAAATTGACCGAACAGGTTAATTGCCCTGGCCTTTTTAACTATTGCTTACCAGCAGTTCCTCCTTTCATTTGAAGAGCATTTAAAATTAAGCTCCAGTACATTGCCTACATCCGACCTGCAAGGCTGCTGAATGTATCTAACAGACATGATAGACAGCTGCAAATGAATCTGAAAATGCAGGGCTGTTACTAAAAACCCTTCAGGCAAATGAAGAGATTAACATTCTTCCTACAGACAAAAACTGTCATTGAACAGACTTTTGGTCTACAAAATCCATCCAAATTAGACATAATAATGGACTATGTCAAATAGCCAATACTTAACCAAAGTCTTTTGCGAATCCAGCCTTACGCAACAGATGAAAATCCCCTTATGGTTAACAAAAGCATTTTGTTTAGTATAAATGTTCCAAGAATTTGAAGAAAAAATAAAGTTAACATTGTCTTATTACAATGTGGCTAAATGATAGATCTTTGACTCAGATAATTAGCTTAGTGGCAGGTAATAATGATAATTTAATAAACTTGCATGCTTCTCAACTTTCAAGGATTTTCTGGGTATTCGCAGCAATCAAAGAAAGAAATTATAATAAAGCATAAAAATAAAGGAAAAAGATCAAGAGCTATGTAATTTTCAAGATATTTGGAAATGGAAATTGGTTCTGGGTAATTATGATTGTGCTTTTTAGAAAAAAATAAATTAAACAGGATATACAACAAAACTCTCTAAAGCAGAGAGCAACATTCCTACCATTTAAGGATATTGGAAGCAAATATTTGAAGCCGTAACCCTATTAAAATAGGCAAAAATTAGATCTGCATTCCTGTTCTTATTTTCACCCATTGTTTTCCGTGCAATTTACCAAGACCTAACTACAGCTACTATGACCATGTTGTTTCAGGAGTCATACTTTATCAGGTGTAAAGGACTATCTGTTGTTCGTCCATCGATTTCGATGAAGACCTTGACATCTTGTGGATTGTGGGCCATCAACGGTGTGTCCGTAGATGGCTGATTAGACCGATGTTAGCACGGAATGTTCTGCCACATACTGAACAGAGAAATGTGGACACTGTTGCTTCAGCATTTGCAGCTCTGGCTTTACGGAGTGCTCGCTTCTCTTGCGCCAAGATTGTCCTCCTGTGTTCA
>NW_015386442.1:843285-874055 GCF_001527695.2 Protobothrops mucrosquamatus | reverse complement strand
ACTCGGCATGGCCTTAGTTACTCTTACATCTTGCATGTCTTTCCTCTGCACGATGACATAATCAATGAGATGCCAGTGCCTGGAGCGTGGGTGCATCCAGGATGTCTTTTTGCGAGTAGGCAGGCGGAAGATGGTATTAGTAATGATCAGGTCATGAGCAGCACATATCTTTAATAGTAACAGGCCATTGCTATTACATGTGCCAATTCCGTTTTTACCAATAACGCCATCCCAGGTAGAATGATGGGACCCCACTCTCGCGTTGAAATCACCAAGTAAAATCAACCTGTCGGTGCGCTTCACGGATGAAAGTAGGGCATCAAGATCTATACTGGTAGGGATGAAAGCTCTCTAAAGTTCATAAAAAAATATTACCTCAATATTTATTGATACTGGTGATTGTAGTTCTAAACACACCATCTCATTTAGATTAATAAAAAGAAGCCACACAAAAACCAGTGTAACCTTGCATATGATGGTACTTATGGCTCTGAAAAACAAGTGCATATTTTATATTATGAGGGATTTTTACTCTTGGGTACCTCTAAATGAATTAACAAAATGTTTGAAAACATAACAAAAAGCTTAACAAAAATGTTGCTGTATATTAATTAAGAAAGGCTTTGTTAAATTCTTTGCATCTGATGAACAGACATTTATAAGTGGCCTTTGTTCAAAGAGGCTAGAAGAAAAATGTCAGTATATTTAAATAAAATTGTCAGGGTGATTTTTAGCTTTATAAATATTTATGCGTTTAGAAACTATGTCTTGACAGTCGGTAATAGCTTAGTCATAGTAAATGGTTACATATAAAGTACAAAGTATTTAACTGATGAAAATTTGCCATGAAAATGATATTCAGATTTTTTTAATTGCTTCGCATATTCTTTTACAATCTTAGGGAACAGACACTCAGTTTATTCACTGTATTCCATTAGATCTAGCTTTCCGTGTGTTTTACCTATATCAGTGATGGCGAACCTTTTAGAGACCGAGTGCCCAAAGTGCAACCCAAAACCCACTTATGCATCGTCGGGTGCCGGGTAGGTGTGGCCCATTGGCTGGGTGTGGCCAATTGGGTGAGTGTGGCCCATTGGGTGGGCGTGGCTGCGGTGGTAATGGCAGACTGGGTGGGACTAAAAAGTTCAATCAATCAATGATAAATGATATGGTAAAATGGTTAAACAATCCAAATTACCACCCCCAAAAAATAGGTGACCGAAACATTGCTCTGCTGCTCTATGCAGATGACGCTGTGATTCTTTCCAGAACTCCAGTTGGCCTTAAAAGAGCCTTGCGAGCCCTTGTCCAGTATTGCAAATATAATAAACTGGACATAAATTATGAGAAAACAAAGGTTATGGCTTTTGCAAAAAGGCCAAAACAGTACACATGGTATTTAAATAGCCACAAAATAGAGCAGGTAACCACCTTTAAGTACCTTGGGGTGGTCATCCATGCCACCGGCTCACAAAAAGCCCATAGAGAATACGCGGCTGCTTCTGGCCAACGATCAGCGAATGCCATTCTTAAATTTTTCCGCACAAAGGGAGGACATTATGTTCCAGCTGCAATTAAGCTCTTTTTGGCCAAGTCGCTAGAACAGCTTCTTTACGGGACCTTGCTTGGACCCTCAGCTTCGTGTTTTACACCACTGGAAAGAGTTCAATCCAAATTTATCAGAACAATTCTCCAGATGCCATGCTGTGTTCTCAATGTACTTCTGCACCTGGAGACAGGATTGATAAAAGTCGAAGCAAGAATCTGTATAGCTTCCTTAAACATCTGGCTAAGGCTTAATTGCTTTCCGCAAGGCCTTGCTCCATTAATTCTACAAGATAATCTTTCCTTTTCATGGATCAAGGCAATCAAGTCCAACCTTGCCAAACTAGGCTTCTCGTCAGCCTCAATTCTCAAATTGGACTATGACCAAGCAAAACAAACCTTGCGTCAAAGGTAGAGGACATTGAGAGGCAAGTGGACTTAAGTATAGCTCCGCTGTTTCTGGCTCCAGACTCTATTAGATATGTGGTAACACCTGCCAGGTATCTTAGTCAGTTGGAGTCGGTAAACCATCGGAAAGCATTCTCGCTTGCACGGTGCCATGCATTTCCATCGGCCGTTTTGTATGGCAAGTACAAAAAGACACCACTGTCTGAAAGACTCTGCTCCTGTGGCTCAGGAGAGGTGGAGACCATTGGACACATACTCCTTCGATGTTCCTTCTACAGAGCCATTCGGAAAAACCATATCCTCCCCATAATTGATAGATATCCTGGTCGTTCGGAAAGTATCTATCTCCAGTGGCTGCTTAAGGATGAGCAGGCAGAGATCACGGCGCAGGTGGCCAGATTCTGTGCAGCAGCATTGGGGATTTGCTAGAACATAATCATTTTAGATCTTTTTAATAATCTTTTAAAATTGATTTTATTACGTGTTTTATCCAGTTTTAGACTATACTCATTGTATTTGATATACTGCCTGTAAAACTAGGCAGACCTTAGTCACCCATTGATTGCATCGATTGTGATGTATTGCTATGTCCTCTTGTGATGGCTCTGTCTAGTTTTGTTTTATTTGGATGTTTGATTTGTGTGTGGCCTTTGGCTGTAATAAAATACTTGGTACTTGAATCCCAAATAATCTTTCCAGAGTTTAAGAGACTCTTAAAATAGTATGTTGTACTTAATATAAACTTTTTATGAAAAATTGATCAGTTTCTCTTCCTATTGAATTGTCTATTGCATTTCTTCAAACATGAATCACTGTAACTGATGAAAACTACACAGTTTAGGGAGAGATAGTTTAGGAATGATTGAACTCAGTTTAAACTAAGCTGGAAGCTACTATCTTGCAGAAACGACTTGAGTATCCAACTAGGTTCTTTATTTATTTTAATCATAAGAGTTGCTCATCCAGAAAAATCTAAAATGTAGTTTTTCAGCTGAATATATTACTTTTTGCAGACTGTAAAGAAGCTATAAGTTTTTTGAACCATACATTTTATTTGGGGACATATATCCTTACAATTCTCTTTACCAACATCTCAAAGTAATACACTTAAAGACTTTTACACTGGGATTGGAATTTATTTTGTCTCATTCTCCTTTGTTTTACTGGTTTTTTTCCTGGTGAGTATCTTAATTTGGGCTACAGATAATTCTCAGATTACAACAGCAACGAGGACCAGAATTATCATCATTAAACGACGCAGCTGCATAGTATGATACCATGTGACCATATTGCTTACGGATGGCAATTCTAGCAGTCCCAGTTGCTGTTGCTAGTCAAGGACCACACGATGCTTTAAAACTGCAGAAATGTTAGTGAAATTGTGAAGATTTCAGCTTTGTTCCTGCAGTCTCAAAAATAATTTCCTCTCAATGCTTGGAATGGAGCTGAAATCCTTTGGTAGTGTACAGAAACATTTGAGAGTAAAAGGGGTGTCTGCCAGAAAGATTTTGCTCCATCCACTTAACAACTAGCTTAATGACTGCAACCGGGATTGACAGATACTGGGATTGCAGTAATTGACAAAGCAGTCATGTGGCAGCTCACTTAATGACTGCTTCACTCAACAGGCAAGATTTGAACCCTAATTACAGTCATAAATCACCTATACAGCCTTTAAAAATACAAAAATGTAATCTATTATGAGTAGTTACATAGTTGCTAAGCATTGTGATCTACTAATAGAGCATTTTTGGTATGCTGCATCTATAACTGCAATCATTAGAGAAAAAAAGGTATGGACAAATTAGTGCATATTCTCAAATAGTGAGTCATGGGGGAAAAGTTGACTACATTAACTTTGTTCAATAGAGATTGCCTTTGCAATATTAATACACTTTTCGTACATAAACATTGGCATTAGGAAGCAACTAAGGATGCCTATGAATTCCAGTGCTACTTTAGAGGTCCAGTTGACAAAGTATTTTTCAAGGCTATATAGCTGATTTCAAAACAGAAAAGGCTAGATCATTAGAAACACAATTATATTTTTTCAAGCAAAAGGAAAGGTAGCTGTGTTGCTCAAAAGAAAAACATCCAGAGTCAAGGGTAATGCTGATTTTGAGTTTTTCAGAGCTCTACATCAGGGGAGCTGATTATTTTTTTCTACTTTTCCTTCTCTACTTTTTTTCTATTTCCTATTTGCCCGACAAAGCAGTGGAGGTATTTTGAAAGCTTAAATGTTATATTTAAGTTTCCTTGCTAAAAATTATTCTCTAAAATGCAACTTTGGAGTTTTCTAACTTATACAGAACAGACAATTGTTGCACAACAGTGACATAGACAACTGACACTAGACTATAATAGAACATGCAACATACTTTATTTAAAAAGCATTGGTGTTATTCTAGATGTTTTCTATAATACTTTTAGAGGGGTGAACAATCATAAAATTCCTTTGTAAACTATATCAATTAAAACTTTATCACAATTCAAAAACCACTATGAATCATATAAGAGTTTGGTAGATCATACTTATTTTGATGCTAACCTAATACATGTATTTTGGATGAAGTCCATTCATACAGGCATGGTTTAAATGAACAGTTTTTGTCTATAGTCATTTGGCTAAGAACACTAATATTTCTCAACCCAATGCAAAGGTTATATGATTTGTTAAACTATTGTTAGGCAATGATTCCCATTGTATCTAGATCAGAAAACTGTAATTTAATATATAAAATCAGAAAGACTGTTCTTAGTCCAATAAACTGTGATTGTAATATTTGAAGTACTTCACAGTATTCATAAATTTCAAAAAATGGCATCCTCTGAATTCTTCCTGTGGAAACATAAGCTCTGTGTGGTAGTATGCAATATACACATTTTTCTAAAAACTACTTATTAGTTGTGATAATTATTGGTGATTTATTTATGATTTATAAAACATTTTCATCAAACAGCATCTATACAGAAAATACTATCTATTACTATCAGTACTTCAGATAAAGTATAAAATAAAATCACAACATACAAGATTTTTGCAGAGTAACACTCTGTAAAATGTTTTATATCAGTAATGCACTTTATACCTGTTCAAACAAAGAACAAATATCTCCGAAAATACTTATTTTGACCCTGTGTAAACAGATTTTATTCCTATTTCTTCTATTCATAGAGCAGGAAAAAGCCCCTCCCCTACAAGTAATCTCCATATTGACTAACTGTGACCTTTGTAATCAGGAATTTTTTAAAAAGTATAACTGGGTCAAATATATAGAAACACCTAATGCATCTCAATGAGCATCATTTGAATCACTTTGGGAAATTCAAGGGAATGAGCTTAGAAGTAACAGCATCATGTAAAACATTCATCATTTCTCCCTGCTCCTTAATAATAAATATAAAGACAATTGTTTTGACATATTGCCACAAAGGAAATATCCTAATCTTGACCCTTAAACATTCAAATCAGTAGTTTCATATTTCCTTCCTCACTGAGGCTTCCATCTTCTATTTTGGCAGCTTCCGTCTTCTATTTTGTCAGCTGTCCAACAACTTTTAACAGTGTCTTATTTTCCTGCTTTAATTGCTCATTTTCATCTTCTATATCATCTAGATCCTTTGAGAGAGAATAAAACAAGATATACTGCTATTAATTAAGTTCTTTTTACTCATTCAGTTAATAATTCACTCTGCAATACATGATATGAATTTTAGTCCATAAAACCAAAAAATGGTGAAATACAGATTGAGATGGCTAACAAACTGGTTGGGAGCTACTTAATAAACTTATAATTTATATTTTGTAACAAACAATTTACTCTGATATGAATGCTTTATATACTTAACTTTATTGTGGCTATTAACCAGCACAGGAAAATTGGTATTTAAGTATCCAGAATATCCAAAATTAAATTGACAATGTCAGGATAGTTAAGAAAAGTACATACAGACAAAACAAATAGGCTAAAAACCAATTATTAAATAAAAAATACCCTAAAGGACCTGCTCAGGCTAACATATGCAACAAGGAGAAAAAAGATTAAAATTAATAATATAAACTTTGAAATAGCAGTATAAAATACAAATATACTACATATACACAAACACATGCAAACACACAAATTTATATACCATGTATATTTGAAAATAAAAGAATAAAGTTAACAAAAGGGATTTAAGAATTATAAATTCTCTTACAGAAACCTGTTAAACCTGAGAAAGGTATATTATAATAACTGACATGGCATGTCCACCCCAAACCTAATGGTTAATGCAGTACTTTCTTACTTGTGCCAGTTTGATGGTTGGTTGAGATATGATTCTGCCTTTTCCCAGCTTGGGATCAAAGGCAGCTCAAGAGATCTTTTGTCACCATGGCAACTGCGAAGCTGATCCAGGGTAGAGATGGTCTGACTCACTGGAAGGGTTTATACACCAGCTCTGTTTTTTCCGCGCCTCTTGAGGCAGTGGTGACTTGATCTGCGTTCTCACATACACATCACTCTGTACTAGCCTTGAGCCATTAGACCAAGGGTGTCACACTCAATTTCACTGAGGGCCGCATCAGCATTGCGGTTGCCCTTGGGGGGCTGGGTGGGTGTGGCCTACTGGATGGGCGTGGATGGAGTGGGTGTGGCCAGCTCTACATTGTTCCCATCAAGGGTGCTTGTGGGGGCCTGGGCAGCAGTGGGACAGATCTGACGGTCTCTGGCAGAAGGGGGTAGGACCAGGGCAAGTGCCAAGGCATGGTCCACTGGAGGAGCCTCACTGGAGGAGCTTCCTCTCAGGCTATGCGGGGGGGCTGGATGGTGGCACGGGCTGCCCAGAGCCTTGGGCAGCAAAGGTCAAACACCCAGCGTGGCCCTCGAGCACCCGCGGCACCAAGCCCAGCCTCACTTCCCCAAGGGGGCGCCCAGCTGCACTTACCTCCTCCTCAAGGCTGTTGCTGCTGTGCTTGCTCTCCTTACCCAGGTTGCTCATGATGGGTACGAGGGCAAAGTCAGAGGGAGGCCCATTCCCTCTCCATGGGAGGAGACCCAGCTTTGTATCCAAAGCTTCCTTAGCAATACGATGGGAGACCCCCCAGGATAGGCCAGAAAGAAGGGGCAAGGGGTTGGTGAAAGGGCAGCAGGGCAGGACTAAGGCAGGACTTCCCTCAGACCCTCCCTCTCCTTCTTTCCTTTCTTCCTTCCTAAGTACAGAGTGGTGGGAAAATATTTAAGATGAGGGAGGCTGGGGAGGTGTCACCCTGCGTGAGGAATGAAGAAATGCACCATCGCCTGGAAGTGGCCAGCACATGGCCCTCACCTACTTCACATATCTGGCTTGGTGGGCTCTGGGGGAGGGGATGCCCTGAGCAGCGTGAGAGTCAACATTACCTGCGCAATGCTGCCCAGCCCCCAGCCTGCCCGGTTTCGGCAGGCAGTGGGGCGCTCTCCTCACAGCGCCGAGAGGTTGAGCTGGGCGGTGTGAAGCTCGCCAGCTTTGCACTTCTTATCCGATTCGCGCCACCCGGCTCAGCTCTTGGCGCTGTGAGGAGAGTGCCCCACTGCCTGCCGAAACCTCTCCCCCAGAGCCCATCAAGCCAGATATGTGAAGTAGGCAAGGGCCACTTGCTGGCCACTTCCAGGGGATGGTGCATTTTTTCATTCCTCACAAAGAGTGACACCTCCCCAGCATGCACCCAAAGGGTGCGGCCAACGCGGCAGGGACTGGTTCCTCGCTGTTTCCAGACGCCCTTGTGGAGCTAAGACTGAAT
The DNA here is from genome assembly GCF_001527695.2 of Protobothrops mucrosquamatus. Lineage (NCBI taxonomy): Eukaryota > Metazoa > Chordata > Lepidosauria > Squamata > Viperidae > Protobothrops > Protobothrops mucrosquamatus. The sequence goes on along the minus strand of NW_015386442.1, from coordinate 866,341 downwards.
GCGTTTCAGCATAGATGGCCACCACAAAATTGTACATTGGCTCCCGGCCGGTCTGGGCCAGGGCCACAGCAGTGGGGGCCGTTCCCTCATTGTTTTCCAGGATGGCTTCGCAGGCCACATGAAACCACTTTGCAGGCCCTATCTGGCCCCCAGGCCTTGTGTTTGACATGTCTGCATTAGACCTTCTGGAAAGCCTTGAAGACCTGGCTTTTTCCTCAAGCCCTAGTATCAGGATGTTTGTGGACTTCAAGACATGTGTTTTGCTCTGGGTTACAAAGCAGTTTTCTGGAGCCTTGATTAATTTTAATTATGCATCATTTTATGGCTTTACTTTATGCATTACTATGTGCATTGTTAGCAACTGTGGCTAAGATGACAACTATTTCAATACCTAATGTAATCCCACTATCTTTTTGAGTTGTTATCTCTGGTATTTGCTCTTTGCAGCAGAAATTTTAAGCATAAGTATAAATTAAAAAACCTTATCAAAACTGGTTGTGGGAACTCATCTGAGAAATACATGTTCAACAGCATTGTTTTTTGTTGAGCAACACTAAACTTATCAGCATGATTACTTAAGCCAGGGATTACTTAAGCCAACCCCCGATCCGTGGACCAGCACTGATCTGCAGGTCGCGCAAACAAGCAAAGCCCCATCTGCAGGATGCAGACAGCCTGCGAAACCACGCCCCTTCAGAAAAACCTCTCTCCATGAAACCGGTCCCTGGTGCCCAAAAGGTTGGGGCTGCTGATTTAAGCAATATAGCACTTCACATTTGAAAAATGAAGTAGCAGTCAGAATACAATTTTGAAGTCCACCACTGTTTTTATTTAATGTCTGAAAAAAGTATGGACCATATCTAGGATTTTCAAATATCAAGAAATCTACAATTTAAGTTTACCTTTGTCTTTCAGATGGGTGTCACAAGTACAGATCAAAATAATTGTTTTAAAGCCGAGACAGAAACATTAAAAATTTACTCAATATTTGATATAAACACATTCTGGAATGTTTATCTAGCACAAGTAACATTCCAAAATGACTAAAAGTATGAGTTACGTGGACTAGGTCCAATCACAACCACTGGCTGAAATTTAAATATTCAAACAATTAAAAAAAAAACAAATTAATTGAATTGTGTGCAGGATTTGTTTCCCAATGAACTGAAATTCCTTTCGTAAATTACAAACTGTGTTTAAGAAGCAATGCCATGTAATACACAATAAAATTCAAATAAGAAAATATTGGGCACCTAGAACAGCTACTTTATTATGATTAAAGAATTAATGCTGTATTTCTCAAGAGTAGTTCTTAGAATCCCACTAAAACTGGCCATTTTATTTAACATTTCTAATATGTTTCAACTGCCTAACAATAAATCAGTAATAGTTTATCCATTTTACATGCATATATACATATCCATCCTTCTGAGCATAGGAAACCTTATCCAAAATGCAAAAATTAAGTAAGAGAAAAGACATTAAAAAAGAACTGCATTCAAGCTATTTTAAAACAAGAACACTCACTATGTTTCTCCATAATTTTCTATTCTTCCGAACACCCACATTTCTACCATCTCTGTAAACAACTCATACCATATATTGCTTTTTGTTAAATCTGATACTTTTGTGAATCTCATCTCTATCCACAAGTTTCTTACTCTTCCCTTTCTTTTCAATTCATTCACTCTTCTTCCTTGTTACAATTTGACCCTCATTTAATCTCTCTATATAACTAAACAATCTCAATATTCTTCTTTCAGTTTTGTACCAAGTCCATATTAATTACAATTAGTTCTATCTCCTCTTGTTTTATCTTACAAACTTAAGTAATGCACACCTGAATTCAACTGTGTTTTCCTAATAAATCCAATTTTCAAGTTTAGATGACCAAATGGGCATAGTATGCTCTTTTATACAGCCATTTACACTTATTTCATCATTCTTTATTCCCATTATTCTACCAGTATTTCCCCTTCTTCAAATTTCTCTACCCATTTCCCCATCTTTCCTAAACCATTTTCCAAAATATTTATTCTGATTTTTCACTACTAACTGTAATTTGCGTTCACTTCATTCTTTTGTCAAATAGAATATTATTTTTCAGAATTATGCTCTTTCATTGCATTATACAAGCTAATTTTTGGTGTAAAGTATCTGGGTCCTCAGTCATCAATTGTATATCTGCATGTAAAAGTACACACAAACATACTTCTAATATTCTATTTATTCTCATTAATTTTTTGCTTGCTTAACATATCATTTTATAGTATTAAGAAACAGCTTTTACCTCTATATTCATAAACAATATTTACAAATTGTTAATAATTCATCACTATTCACTCTTTTAGCCCACCACTGCTGCATGTTGCAACTGTTGCTCTGTCCATCTTTGATGAACTTGCTGTACTTTTTCCTTTATCATTCTGCACTGCTCTCAATTACCTTCTGTTCACCCTAATGCCTCAACTATTATTTTCATACCATTCCTACTTTCACCTGCACTCACAAAAGTCTAGCTGACATATCTACAACATATATTTCCAAATCATAATTAAACATGTGCATTCATCCCTTATGTATATTCATCAACGCAACTCCATAGGAAATTCTATCAGAACTATTACATCCTTTCCCATTTCTTATCTTCACAACAACAACACACACACACACACACACACACACACTTCAATTTGGTTAATTGAAGCCTTCCCATAAGTCTTTTTAGAAAAATAGAAAAGGAATAGATCAGGTCACCAATTGTCCTTCTGCCACATGCAGAATTTCCCGATAAAAATTGTACCAGGTGTTTTTATTGTATTTTCACCTGTGTTACAAATACAGCCCAAGCCCAGTTTTACTCCAAGCACGCTCAAACTACTCTATTTAAGTTAGGTAAGATCTCTAATTTTGGCAACAGAATGTTGGCTTGCAAATCTAAAGTTTAAACACTAGATTTGAAAGCCAACATTCTGTTGCCAAAATTCTTCTCTTCTAAAGACAAGAAACTGCAAGTACACTGCTCTTGGATTCTTTGAAAGAAGAAAGAATGAATAAAAGAGTGAACAAATAAATGAGCATCAATGTGCCGGATTATGCACAAATGTAAATCCAATTTTTTTTTGGGGGGGGGGAGGGCGAGGGAATGTATGACTTGTACAGAAATTCTAGGAAACACAGCTAGGTTGAAGAAAAACTTACCCTATTTAATAAATCAATTTCCTCCTTTAATTTTCCAATCAACTCTTCTTTGTCTTGGGCTATCCTCACAAGCCTCAGGTTTTCTTGTCGCTCCTTTGCTAGATCCTTCAAAAAATAAAATTTAAAATAGTTTATTTAAAAACAGTAAAAACAATAGACATTAGATTGCAGCTTTTATATTGATTATATTTACCTTTTCAAGATCATCAATCTTCTTTTCCAAAGAATTAGCTGAGACAAAGTTTCCAGAAGAATTTGCATCCCTGTTGAATCTGCTATATCCTGTCCTATCTGTACGTGAACATCTATTAGAAACTTCATCATCTGGTGTTGTGCTGTGAAAAATACAACTTACAATTTAACATACTTGATGCATAATAGAATTATCAAAATTATTTGCATGTTCCCCAATTTAGTTGTGGCAATATCGATACTAAATCATTGAAGGCAAGTAAATAGCAGCTTGTGTTAAGCTAGTTGCAACAAGCATTTGGAATGGCTGTGCTAAATTATCCCCATCTTCTTTATTGTAGCATGCCCATAAGACAATTCCACATTACATCTGTTTTACAGATAAGCATCAATTAATCCAAACAGGCCATAAAATATTTCAGTCTTCCATATGTTCAACAATTTACATACAAAAATGCCTACATCATTGTCAGTTGCTATAGTTAGGATGAATATATTACATTTAATGCATGGCACACCTGATTCTTTTATTTTTGTTTGCATTACTTTAAACCAGGATACAGAGTACCTGTAGACTGCTAAGCCACAGTCTGAATATGGACTTCAAATTCAATACACAACCCACTGGAATACTCTTAATTTTTTTTAAAAAACCACTTACGTAGTTTTAGGACCTTTATGATGTGGGAAAAATGATTATACCAACTCTTTCTACAATATTTTTCTCTCTCCCACCCAATTTATTAATTAAAATATGGGGAATGGGTACTGTAAGGGACAGAATAAATAATTACAGAAGGAAAGAAAAAATAAAAATAATGTATTAAAAATGTCAATAAGTAATCATTTTTCTAAACGAAAAAAATCATTATTTTTATTCCTTGAAACAGAGATAAAACGTAAATTAAAACCTGAGTTAAACTCGATTCCTCATAACTTCATAAATGCATACACACAGTGTTCTTGGTAACATTCTGTTCTCAGTCAGACAGACAAAAACTTTATTTCAGTCACTGACCAATAAAAATACATTCAGTAAAACAAAGTTAGGCCCTAATGTCAATGACAACCATTTGTGAGCAAAGCTTACATATACTGTAATGTAGCAAAACTTTATTATTTTAGAGAAACAGATTTTTCCTGGTTTGTTAACAAACACTGCAAATAAAAATTATTGGAGTGCCTAGGAAACGTAGATGAAAAGGAGTAAATCAGCTGAATGTCCCTGTAGAACTAGCAGTACAAAAGAATATGCGCTATGGTTTCTATAACACCTGTGTCACCTGTGAACACCTGTGCGCTATGGTTTCTATAACACCTGTGTCACCTGTGTCACGGGGTAGTGTTGAGTTTTATAAGAGGTTATCCTATATTTCCCTTCCAAAATGGGGAAAGCATCACACTAAACCAGGGGTGTCAAACTGCCGGCCCGTGGGCCGGATGTGTCATGGCGAAACCACGCCTACCCATTGCCAGCAATGGAAAAAAAGTCACGATACGTCACAACACGTCACGTGACATTGTGAGTTTGAAATCCCTGCACTAAGCCATAGATAAAATACAAAATTTGAATTCTGAAACTGTGATGCAATGTAAATATGAAGTTGGTATGGAATTAAAACCTAGTTATTTTCAAGTGCGTTGTGAGAGAAAGTAACAATTACTGTTTGGTCTTCTATGTATGAGATCTTCTGCCTTGATCTAGCCCTAAAAGTCAAAACAGCCTCACTGGAAAAGCCATAGTGGCTGAGCTTCTTTTGGATAGCTGTTTCTCAAGACAATTTAGAACAATTAATCAGTGGAACAACTTGCCTCAAGAATTACTGGATGCTCCAACACTGGAAGTTTTTAAGAAGAGACTGGACAACCATTTGTTTGAAATGGTATAGGGTTTCCTGCCTGACCAGGGGTTAGACTAGAAGACCTCCAAGGTCCCTTCCAACTCTGTTATTCTTGTCAATCTTAGTCAGTTCACTGGAACTGGGATACAGTTTTAGTTAGTAGAGATATTTATCCAGAGATTGGATTCAGGCTTACTGACTCCTGCTTCCCATGGTCTCAACTCTAAAAGGGGTAGAGCTCTCTGCTCTTTTGCTGCCAGTTACTAACCTTTGGATTTTTACAGCCCAGATATAATAGCACTAATTACATAGTACAAATGATAGCACACTTAAGCTGGCTGCTGCACTTACCTGCAGTTTGCTTCCCATTGCCATATGCTGCTGTCCTCACCAGATGTGCCACCCTATACAAGTGCCATGATTCTCCTAATGTGCACTAGCATGAGGTCTATGAATTGCTAGGCTACCTTCCACTAAACCACTTCTGCATTTTCAAAGAAAGCCACAAAGCTAGGAGTGACCATATCTAGCAAACAAAAATGTAACTATATTTGCAGTGTTTAAAACAAAGTTGTATAAGTTATGCAATGCATACATTATCTTCTATAATGTGTGAATGGGGAAGTTGGAGAGGATGTTAATATAGTTTCAGCTTTCTAGGAAAATGAAGGGGACCTGTTACTATATTGCCACTAAAAGAGATTTCTTAAAGCAGTCTTGTTCGAATGGGACTCTGCAGATTCCATGAGAAATCACTAAAGGATGTGTTAGAGATTGTGACCAGGAAGTAGGGTGAAAATCATTTTTTTACACTATGCTAGGACTAACAGTGGTGCAATTTTTTCGCTGCCAACCTTACACCTTTTGTTATAACTATCACAAAACATGGATACCGGTAGTTTTGGTTACAATGTTCTTATTTTTTTGAGATTTTTAATCCAAGGATTCCCAGAGAGCTGAACATTATTTCAAGAATTCCTCCACGCTAAGGAGTTATGAAGGAATGCTGTAAACATATCCAGAGAGTCTATTTTATAATTGGGAAAAAAATTCCTAAATCCTATGTCTAAAATAATACAGTGAACTATTTTGTGGATGTAGCAAGCCATGAATTGCCGGATAAACAAGATTCTTTCAAAGCAGCTTTACCCAACTTGGAACTCTTTTAAGATGGACGACAACATTTATTGTCCTCAGCCAATAATACCATCTTGGCTGGAAATAAATGAAACTGAAGTCAATATATGTGTAAGGATGAATGTTTGGGGAAGGCTGTTTTAAAGCATGATGACAGAGCTGTAAGGAATTCTGCAGCTTAATACTATTACCATATTTGGCATTCCTTGTTCTGGACTTTATTATCTACAAACAGGAAGTGTCTGTTGCAACACTAAACATAAAGTTTAGAATTCAACTTTTGAAAGTTTACTGAATTCATACTTTGTAAAAGACCTGTTCAATTGTCATATGCATTTCACATGACTGAAGTTTCCCTGTAAAAAAGTAAGTGTCTTTTGCAGTTCCACCCACAGGATTCTGTTTTATGTGGGTTCATAACTAGCAAATTGTAAGATTAACGTCTATTTGAATAAGTTTTTATCTGGCCAGGAAAAGGAAATAAATTTTGTGACAGATTGCACTGGTCACTCTACTGAATGATCTGCATCATGACCTGGATGGGGGAAGCGTGACCTTCATAGTATTAGTAGTGGCTTTTGATATAGAATTGACTATCCTTTTTTATACAGTAATTTTATTAAACATTATATTTATTCCCTTTCCAGCACTGATATTGTGACCTAGTTTGGGTAATAAAATGTTTACAAGCTGAGAGAGCACCAAAAACCCTTCATGTTAACTCTGAGATACAAATATTCTTCTTTATTGACTATATAGTTAGTCTTATATTTTTGGAAATTTTCTTTTTCTTTTTTAGCATTGGTTTTAGGATTCAAAGGTGTTTAGATATATTTTTCTAATAAAAAATAAATAAAATAAAATAAAATAAAATAGATTGAATTTCTTTTCAGAACAAAATGCTACAATCAGAAATACAAATTAAAAAAAGCTGGGCATTGGCCTCTCACTATGACTTCCACTTACAAATCTAGGAGGATCTCTAAGTCCACAAACACTCTTAAGTCATGAAGCACCATCCTGATAGATAGAGCCTGCCCATCAAGGAGTAGCAGTGATGATTACAAAGGACCCCAAACTATCAACAGCAACTAAGATGTAACATTAAATTGTAGTCTGTTCTCTCCAATACAGACCAGGAACAAGTAGCAATAGCAACTTCCCAATATGTGGTGATGTACAATTGGGTATCATAAGTGTTGTGATGATACCCCACCCTGATAACCTCTTCCAGTTACTTTATATAAATGTTAAAAAGCAGGAGAGACAGGCCTTTATGCATACCACAGATCATGGGCACTGGGCTGGTCTCTCCTCCCCCACCTATATAGATTAAAGCTACCCACTAGGGTAGATATGGAACCCTTGCAAGACAACACCTGTTTTTCCTAATCTTCATAAGCAGTCCAAAAACATACCATAGGCCAACTTCCAAAGAAGAAAATGTGGACTGAAGATGGGTCTATGAAAAGCAGAATTGGTACCTGTGGCAGCATGAAGAGCCAGTGAGTAGACCAGCTCTTCTATTATTCCTCTCTAGGTAAGAAGAGGACTTGAGATCACCCACAAGTGTTCCAGATAGCTATTCTTGTGAGGAGACTGAAAGACAGTAGTCTCTGAAAGGTTTAGAGCTCTGGGAGATGAGGGAATAACCATCTTGTTGAAATCGTGATCAGCCCCTCTGAAAGGATACTAGGTTTATAAACTTCCATTTCTAATTACTTTCAGAAATTGCTTATTAATTGCTTTTCAACTATTGGGAATTCTTGTACTGTACTGAGAGGTCTAACAGCACTGGGTAAGTGTTCCTTCAATCCTTAACAAAAAAAACTTTTAACTATAAGTTATATAGCTTATTTTTTTAATAAACAGAAAAAGGATGATTAAAACTTTGATTTTAGAAGTTTATAAATGGACTAAGGGTCCAGATAAATTTGAAATAAGATTTTGGAATTAATTATAAAGAACCCTCCCCATGGGAAACTGCTTTTGTTTTGAATTTAAACAATCATTAAAGGGTAAGACTGTAAAAATTGAACACCAGAGGGTGTTCAAATAAAGGAGAAGAACACTCAAACTGAATGTACAATTATAGAATGAAGCAAAGTATTATAACATTGGGCAAACTGAAGGACATTTTTGAACAATGAATTCAGAAGTTAATATTAATAGTATCTGCCTCTAGCTGATGTCTTAATAAATAAAGAGGATATATACACAACAAATGAAGAAAGAGTGACCTGAGTCGTAATCCCTATATTGGGTTTAGAAAAAAGGCTTGTTAAAGGTTTGAATTTTTTTGCGAAAAGGGACAAAGAAAAAAAATGAAAAGAAATCAAGTTCTATGATATTGTTTGAAGGGACTAAAGATTAAGATTGTTAGAAATAAAAAGAATGTAAAGTTGATGTATTTGATCAAAATTAAAATAACTATGGTAACTCTTAATGAACTTTTGCTGACATCAGAACTGAAGTAATTTATTATTAATAATTAAATTAAATTATTATTAATAATTTATTAATTTGTTTACAGATAAGAGATAGAATATGGGAAGAGGGAATCATTTGTTGTATTTTAAGAGAAATAGATAAGTTGTTAAAATTGTTTATACTTGTGACAAATGTGGGCAATCACTTCTTTATAATTTTTTTACTACATTCTTATTTTTCTTTTTTCTACCTTTTCCCTTTTTTTTATACCTTCTATTATTTTCATTTATTCTAGTTTTTTTCAACTTGTATTAGTTTTCACTGTTGTAATTATAATATTTAATAAAATTACTGTATAAAAAGGATATCATAGTCAATTGTATATCAAAAGCCACTACTAATACTAGGAATGTCACACTTCCCCATCCAGCCCATAATCCAGGTCATGCAGTAGTGCAATCTGTCACAAAATCAGGCCTTAATCCTGCCAGAAAAGGGTCCAGATAATCCATTTTTAGAGTGTTGCGAAGTTGATCCATGCAAAATCTAAAATGGAGGTTCATTAAAACTTCCTGTGATGGGCAATGATACAATCCACTTCAGAGTATGGCATAGGATGTTCAACACTCTAAAAACTAGAAAGGAGGATGTTGGATACTTGGAGTGGAATGAAAAGGAAGACTCATCTTGCAAAAGATTTCTCTCATGTTAATGTAATAAAACCATATTTTTACTACTCTGAAAGTTATGCTTCTTTTGGATGTTGTAGATTTCTTTTAGGAAGGTAATACTATCATTATTACCTTCTGTCATTGTATAATGGCTTTTCTTTTGCCATCTCCCTTCCAAATCTTTGGCTTAGATAGGTTTATTTTCAGTGTCACGGTTTCTTGGGGATTAAGTACCAAAATAAATAGAAGAATAGGAAGATAAGAGAAAAGGGTCAGGCTTTATTGCCATTACTTTCTCTTTAAGTTTGAAAAAAAAATAAGTTCACACTGTATTATGTAACATATTGTGCTAATTTGCTCTGTCTTGGGGGTCTTTTTCGGATTGCGTCCAAGAAACATCTGTTCCCATAGAAGCAACATTGCTTTAATCACCTTTCTTATTCATTACTTTGTAATAAAAATAGTACTGGCGTATTTAGCTCCTTAAAACTGTGGTATTTGCTAACTATAATTACAGAATTATTGAAAAAATAGGTTGTATCAATAAAAATAGACTTTTTGTTCCTATGTGGATGGACTTATAATTTTGATAGAGTGATTGTTTGCTGATACGGTACAAATGAGTACCACTGACTAGGACACAATAGATTAAGAAAGCTTGGTTTAGCTGAACAGTAGCACTTAAAAGCAGTAGCATACATAACATATTAAAAAGGAGACCCTCTATGTCCTGAAGTGGATATGACCGGAATGCATCTGCATCTGTAGATAACCAGTGAAAGCTTGCTAATATATTGGTTCTTAGGTATTTCTATCTAGTATCCTACAAAACGTGAATTATTTTCCTGAGGTCATTTAGTCTCCCATCTTTTCAATTAAACTTCTTAATGTTAAAATTTATTTTCCACTTCTCTCCTCCAGTCCAAAAGGTGGTAGCTCAGTAAGCTATAGCTTACATTAAGTCTATTGTGGGGTCTCATCATGGGCTATATAAAACTAGTTGAGAAAGAGCCTTAACTTACAATTCTAGGTTTTATAGAGTTCAAATAATATCTACTATTAAACAAGGAAATTTAGTACCAAATCTGAGTGTTTGTTTTCTAGAATCATAGTTATACTTCACTAATCAGTAATCTACTAAGCAATTCCTTACCTTTTGTATCTGTTTCCAATTGCTCTAGATGTGTCCTGTTAAAATATATTTAAAACACATAATTAAGTATCTAATATTTATAACTGCTGATTTATAATTATTGTATAACTTAAAACAATTGGCGATATGTGCCTTATATGTCTCAGAATACCATTCTTTGGTCAATATAAACATCCAGTAATGACCACTTACAGTGAGATACTGCTTCAAAATCATGAAGGTTTTTACAAAATGATCCAATACACTTTGGCCCACAGAGCGCAAGGGAAATTTTAAAATTCTGCCGAGAATTGTTTCTAGAACAATTCCATAGACAGAGTTTACATACTAGAAATATAAAGAGCAATGAACAGAAATTATTCTGAGGCTTAACTCTAGAGCAGCATCTTTGAAATAGTGGTATTAATGAGAAATTATATTGTATAAAGGAAGAAGGGAATAAATATAACTTATTGTTGTTCATTTATATTCCAGATTTGCCTTGAATTGAACTCAAAGCAACTTATAAAAATATCCCAAAGTGAAAGATATAGATAGGCACAAGATATATGACATTTAAATATATCATATAATAATAAGACATATTTGTAGCTTGGGTTTTAGATTTTGGCTGTAGTTTGTTCTCCAAGCTTGTTTTAATATAATTCCTGAACGTTTCATTACTAAACTAGGTAACATCATCAGCCCATATAACTCTGAAATAATAGGAAATAAAAACCAATCAGCTGCTCGGAATTCAAATATAGCTCCAAACAACTGACCACACTGGCACACAAGACGCTTATGAGCTAAAGAGAATAGGACAAGAGAATCCTCTGCAAATCATTATTTATGAAAAGACTCACTTAACAACTGTCTTGCTTAGCCAAAGAAATTTTGGGCTCAATTATGTCATATCTTGAGGACTACTTATATTAACAGATAGCAACTCTGAGATAACCAATTCAAAGGCAAAATATTGTATACTATCAATAAGGGAATGCTCTAGTAAGGTGGTTGTTGTGGGTTATAACAGTTAACTAATTTTTATTTATGTGAATTTTAATCACTTGAATTTAATTAACATAATCAGAATATTCACAGACTGCACTAATAAATGTAATACTTAAATCCTAGTCTACAACCACAATAACATTTGATTTTTTATCGTTTCTATCAGAAAGTAGTTACATGTTGGTGTATCTATGCATTATTTTCACCCCTACTTATATTTCAGCCTTAACATCTCTTTCAGTTGGAAAAGTGATCTAATCCTTAAAGAATCTGCTTATTGGACATAGTATACTCCAAAAGTGATGCTAGGTACTCTTGATTCATCCTATAACTCTCAGAGTGCTATGCCATTTTATCTTATCCTTCATGATAGTACACAAATGCTTCTTTGGGTTTTCACAAAGAGCTGTTATAAATTAATCCAGAAGGAAGAGGCAATAGCCAAAGTTATGAGGACAAAATAAATACAAGTTGTAATAAGATTTCTGTATCATATTATAATAATAATAATAAAGTTGGAAGGGACCTTGGAGGTCATCTGGTCCAACCCCCTGCTCAGGCAGGAAACCCTATACCATTTCAAACAAATGGCTGTCCAGTCTCTTCTTAAAACTTCCAGTGTTGGAGCATTCACCACCTCTGGAGGCAGGTTGTTCCACTGGTTAATTGTTCTAACTGTCAGGAAATTTCTCCTTAGTTCTAGGTTGATTCTCTCCTTGATTAGTTTCCATCCGTTGCTTCTTGTCCTGCCTTCAGGCGCCTTGGAAAATAGCTTCACTCCCTCTTCTTTGTGGCAACCCCTGAGATACTGGAACACTGCTATCATGTCCCCCCTCATCCTTCTCTTCATTAAACTAGACATACCCAATTCCAGCAGCCGTTCCTTATATACTTTAGCCTCCAGTCCCCTAATCATCTTTGTTGCTCTTCTCTGTACTCTTTCTAAAGTCTCAACATCTTTTCTACATTGTGGTGACCAAAACTGGATGCAGTATTCCAAGTGTGGCCTTACCAAGGCATTGTAAAGTGGTATTAATACTTCACGTGATCTTGATTCTATCCCTCTGTTAATGCAGCCTAGCACTGTGTTGGCCTTTTTGGCAGCTGCAGCACACTGCTGGCTCATATTTAAGTGATTGTCCACTAGGATTCCGAGGTCCCTCTCACAGTTACTACTATTGAGCAAGGTACCCCTTATACTATACCTGTTTTTCTTGCCTAAATGTAGAACCTTACTTTTTTCACCATTGAATTTCATTTTGTTAGATAGCGCCCAGTGTTCAAGTCTGTCCAGATCCTCCTGTATCTTAAGCCTGTCTTCTGGAGTGTTGGCTATTCCTGCCAGCTTGGTGTCACCTGCAAATTTGATGATTTCCCCATCTATCCCCCAATGTAACATTGGCACTAAAATCTGTCAAAATAAGAGTTAAAGATATTTGTAGATATGTATTATAACATCTCACCTGTAATATATATGAAGCATTTGGATCCGAAATAGTAGATTCATTTTGTATTGTATTTTGTTGTGTGATTGCATCTTCTCTTTTACGTTCTTTTTGTCCTGCTTCATCATCATCATATTCATCCAAACTCTAAAATAAAACAAATCAATGTTTTCCAACTTGCACATTAAATCTGAAGTACTACATTTCAGCAGACTTTGGATATTGCAAAATTTATCTATACACTATATGGCCTTTTGGGTGTTAACAGTTACCATTTGCCCACATTAAGCTGCGTATAATGAATGTATTGGTCTAAAGACTGCCAAATACTTGCTTGGTTAAATGCAATATAATATTTCAAAGGTAAACTCTATCTAGGTATGTGATTGAGATTCAATGGAAGAAAGGTTCTGAGGATAAGTTTTAAAAGAAAGGAATAGATCAATTGCAGACATTATAGAACCTTTTAATTAAAATTCCGATAATTAATTTTAAAAATTGTAAATTGTAATTATACACTACTAAAACTCTACTGTTTGTAATCTTCGATAAGCCCAAATGGTCCATCATGGTGCAAAAGCTTTTGAACAAGATTCCTCAAATCTAACTTAAAGAATGCATACAAAATCTTGTAACCATTATTCCTACGTAATTGAAATTTCAAGGGTCTTCACAATAGTGTATTTGCAAAGTTGTGGCCACTGCAGCATCATTGTAGTAAGCCATAGTTATATGACTGTGATTTCCAAAGCTCTCTGCCAGCTTCCCACAAGCAAAGTCAATGGGCAAATCAGCAAGAAGTCGGAGGCTTTCCATAGAAGGTTGATGGTTTCAAAAGGTCAATAAAAAAGTCAGACTCCATAATTAGGAATGGTAGTACTGAGGGATTGGGAATATATACCACCTGTTCATCACGGCATGGCATGGCATTCTTTTATACTATGTCCAATAAGCAGATTCTTTAAGGATTAGATCACTTTTCCAACTGAAAGAGATGTTAAGGCTGAAATATAAGTAGGGGTGAAAATAATGCATAGATACACCAACATGTAACTACTTTCTGATAGAAACGATAAAAAATCAAATGTTATTGTGGTTGTAGACTAGGATTTAAGTATTACATTTATTAGTGCAGTCTGTGAATGTCTTCCATAGTCTATATTACTCTATTTTTAAAGTTTTTAATAAAAATTATATATAAATGTTATAGGTATGGGAGTAATTAAATCAATACAGGGTCCAATTTGACTCGGTCACTAGGACCAAAGGTTTATTCTTCCAAGCTTTTGGGCTTATACTGGAGCCCATCATCAGGGAATTTCTCTCTCTCCAGAATATGTGCACTGGACTCTATACATATGGTTACTGGTTTTGTGTAGTTCTTAGTTGTTAACTGGGTGTTGATGGCTGGCTATCAAGTTGTTAATGTGATTTCTTTGTGTTGCTATGCCCGCGGTGCCTAAGTACCCGATAGGCTGGTGTTTTCCAGGCTTCAATCATTTTTATGGCTACTTTTGTTCTTGCTCAGCCAATAATCATAGCAGCTGGAGAATTGAAAGTATGGCTTTATTCATTTCAATGTGAGGCTACTAATGAGTTCAGATCTCATCTAACTGCTCACTCATGCTCTTGCAATCTGGTAATTAGCCTCCTCCCCATCCGTCCCACATAGTGGCAGGGGCAATCCATGCAGGGAATCTGGTAAATTACATTTGAAGTTTCTTCCACCACCAAACGATCTTTGTAGTGCACGATTTGTCCTCGTACAGTAGAAAGAAGTTGGCCATATACTTAAATATTAGAACGTCTGAAATTAGCTAATTAACTTGAGAAATAAGTAAATAACATTTGGCTATAGTTTCTCATACTAGACAAAACACAGATTTTAAATCAGAAGTATGTGAATTACATGGAAAGAGACTGTCATGTACCTTAATCAATACCAGGTGATCACTGAGCTGCCTTATGGCAGAGAAGGAATAAATTTTAAATACAAGTATTCATACAGGTCAATTTCGCTTAACAACTGACTTGTTTAGCAGCTGTTTGAAGTTAAAATGGTGCTGAAAAAAAAAACTTTATAAGCAGTCGTCACATTTGTGACCATTACAGCCTCCTTGTAGTTAAATGATCAACATTAGGGTGCTTCACTACAGTGAAGTATTTACAACTGTTGCAGCCTCCTGAAGTCATCCAATCATCATTTGCACACTTCACAACCAGTTTCGAACAAGCAGAGTCTATGGAGAAGCTGGCAGAAAATTCATGGTCATGTGATGTTTTGCTTAATGATCCATGTTGGCTTGCCTAATGACCAAATGAGATGACGTCATAAGTCCATTGGAATCATGTGATGTTTCACTTAGCAACTGCATCACTTACTGAAGGAGTTGTCAGTCCCAACTGCAGTTGGTAAACGAGAACTAACTGTATTTGTGTGTGCTATCTGCACCCCAAATCAGTGCACAGGTAGCAATGTGGTCCAAGACTTTGGTCACGTGCCAATTCCAGATTGCAGCCAAGCCTCCAGCCAAACTGTCCTCTAGATTCTTAGCGAAAACCTGAAGTTTCCTCTGGAATCCAAATGAGTCCATCCATTATCTGCAACTCCTCTTGGATTTGAGGCTCCTCATTAAAAAGCCTGTGGCAGCTGTGGCCAGCAAGTATATTGCACAACTCCATCTAGTGTACAATTGTGCTCATTCGTGGTCCAGAAATCAACATTCACAGTCATTCATGTGTTAATCATTTTTTGACTGGACTATTACAATGCTGCCAAGAACTTTATATATTTTCCAATTTGGGGGGTGGGGGGTGGGAGGGAGGGCTAGGTGTAATATGGACAATTTTGTTCCCCTGATATTATGGTGTCTTCAAGTCCTATAGTTTGTTTCCGTATCAGCAAACCGACACATATATAACAGCTTACTTGAGGGAAACTAAACTAGACGTCATAAACCTTTTTTAAGAAATGGGTTGCACAGTATTGGTAATGCTATAAGACAGGGATGTCAAACTCAATTTCATTGAGGGCCGCATCAGCATTGCGGTGGCCCTTGGGGGTCAAGGTGGGTGCAGCCAGGGTGGGTGCAGCCTACTGGATGGGCGTGGATGGAGTGGGTGTGGCCTACTGGGTGGGAATGGCCAGCTCTACATTGTTCGCGTTAAGGGTGCCTATGGGGGCCTGGGCAGGAATGGGACAGATCTGAGGGTCTCTGGCAGAAGGGGGTGGGACCAGGGCAAATGCCAAGGCATGGTCCACTGGAGGAGCCTCACTGTTCCTCTCAGGCCATGCGGGGGGGGGGGGGGCTGGATGGTGGTGTGGGCTTCCCGGAGCCCTGGACAGCAGAGGTCAAACGCCCAACCTAGCCCTCATGGCACCAAGCCCAGCCCCACTTCCCCAGCTGCACTTATCTCCTCCTCAAGGCTGCTGCTGCTGTGCTTGCTCTCCTTAGCCTGGTTGCTCATGATGCGTACGAGGGAAAAGTCAGAGTGAGGCCCATTCCCTCTCCATGGGAGTAGACCCAGCTTTGTATCCAAAGCTTCCTTAGCAATAGGATGAGAGACCCCCAGGATAGGCCAGGAGGAGGGGGCAAGGGGATGGTGAAAGGGCAGCAGGGTAGGACTAAGGCAGGAGTTCCCTCAGACCTTCCCTCTCCTTCCTTCCTTCCTTCCTTCCTTCCTTCCTTCCTTCCTTCCTTCCTTCCTAAGTACAGAGTGGTGGGAAAATATTTGAGATGAGGGAGGGAGAAAAACAGGCAAAAAATGCAGCTGGGGAGGTGTCACCCTTCGTGAGGAATGAAGAAATGCACCATTACCTGGAAGTAGCCCTCATCTACTTCACCTATCTGGCTTGGTGGGCTCTGAGAGAGGGGATGCCATGAGCAGCATGAGAGTCAATGTTACCTGCACAATGCTGCCCAGCCCCCAGCCTGCCCGGTCTCGGCAGGCAGCGGGACGCTCTCCTCACAGCGCCGAGAGGTTGAGCCGGGTGGTGTGAAGCTCGTCAACTTTGCTGCCTGCTGAAACTGGGCAGACTGGGGGCTAGGCAGCATTGCACTTCTCATCAGTTTTGCGCCACCCGGCTCAACTCTTGGCGCTATGAGGAGAGTGCCCCACTGCCTGCTGAAACCGGGCAGGCTGGGAGCTGGGCCGCATCGTGCTTCTTTTTGGATTCGTGCCGTCCAGCTCAGCCTTTTGGCACTGTGAGAGCGCCCCGCTGCCTGCCAAAACCCCTCCCCCGGAGCCCATCAAGCCAGATAGGTGAAATAGGCAAGGGCCATTTGCTGGCCACTCCAGGCGATGGTGCATTTCTTCATTCCTCACAACGGGTGACACCTCCCCAGCATGCACCCAGGGGGCAGGGCCAACGCGGCAGGGGCTGGTTCCTCGCTGTTTCCAGATGGCCTTGTGGAGCTAAGACTGAATGCATTTCAGCATAGATGGCCACCACAAAATTGTACATTGGCTCCTGGCCGGCTTGGGCCAGGGCCAAGACAGAGGGGGCTGTTCCCTCACTGTTTCCAGAATGGTTTCATGGGCCATGTGAAACCACTTCGCGGGCCGCATCCGGCCCCCAGGCTTGTGTTTGACATGTCTGCTGTAAGAAATAAATATTGAAGTAAAAACATAACTGAAGCTTTACAGCAGGAGTCACCAATCCCTGAGCCACAGCGTACAACTGGGCTACAGCTTGTCCAAAACCGGGCCACAGGAGAAATGGGGAAGCATACGCGCATGAAGCTCCATTCACGTGAGCAAGCACACGGGCATGAAGCTCCATTCACGTGAGCAGCGGACAAGAAGCTCCACTCATGCAAGGTTTGCACAAATGGAACTTACAGTGCTGATTCCCATGCTAAACTCATTCCTAAACTGGTTTTGATCAGCAAGCTCTTCTCAAATGTGTCCAATTATTTCAAGTTGTTTACTTTTGCTAAGAACTAATACTAATGCATACTTCTATGAATTTTTGTTTATATTAAATAATTATGAAAATATTAAATTGATTCATATGTTAATCCATACAGATTTTTCAGCAGCTGTTTCTCCAAACAATAATAAGTAGCCAAAGTTATATAAAACAATATATTATATTTCTGATTTCATACTGGTTTTCTTGACTGCAATAAATGTTCTAGTACTACATTTCTGGGTTGACTCAAACTGATGACATCTGATGGAAAACATTAGCAAAATTATGATACCAAAGAGCATTCAGAACCAAATTTCCTATTATTGCTTTTTAATCAGTTACTTTTCATTTTTCTTTCCTACATATTTTACACAAGATATTTCTGACTGATCTCCAAGATAAAAGAGCTTGCGGCTTAAGGTAGCTTACTAAAAGATTATCATTTATATTGCTGTCTGTATATAAAAAGATAAGACAAGTTCAATATCTATTGTCTTCATGGACACAAACTATTTTTTTTTGTAGGAGCAACACTGAAATGGTTTTCTATTGATTTATTCCTCCAATCACTTTCCAGTCTTAGAAAGCTTCAAGCTTACAGCCTTGTTATTTTCTGTAGGTTTCTCATTGAAGCACTAAGCAGGCCCAACCCAGCTTAGTTTCTGAGCTCAGATAAAGTTGGCAAAGTGTAGCTACCTGCTCTCTGATATAATATAGCTAAATTTCAAGAGATTAACTCTATTTCTATATACTGCAGACAAAATAATATGGATTCAACTATTGAGTCCAAGGTTCAATAGTTATAGCACCTTTATAGCACCCTCACCTCTGCAAAAACGCATGGTTAATGCAAATCATTACTACTACAAAAGCACCGCAGTAATTAAAACTATAACAGCATTGTCACATATTCCATAGTAAGTGCAATCACATTTTTCTGTCCAGAATATTAAAATGCGTGCTTAAATTTTCCAAGTGTATGGAATATACTGAAATAATTTTTCTTAGAAGAAAGACAGCTGAACCAGCATCTGAGGGTGAAAAGGAATGTTTTCACAGGCATAGTTAGTAAATACCACTGGTCTTAACAGACATTCTTCCTTAAATGGAAGCTAATACTGACTAAGCTAAAAAAATATTTTCCTACAATAGATGTTGCAATCCAGTTATTAACCTTTGCAACACCTTCAACCAGAATACATGAAATCTGTATACTTTATAATTAAAAAAATATTTTTCATTTCATACTTTGAAATATTCTGTTTCATTTTTCATTTCTATATGACAAAGAAAAGCAATGGTTTTGTTATACATATTTAAATGTTATCATGGCAAAAACAGTGCATAAATGGATTTACATACGCACCAATCTTACATTCCTATATGTATAGCTATAAGTATACACACAATCCTTTAAACATAACACCTCTAAATGTTAAGAGCATTTTCAAAGGATTGGAAATGAAAATTTAGAATGCTAAAACCAGCATTAATATACATAATCCAGCTGCCTTTTAGCATTAGACTATTTTAGGATAGCCATGTAATTCAAACCAATAAGAGAAGAAGGAGAGAAAAGACAGAGGTTTCTGAAACAAGTCTTATTGTTAATGTTTTATATTTTTACATTTTTGCTTGAAAGTGCCTTGTGACCCTCTGTTGCTGGGAGGTTCTTTAATCTAGGAGTGGCTTATAGGTCAGTTAGATGGGGAGGGAATCTGCTATACTTTCCAATATACTATCAAAAAACCTGCCCCATTTAATGGATTGGATTATGAAATTTGCATATAAGGTAGTGTAGGGCAGAGGTCCCCAACCTTTTGGGCACCAGGGACAAGTTTTGTAGAAAGAGGTTTTATCGCGGACAGGAGGGGCTGTGGTTTTGCGTGCTGTCTGCATCCTGCCAATGGGGCTTTGCTTGTTTGCACGGACCGGTTTCTGGCATGTGCGGACCGGTGCTGGTCCATGGACCAGAGGTTGGGGACCCCTGGTATAGGGGAAATTTAAGCAAAGAGGCAATCAAGAAACAGGTTTTCCTTCTCCATTTTACTGGGAGAAGCTTCAAAAAGCCTCTCATTAATGATCTCCAGCACCAAGTACAGTTTGTTGCTTTGTATTTCTTTACTGCACTACCAGTGACAAATGGATTAAAATTTAATTGAAAGAATCTGGCAAACATTATTATCTGAGGTTAGTTATAATGGAAATTAACATAGAATCTCCCTAGATTTGCAAGTTCTATCTTGCTAGGTGAAGCAGAAAGAAAAATGGAAATGTCTGCTTCCACTTTAGATTAAGTATAATTTAACATGTCAACAAAACCAGAAAGTGTTGCTCATCTTAAATACTGTTAGACAAGAAAGGCCAGACTCAACACCAATATTTAAATCCTTGACTTACAACCACAACTAGCACCAGAATTGCCATTATTAAGTTGATGCAGTCATAAAGAGAGATATCACATAATCACATTGACTTAACGATGGCAATCCTGGCATTTCCCACTGCATTCAGGAGCAAACAAATTTTTGCTGGCAGTTAGCTGATGGGCCAAGCTGGGGATCCATGTGGGGCTGGGGAGAGAAGGTAGCTGAAAAAATGAATGCTTGCTGGCGCTTGCTAGGACAGCTGAGATTTCTTAGGGCACAGCAAGTAAGCCCAGAGCCGCAGTTCTGGGTCTGTTTGGAACCCCACAAGGCAGGTTAACAAGCAGTAAAAGGGCATAAATGGGGAGGGAGAGATAGGTGGGTGTGTGGGAGTTGGAATGTCTCTGTAAATTAAGAATGAGCAGGCTGCCAAAGGCCTGGATTTTAATCATGATTGTAAGGATGCTACAATAGACATAACTTTGGGTGCAGGTTGTAAGTCCATTTTTTTAGCACCATCATAACGTTGAATGGTCACTGAATGAATTAAGAACTATCGGTAATTTAACCAAAAATTCAAATAAAGGTAACAAGTCTAGGTAGAAGCTTTGTAACTTTCTATTTTTGTAATTTTCAGTTGTCTTTTAGAAGCAAATCCCTACATGGTGATTTACTTCATATAAATATGTAACAGAAAGTCATGTTCATTTTTAAATATTCAATGGAATTATGCTGGGAGAACAAACACCACAGTCCTGGACAAGAGCCTTTATATCTTTGATACCAAAGGATGATAAAGAAATTTTGGAACTTAAAGATTATAGACCTATCTCTTTGTTGAATGTGGATTATAAAATTTTTGCAAAAATTCTGGCTAATAGACTGATGCAGATATTGCAACATTATATACATGANTGGCCACCAACTTGAAGTATATTAAACATAATACATTTGCTAATGCAAATAAACCGGGGAGATGGTTGGCCTACCAAATACGTAAGAGGCAGAAAGCTAGACTTATATCTAAAGTTTTGGTCAAGGACCGTGAGATTTATCAACAAGAAATGATTAAAAAGGCATTTACTGAATTTTATTCGCATTTATATTCTTCAGAAACTATAAATAGTGAAGATATTGACAAATATCTACAATCTTCATCTATATATAAACTCACATTGGAGCAACAGAAACTTATGAATGAAGAGATTACTACAGACGAAATTTTAAATGCAATTAAACAATTGAAAGCTGGTAAAGCCCCTGGAACTGATGGCTTGACAGCAATTTATTATAAGTCATTGTCAGCTGTGATGCTACATCCTTTAAAAATCTTATTCAATGGAATTATGCTGGGAGAACAAACACCACAGTCTTGGACAAGAGCTTTTATATCTTTGATACCAAAGGATGATAAAGAAATTTTGGAACTTAAAGACTACAGACCTATCTCTTTGTTGAATGTGGATTATAAAATTTTTGCAAAAATTCTGGCTAATAGACTGATGCAGAAATTGCAACATTATATACATGATGATCAAACTGGTTTCATATCTGGAAGATACATGAAGAACAATATTAGGCAAATTGTAAATTTACTGGAATATTTGGACAAGAATAATCAAATATCTTCGGCTTTTATTTTTCTTGATGCGGAGAAGGCCTTTGATAAATTGGAATGGCAGTTTCTAAATAAAATGTTGGATTATATGAACTTTGGAGATCAATTTAAAACAGCTATAAAGGCGATATATCAAAAACAGGGTGCTCAAATAATTATTAATGGAGACCTGACAGAGCTTATAGATATACAAAAAGGTACCAGACAAGGTTGTCCACTTTCTCCTTTACTATTTGTATTGTCACTGGAAATTTTATTGTCCAGAATTAGAGAATTTTCAATGATTAAAGGCCTAAAGATTTCTGCTAAAGAATATAAACTTAAAGCTTTTGCGGATGATTTAGTTTTTACATTGTCTCAACCAATTGAGTCATTGGAATCTTTGTTGCAAGAGTTGCATCAATATGGCAAGGCGGCTGGACTTAGAATTAATGTCAATAAAACTAAAATTCTTACAAAGAATATGATGGCTAAAGATAAAAATCAACTTATGCAAATATCAGGATTTGAAGTGGTTAATAAAGTTAAGTACTTGGGAATTTTCCTGTCCTGCTCTAACATGAAACTTTATCAGAATAACTACGAAAGACTATGGAAATCAGTACAAAAAGACTTATTATGCTGGAAAAAACTTCAGTTTTCTTTGCTGGGTCGTATTGCGGCCATCAAAATGAACATTTTACCTAAGTTTCTTTTTCTATTTCAGATGTTACCTATTTTAAAAAATGAATTGAACTTGAAAGAATGGCAGAGAGACTTGAATCGCTTCATCTGGGAGGGCAAGAAAGCGAGAGTTAAATTCAAGATTATTCAAGATGTTAGAGAACGTGGAGGACTTAAAGTTCCAAATTTGATACTTTATTATGATTCTTGTGCATTAACATGGATGACGGATTGGATTAATTTGTCTAACAAGAGGATATTGAATGTTGAAGGATGGGACTTGTACTTTGGATGGCACGCCTACCTTTTTATGCAGAAAAAGATTGATAAAACTTTTAGAAATCATACAATAAGGGTTGCACTGTTAAGAGTTTGGCAAAAGTACTTTTTTAAGTTTGATGTTAAACTTCCAATTTGGGTGATACCATCAC
>NW_015386442.1:818782-843031 GCF_001527695.2 Protobothrops mucrosquamatus | reverse complement strand
AGATGGATTGTTTATATTCAAAAGAAGCATAGAATAGTGGAATATAATTTAGGTTTTTAATTAATTGGTTTTTCTTTTTATATATCTCACTTATTTATGTAAAATTTATATACCTTGTGGAGTTAGAGATATTATTAATTGTTTACTTATATTTGAATATTATCCTGGGATTAGGTTTGGGAAGTCTCGGGGGGTGGGGGGGTGGGGGATGTGGGTTTTATATTATATTGTGTTATATTTGTGATGTTTTTTCTTTGTGATGAAAACAATAAAAATTTATATTGAAAAAAAAAAGAAAAGAAAGTCATGTTCATTTTTAAATAAGGACATCATAATGCTTCTATTGTAGAAAACAATAGCCAAAATTCCAGTTAAATAGCAACAGCATATAGTCCTCAATTAACTGCCCTGTTTAACAACCATTTGAATTTATGACAGCACTGAAAACAATATCCCTGTGCCATGGTTTTCTAAAAGGGAGACAACAGCATTAGATACAATGTATACAAGTAGTTCTGGACTTATGACCACTCATTTAGTGACTGTTCAAAGTTACAAGGGCACTGACAAAAGTGACCTACGACCGTTTTTCACACTTAGGGACATTGCAGCATCCCCATGGTCATTTGATCAAAATTCGGGTGCTTGGTAACTGGCATGTATGTATGACAGTTGCATTGTTCCAGGGACATGTGATCATTTTTTGTGACTTTCTGACCAGCAAACTCAATGGGGAAGCCAGATTCATTTAACAACTATGTTACTAACTTAACAACTACAGTAAATTCACTTAACAACTGTGGCAAGAAAGATCAAAAAATGGGGCAAAACTCACTTAATTGTCTTGTTGAGCCGTGGAGGCGCAGTGGTTAGAATGCAGTACTGCAGGCTACTTCTGCTGACTGCTGGCTGCCTGCAGTTTGGCAGTTCGATTCACACTGGCTCAAGGTTGACTCAGCCTTCCATCTTTCTGAGATCGGTAAAGTGAGGACCCAGATTGTTGGGGGCAATATGCTGACTCTGTAAACCCACTTAGAGAGGACTGTAAAGCACTGTGAAGCAGTATATAAGTCTAAGTGCTATTACTATTGCTATTGTTTCGCAATGGAAAGTTGGGCTCAATTGTGGTCGTATGTTGAGGCCTACCTGTATCTACAATGTACAGCTGTACATTATACATTCCTGCACAATGTACAGGAAACAAAATATAGCTGAAATGCTTCACAGTGCAAATTTTTAGTGTGCAGGTAACATGCTTAAGATTTTTAAAAAAAATTAATTTGTTTTAATATTTACTGTAAGACTCTCTTTCATCACTGGGCCTGCTCACCTTAATTATTTACTAAGATAATAAATCTATTTTAGGAGTCCAAAAATATTTGTTGATACTGTCTCCTTCTTTCAACCAGGATTACAGAAAGCAAGACCAAAAGAAGGAAAACACTTTTTCCCTTTTTGCTTCAATAAAACAAGAGTACCTTAAACAAGTCAATTTTCACTCATTAAACAACTTGTTAGCAAACACAGATCACCAGCTGGACCTAACCATGACCCACCTTTATTGCCAGTGAATCCAATAAGTAATCTGCTTTCCCTACAGCATCCCTAACTAAACTTGAAGTCCCTAAAGACTGGATCCTATACCCTCCCCTCGGCTGTCCTCAAAAACTGATACAGGAAGATTCCTTACCCAGAAAGATAATACTCCTGTGACTCTGGGCACACAGAAACAAGGGAGCATGTGCTTCTCAGTGCCTAATACTACGGAGACATCCACACTAGCCTCATTTCACCATTACTGTATAAATATCCAGGGCACACAAGACAATTCTACACCTCCCTGCTGCTTTAAGATGTCAACCGTGCTACAACATGCAATGTTGCTATTTGATACCAACATGGTACAACATGCAATGTTGCTAAGTTTATTATTCATTTATTAGATTTGCCTGCTGCCCATATCATCTAAAGTTCTGCACAGCAGTACTCAAAATTCATCAAATGATGTGACCTGTGGCCAAAATTAGACTTAATGAGCATCTAGGTCGATATACAGGCAGTCCCCAACTTATGATCGCAACTGAACCCAAAATTTATGTTGTTAAGTGAGAAATTTGTTAAGTGAGTTTTACCCCATTTTACAGCTTTTCTTGCCACAGTTGCTAAGTGAATCACTGCAGTTGTTAAATTAGTAACACAATTGTTAAGTGAATCTGGTTTCCCCATTGACTTTGCTTGTCAGAAGACTGCAAAAGGTGATCACATGATCCCAGGACACTGCAATGGTCATAAATGTGAATCAGTTGTCAAACATCTGAATGTAAATCACATGACTATGGGGATGTTTCAACAGTATGAAGTATGAGTCATACTTCATAAGTATGAAAAATGGTCATAAGTCACTTTTTTCAGTGTCATTGTAACTTTGAAAGGTTACTAAACAAACTGTTGTAAGTCAAGGATTACCTGTATTAATGCTATCTCTAATTTGATATAGTCTCTCACATATTAATCTTTTATGTTCTCTAATGCTCAGGTCTCTTTTTTTAGATTTGTATAGACTTTTACACTTTTTTTTAATATTGTCTATCTTTCAACGTTTTAAAGCTTCTGATGCATCTTCTATTTTAATTGAGTGTACCCTACCCTATTTATGCTGGTCTATGACTAATAAAGATTTGATTAGTAGTCAATTTGAAATAGCAATAGCTCTTAGACTTATATACCACTCCATAGTGCTTTAATGAATCCAAAATATCAACTGAGAACTGAGTTGTTTTCTTCTATGATACATTTATTTACTTTCTTGACTATTGCTGATATTTTCAGAAGTCTTCTCAATTCAACATTTTTGAAAAATGTTGGTGGGCTGTATAAGGCTGCTTTATATAGACGCATCATGGCATCCGAGTAACTTTTCCAAGGCTTTCATTGCTACCACATCAAATGCAAAATTTACAGCTTATTTCTGCTGCTTTCTTTACTGTCAGCTAAATCAAGGCAGAAGCTAACTACAACTTCAATATTTTCACTGCCAATTCTAAAACTGGTTACTCTGTTGTCATTATCTTGATCTTATTTTCAACCTAAGTCACATTTTTGTCACTATGTTCTCTGAATTTCACTTTCAGCTATCAGAGTAGCATCATCATCACAGCACATCAATGATGTTTCCTCCATCAGTTTTAAAACCATTCTCGTCTTCTTTCAACACAGCTTCCCTCAATATGTATTCAAGTATATAGTAGTTGAATGAGTGAACAGCCTTATTTGACTCCTCTGCCAACCTAAAGTCAGTATTTTTGCCATATCTTATACAGACTATGGCTTATTTGGATTTATTTTGCTTTCTCAGTTATTCAACATACATCAGCAAGATCTCATATCTTGAACATTTAGCATTGCTCTTTTCATGTAAAGTTCTAATGTGTTGGATTACTCTAACAAATATTTGCTAGCATGTGGAATTAAGGATACTGTATGAGTTTACACATTCAGTAAGTCTTCCTTTGGCATTGATATATGGATTGACTTCTTTGAATTTATTGGTCATGCTAGTGTTCTCTAGATTTCCTGATACTGTTTAGTTAGAAATTTTACTGATTGTCCTTCTGCCTCTTCTATATTTATGAAGACATTCATAAATTTCTATTACTTTCCAATTTGGTAATGACTGAGGTACTGTTTTAGGTTCCTTTTTTGTACTAGATATTATCGTAATGAAGGTACCCTCACAATGTTTTCTTTACTGTACCAAAAGTTAATTTACACTTTCCATCTTTGTTTGGCTTTCTTGGAATCAGTAATCTTTATTGAAATACTTCAGAATGCTGTTTCAAGGTTTGTTGATCTTTTGGAAGACCTTCCTTGTGTTTTTGCGGTGGCATGGAGCCATGGTGGCCCAGTGGTTAAAATGCAGTACTGCAGGCTACTTCTGCTGACTGCTGGCTACCAACAGATTGGCAGTTCGATTCTCACCGGCTCAAAGTTGACTCAGCCTTCTATCCCTCTGAGGTCAGTAAAACAATGACCCAGATTGTTGGGGGCAATATGCTGACTCTGTAAACAACTTAGAGAGGGCTGTAAAACACTGTGAAGCAGTATATGTCTAAGTGCTATTGCTATTTCCATCTACAATGTCTTTATAGATGTCATTGTAATACTACTTCTGAAATTCTTGTTAAGTTCCTTCCTGAAAGCTTTGTCTTTGGCTTCTCTTCCTTTCTTGGCAATTTCTGCCATCTGTTCTTATATCCACTTTGCTTTCTTGATCTTTGGCAGTCTCTTTTTTCATTAATCCATAACAATTATTTGATATCATTTCATACTTCCCCTGGTTACTTATCAATGAAATTCAGGACTCAAAATAAATCCTGATGCTTTGAGAATTGTAAATATATATTGAAGCTCATATTGTGGAAATTGATTGGCTTTCTTCTACTTTAACTTAACTTGAATCTTGCACGACTTTATAATCTGCTCCATAGTTGGCCTCTTTGCTTTATGATTCATCTCTTCAAACTCCTTTTACCAATAGTATAGTCCACGGTCGGCAACCTGCAGCTCCGAAGCTGCATGCGGTTCTTTGAGCCATCCCCTGCGGCTCCGGAGCCTCCTCCACCATTTGTAGAGAGAGACAAGGAGAGAGAGAGAGAGGCACTTGCGCTTCCCCTCTCTCTCTCTTTCTCATCCGGACTTGACCCATCACAGGGCTCCTGATTGGCCCTTTGCTCGGGTACCCCACCCCCTGGAAGAAGGGCAGCCAGGAAGTCCCTTTCCCAGGCTGGCCCTGTCCGAGGCGTACGTGGCTGGGGAGCCGCGCGGGGAAGCCCCGGGATCCCCGCTGGAGCCTCTGCTGAGCAGGCCAGCCCTCCCACAAGCCACAAACCTGAGGGAGAACAGCCCCTGCGATGCCCAGCCGGCACGACCGTTGGTCAAGCAGCACCGGAGACGGAGGGTCAGTGGCAGGAGGAGAGGGAAAGGGCTCCGAGTCCGTGGAGCGCTGCTGCGAAGCAGCTGCAGAGCAGGTGGCGTGCCCCCCGGCTTACCTGTACCAGGTGGCAGTTCCGGCTGGGGCATCACTCCCTGGGCCGTCCCCGGACCACTCCCTGAGCGGCCGAGCCAGCCATGCGTCTGCCCGGGCCAGACGACTGTCCCTGCTGGGCCAGTGGCCGGCGGGACATCACTCCCTGAGCCGTCCCCAGGCCACTCCCTGAGCAGCCGAGCCTGACATGCATCTGCCCGGGCCGGGCTGGGCAGCAGTCCCGGCTGGGCCGGTGGCCAGCGGCAGCATCAATCCCTTGGCCGTCTCCGGGCCTCTCCCTCAGCAGCCAAGCCGGCCATGCATCTCTCTGGGTCAGGCCGGACGGCAGTCCCAGCTGGGGCGGCGGCCTGCAGGAGCATCGCTCCCTGGGCCATCCCCGAGCAGGTGAGCCAGCCACGTGTCTCCCTGGGCCGGGTCGGGCGGCAGTCCCGGCTGGGGCAGTGGCCGCATCGCTCCCTGGGCAGCTGAGCCAGCCCCGTGTCTCCCCGGGCCAGGCGGCAGTCCCAGCTAGGGCGGTGGCCAGCAGGGGCATCGCTCCCTGGGCCGTCCCCGGGCAGCCGAGCCAGCCACGTGTCTCCCCAGGCCGGTCCGTGGTGCCCTGGGCGCCTTCTGCTGCCTCCTCCCCCTCCCACGCTTGGCCTTCCCGGGACCTCCGCCCATTTTCCCACGCCTGGAGCAGGAGAGGAAGCGCTACTTTCCAGGCATCAGAAGGGGCTTCCCCCTCACAGTCCCGTCTACCAGGGCGGGGGCGGTCCTCTGGACCAGGACCTGGGCTGTGCAAATCGCAGCGCACCTCCTTTCCCGCTGCCCAGCCTGGCCCAGCTCACCCTCCTGTAGGTTGGCCGGCCAGCCGGGGTGGCCAAGCAGCCCTGGCGAGGGAGCCATTCCCACCCCGTGGCCGGCTGGCCAGGAATCCCATCCAGCTTGGCGGGGAGCTCGGGGGCCACCTAATCGCTGCAGGGGTGTCCACCTCAGCCTCCTCCTGGTGGGCCTGCTAATTGTGGACTCCCGCCCAGCTTCCTCCATGAGTCAGGCGCCCGGGACTCTGTGGAGCCGCCCCTAATTGCACCCCGCGAGGGCCCGACCGAGCCCCGGCCTGACCTTCGAAATGCCACTTGCCCGAATTCTTTCTGAACTGTAAGCTGCCCAGAGTCACTGAAAGGGGCAACCAGAGATCTTGAGGGGAGAGGAAAGAGAGAAAGAGAACGCGGAAAGAGAGAGAGAGAGAGAGAGAGGAAAGAGAGAGGAAAGAAAGAGAGAGAGAGAGGAAAGAGAGAGGAAAGAAAGAGAGAGAGAGAGGAAAGAGAGAGAGAGAGGAAATAGAAAGAGAGGAAAGAGAGAAAGAGGGAGAGAAAAGAGAGAGAGAAAGAGAGAGAAGAAAGACAGAGAGAGGGAGAGGAAAGAGAGAAAGAGAGAGGGAGAGGTAAGAGAGAGGGAGAGGAGAGAGGGGGGAGAGGAAAGAGAGAGAGGGAAAGAAAGGGAGAGGAAAAAGAGAGAGGAAAGAGAAAGAGGAAAGAAAGAGAGAGGAAAGAGAAAGAAAGAGAGGAAAGAGAGAAAGGGAGAGAAAAGAGAGAAAGAGAGAGAAGAAAGACAGAGAGAGGGAGAGGAAAGAGAGAGAGAGAGAGAGGAGAGAGGGACGCTTTTGACATCTAAAATGAAGATAACACTGCATAAATCCTTTTTTACCTTTATTTTATGTGTGTTTTTGTGTGTGTGTGTGTGTAAAATAAAATAATAAAATAAAATAAAATAAAGGTAAAAAAGGATATATGCAGTGTTATCTTCATTTTAGATATCAAAAGGGTTTTGCAGCTCCCAGTATTTTGTTTTCGGTGGGAAACGGGTCCAAGTGGCTCTTTGAGTGTTTTGGGTTGCCTACCCCTGGTATATGTAAACAGCATCTTCTGCTTTAAACATAAAGAAAAAAAGTATTTTACAACAGAATTAATTCCATATCCTTTGAGAATGAATCACTGTATCATCATTAGTAAAACTGGTAACTGATTATCCACTTTTCTAACTTTAAACTATTCATCACAGGCTTTCTACAGTAAAAACAACTGGTGTAAGTAAAGTTGAATTATGAAGCCCATCATTTAAATATTTTCAAATTAATATAGTGATGTTTCTTCAATTAATCCTATTAAACAAGAGTACCCATTCTGCAAAATATAAAAAAGAGGTATTTCTGAAACCAAATAAACTGACCAATAATACATT
Source organism: Protobothrops mucrosquamatus (assembly GCF_001527695.2). NCBI lineage: Eukaryota > Metazoa > Chordata > Lepidosauria > Squamata > Viperidae > Protobothrops > Protobothrops mucrosquamatus. Next base: position 835,767 of record NW_015386442.1, on the reverse strand, counting down.
GTAAAACTGAATTTCTGTAAAACATCATCACTCCAAATAACTTGCACTGGGCATCCTTATAAATGGCTACAATTAGAACATGTACTCATTTAAATAAACAAGATCATTATAACTTTAAAACAATATTTGATTTCATGCTTGAAAGAGAAATATGTCTAGTAAGGAATGTATTTCATTACTTCATTCTGAATAGTAAGTTTACTTTAAAACACATTTTCAGCACATATTTACTTTAAAAAGTAGCATGGAGGAAAGAAAGATACGTAGCTTTAATTAGAAACTCACTGAATTGCTGACAAGAACAATTTCTTTCCAGATTTCTCTGTCACACACTCTCTCTTCGTGTGTGTGCGCGCACATTCATGTGTGTGTGAGAGGGAGAAACACTAGGGCTATGTTCCAAATCAGGTGGTGTCAAAACACGGTGAAACTATTTGGGGCAGATTTTTATTTACAAAAAAGATAGTATGTCTCAATTAAAAAAATATTAAATGGCTCCAATTTATCAGCAATGCAGGTGGGATTTTTTTTTTTTTACAAAACATGTGTCTGAACATGTAAAATGCTTTGAATTCAGAGATTAACAGTTTTGTCCTCTGCTAAGAAGTGACCTATGATCATATTGCAATATCTCAGCCTTTTTGAAAGGTTGGGTAAAGAGGGCAAGCTTCTGATTGGGTAATGTAGGAGCTGATTGGCAAGGTATAAAGGATCTTCGTCAAATAGTATTCACAGATGATTACTGGAGGTTTTAGGAAACCTGCTATAATCAAAAGAGATAATTTTCTGAATAAGATTTCTCTAACAGGTCTGGCCAGACTCTGAAATGACTGCAATCCTACATAGGACCAAATCAAAGTAGACCTTGAAAGAAGAATGCAGTATCTAATTTCCTCCTCAAACAAACTGCTTTGTTATTGCTCTAATTTTTCATTGAGCCATGAACTAGTATGTCTGCACAGTAGCATTATCGAGAATTCTAGTCTTGCGGCTCAGATTGGACAAGTTCTAGATAACTGGCTGCTGAGAAGACAGATGATTAAAATGGGGAATATCTCTGTGGCAATAGCTGGATCTCAACCACTTTAAAAACAGAATTTAAAAAAACAAGCCCTAAAAAATTTAATACTATAGAAGGAATTGTCCCTGCTTAATTTCTTCAGAAATCATATTTTAAGGCAGGAAACAATCCAGTAAATCTATGTGGAGTCAATACAGGACATTTAATTATTATTACAAAATATTACTAGAGGCCTGTATCTGCCCTTTGAACAAATCAGGCTGTGAGATTGAATTTGGGTCAGACCAGAGATTTACTCTTCCGAGCTCACATAACAGCCGAAAGCACATATTTCAGTAGAGAGAAGTTCCCTGAAGATGGGCTCCAGCATGAGTCCAAAAGCTCGGAAGAGTAAATCTCTGGTCCCGGTGACCGACCCAAATTCAATCTCGCATCATTATCCTGGGACACGTATATTTGCCTTCAAATCAGGTTGTCTCTGCACAGTGCTAAGAACTACATTAGACTATCATTCATTTTATCTGAAAAGATCAATTATTAATATTTATTATTTTGTTCTTACTTATACCTCATACTAACCCTATTTGAAAACACAAGATTCAGAAGCACAGTAAACAAATAAAAAAGAGATAATCCATTTATTGGCCATATTTTCATTCTGCAAAGAATGAGTAAGTCAGCATTTTTTGGTTTGGTCTTAGTTGCAGTAAAGGTAGACATCTTTTTCAGGCATTATACAAAATGATGCAGGTGCCACAAACACTTTTTTAATAATTAATTGAACTTTCACAAGAATGTAAGATCCCTCCTGTAAAATTAATAGCTTGAATTATACATCTCTCTAAGCCATCAATGTCCAACTTTTAGCTTGCCTGGGCTGCACTGGGTGAAAAGGAATCATCTTGGGCTCCATATAAAGTATATAATTAATGCATATACAGTAAATCACATAATAATGTTAAAAGTTTATAATCTTATGGGGCTCACATTACTAGCTTTCCAGGACCACATGTAGTCCATGCTCCAAACCAAATCAAACAACCATATTTAGCGATAGTATTGTATATAACACAAGCCCAAATGTAAATGAGCTGGCCAGTGAGAAAATTTCTTTTGTGATGTCCAACAACTGTCTGTGCAATAGCTGTTTTTATCAGCTAAGTCTGTAGTTTCTGTATTTCACTTCATCTTGATCACATTGTTTCAGAAGCCTCAAATACCACAGAGACTTACCTCCAAATCTCATCCCTTCATGAAATACAATGATGTGGACTGCAGTGCACAAAGGTGTTAAGGATGCAGTTAAGACAACTGCTTATAATACAACAGACTAATATGACTATAGCTCTAGAAAACTATTTTTGTGTAAAGTTTGACAGCCATGCATGTTTGTTCACAGTTTTTGAGGGAAACTAATGCAGAGTCTTTTTGCATCTGCTACTTTAATTCTTAATTCAAAATGCTGGCTTTGATCTTTGAAAAACAGAACAAACCCCATCCATCTTAAGAAATAATTATCTGGTGTACAATAGGTGGCTGAATGCGCTTTTGTGGTCATTTAGCATGTTGTTATGCTTTTCTGATATTGTTCAGTTGCCTTATAGATCCTTTTCAACAGAAACACAAGTTACAAATATTTAGTTAAGACTGCCTAAACATGTGTTATAATTTTTAGTCCAAATGAACAAACAATAAAAAGAGGAAAAGAAGGAATATGTCCATCCTACTAAAGCGGATGTGACTGAATCCCTATTTATTAAAGTTTAGGAAGCTAGCAAAATAAAGCAAGAGGTATTAATGCCACCAGAATCAACTCTTAGTAGCATGATGGATTGCCTCTTGTGTTATTTTTGACCTCAGCTGATTATTTATTTTACTGCAGTGTTATTGAAAGAAAACATTTTCCACTCCTCAGGTGCCAAAATAACCTGGCCAACTTTTAATGTTATATTCACTGGGGAAACCTGAAGGAAAGTTGTTATTTGTTATTGCTCTATTTTTTCTAAAACTTCCACTATTTTTTCTCTTTATTTTTTAATTAAATAACATACAATCAAGAACAACTTCTCCACAAAAATATTCTTTTTCATAGATAAAATGCAGATAGTTATAAAAAAATTCTAGATTTTCAGTACAGAATTTGGCACTGTTTCATAAGACGTTTTTGTTTTTAGGCTTAATTTCTCATCCCTCCTAATACAGATAATACTAAATGATCTCACATTTAGACAAAGTCACATTTGACTGACAAGGGGCCCATTTCCCAGGCTTCAATCATTTCGCTGGCTGTCTTCGTACCTGCTCGGTCAACAGTCTTGTATCTGCTCAGGCAACAAGGCAATGCTTTAATTGTAAAAGAATAAAGAATAAGTTTAAATCTATAGTCCAGTGGTGGCGAACCTATGGCACGCGTGCCAGAGGCGGCACTCAGAGCCCTCTCTGTTGGCACATGAGCCACTGCCACCAGCAGCAGGTGCATCAGGCCACCACTGCCGCCCGGAGCAGGAGCCCCGCCCAGCACAAAGGAGCGGCCGACTAGCAAGCTCGAGTAGAGGTGGTGGAGCAGAGGTCACCAACCATTGTTAATTGGTGACTGGAAGAAAAGGAAGGGGGAAGCATTATGCATGCATGCGTGCATGGGGCATGAGCATGCACGTGTTGCGTGATACTCACTAGCCCTGCCCCATTCTTGCATGGTGCAGCACCTTGTATCTGCACCCCACGGCATGGCCGTTTTTGTGCCTTGCAGCACGGTAGCCCATTTTTGCGCCCCCGGTTTTTGTGTGCCAGAGGCAGCACTCAGAGGCACCTCCCTGCCCCTCCATGAGGGCACCACAATGCTGATGCGGCCCTGGCACTTTGCGATAAATAAGTGGGTTTTGGGTTGCGGTTTGGGCACTCGGTCTCTAAAAGGTTCGCCATCACTGCTATAGTCCTAGAATTAAAGTCTTAATTTTCAATAAGCTTTCTCAAATATCGTGCTAATTGACATATAAAATGTATTTAGTGTTACCATGAGAATATATGGCTTTTACCTTTGCTCTTAGTGATATCTTTATTCACAATAGTAGGGATATAATAAAATAAGCAGTTCAAAGTCAATTACTGTTTTTTTTTGTTATAATTTTATAATCAAATTGTTTAATAGAAACAAGCAAACAAATAATCACACATACTAATGAGTTCCTGAATTATATTTTTAAAAAGTCTATCAAATTGACAACAATAATAGAAATAATGTAGCAGTTCATGCCAATATACTGCTAATTATAACTGCTACATACCTGAAAACTGAATTATTTATTATTTTATTTATTAAATTTGTATGCCATTCATCTCTCTACCAAGCAACTAATTAGAAAAAAATATTCATATGAACATTAAAATACTTTTAAAAACATTGACGAAAATGACAGATATCAGTAGATATTAGTTGTGCATACATCAAGAATGTATTAATAAAGCTCCCCAATATGCTTGTATTTTTTCCAGTCACCTAAAAGTTAAGGTATATACCAACTAGTCTCTATTTAGAAAATGTTAATTCATATGTCCTTATATCACATATCATTGGATTTTAACAGAAAATAGGTAATTTTATAGAACTAATTATGTTGTCAAAAACAACCAATAGCAGGTTATTTTAATTCACAAGGTGGAATTTTCCAAAGTGGCTGTGAAGAAATGTTTTTTTAACACACTTTAATGTATGTACTGTGATCCTGCTTCCCATATAATACATACAGGAAAAGTTGTGCACAAAATATACAACATAATGTACTTTAAAATTCTATGTTGTCTATATACAGAACAAGCAATATCTAGAAGAATCTACTGAAGCTTCTAGAGTAGTTGGCGGCCCGGAGGGAAAGGGAGGGGCAGGCACAGGGCCACATGCACATGCGTGACACAAACGGGATGGTACGAGCGTGAACACGACACAAATGGGGGCAGTGCTAGCACCTGCGCGACACTCAGGGCAGCGCTAGCGCAAGTGGGGGACGTGCGCACACACATGCATGTGCACTAGCCAGCCATTCACGCAGCCCAGTGGCCAAGAGGCCACGGCCTGGTAATGGGCCGTGGCCCACAGATTGGGGACCCCTGTTCTAAAGTATCTAGTTAAATCCATGTGTTCTTACGTGTAAATGAAGATATTTGATTGTTTAGTCTACTTGCTAAAACATATTGCACAACATGAATCGCTTCCAAGAAATTGTAATTAAAGTTCTACACAGAATATTTTAGCTTGTAAATATTTCAATCAATATTTTGAAGTATATTAATATATTTATATACTTCAAATGTAAGTTATTATAAATATAATGAAAAAGTACATATAAACAAATATGCTTAATATGTGTAACTGCCAAGCAAGTTCATCATCCTTTATGTATCCAAAATTTACAGACTTATCCAACACATCCATCATTCATACTACAAGATGCTCTATAAGCAGTCTTCAGTTTTCATCCATTCACTTAGCAACTATTCAAAGTTACAGTAGTGCAGAAAAAATGGACATACAACTGATCCTTGAAGTTCTGACAATCACAATACCCACACAATCATGTGATCACAATCTGGGCACTCAGCTCATGATTTTGACATTGCAAGGAGCTGCAATACATGTTTGCCATTTGCAACCTTCCCCGCGGGCTTCCCACAAAGTAATTGGAAAACCTGGCAGGGAAAGTCATCAATTATTACAGTAAATTTCTCTCACCCATAGCACACATACCTGCCCATGCACAGCCTCTGCAGTTCTTCCCTAGCCCTCTCCCATTCTCCCTCTACTTGTCTGTGGCTTGTGCTGGCCTCCCTAGTGGCACCTTTGTGTTCATTACCTGGGACATCCATTGTAACCTGAAAATTATCTGAAATCAAAATCTCTCTTCTGTTTTCTATATATCTTTGTGTTCAAGATCAAAGTCCACATTTTAGTTTATCAATGCACCTATGCTTGCCTTTTCAAACCTTTACTTTCTATTGTATACATTCCCATTCACGTCATTCAGTTCTCCAATTCTATCTCCCTCAACTATATTAAAGCCTCTGATCTCATTATATAAAAAGGCTACTCCTCCCCATTAGAGGCTATATTCAAAAGGGTATCTTATACTCTTTCCATATTTCAGCGGTTTTGTTCCAAATTGTCCTGCACACTTATCTCAAACCCGTAATAACTCCAATTTTTCAGACCTCAAAGGCCACATCTAGGACTGCATCAGGGCACAGGCACATATCTGTCCATGCACACATAACCTTCTGTCCCTCTTTGCTCAGAGATTTTGTTCTAAATCTGTTACAATTTTCAACAATGAAATAATGCTCCATAACAACCCACTAAACAACAAGTTTGATAATCTGAACAAGTGGAGCCCAGGGTCCAATATTCCATATTTAGTCAAACCATAAACAAATGCAGTGGTGTTGTGGCTCCAGAAACATTAGTAGGAAATAGATTATCAAAACCCTTTTTAATTTGGGATTAGGTTTGTATTTGGCACAGAAAAGCCAAGGTTACCCATTAGATAGTTGTCTAGAGCAAACTATGACTCTACTGATACCATTAGGTATATCAGTGGCCTTTGTTGCCATTGACAGTGGTATCTTTTTGGAGTAGCTGAGTAAACTGGGAGTAGTATTTTTGTTTCTACCCTTATTTATTTGGGTGCTAACAGGGATAATACCTAACATCTGCCTGGCCTCCTGAATGTTGAGCTGCATTTTGCAAAGTTCTGTCCTGTTTCTTAAGTTATTTAATAGCTCTATATTCTTCTTTAAGGAACAGATTCATAGTCTGGGGGTCCTCCTTCTTCCAGTGCTGATACTGAATAAAAGTTCCCCTTACTGTCTCTAGCTTTAACTGATTAACCACCTATTCCTCCATACTTGCTTTCCAAGCCCAATTTAAAGGGCTCAGGGTGTATTACAGGGCTCATATTTCGAATAAATTGTTACTGAATGTGAAATTGGCCCTATCTAGGACAGGAGTGCATTTAACGCCTCCTTTTACATAAACCTTTCTCCAAGTTTGAAGAATTAGACAATTTTAGAACTACTTCAAAATTTTAAAACAGATATTATCTATGCTTGCAAGATCTATTGGACTAGGCCAGTGGTTCTCAACCTGTGCGTCGGGACCCCATTTGGGGTCGATCGACCATTTCACGGGGGTTGCCAAGCAAGGCTGTCCACCATTTTTTTTCCCTTTTCCGGCGGGTGCCTTACCTCCCTTGAGCTGGGCCAGCTGGTGGTCGGCCTGCTCCGTCTCTGCCGCTTGCCAGCTACGCCTCGGCCGGCGCAGGGGGCGGAACCACGCATGCGCGGCGCTCTCGGGCAGGGAAAGTCCTCGACTTACGACCGGTTGGGTAGTCCTCGACGTACGACCGGTTTAGTCCTCGACTTACGACCGGTTGGGGGTCGCGGCATTAAAAAGGTTGAGAACCACTGGACTAGGCATAATATGGCATTCTAAATACCAATTCAAATGAATGGGAGAAGAGAACTAATGAACAAACAGGACAACAAAAATTGTTTTACCTAATTCAGACTGGAAAAACCAGTTAGCAGTAAGCAAGAGAAAGTCAATATGTTCAAATTATTCATGATCCGTAGATATTAAGACATAATGTAGCTAGCTATCTTCTAATTGCTATGTCAATATTTTCATTATAATGAGGAAACAAAGCTCTGATATATCAGATATGCTGAAAAATATACAAAAGAAGAATTGTGAAGTCATATATTCAAAGAAACCATGCCTTCTATCTTTCAAACTCAAGTTAAATCATATGTCAGAATAAATAACTAGGCAAAAAATGGCTTTTGGAGGATGGGCAGAAGCTACTGAACATTATGAGTTATCCAAGGGCAAAAAAAAAATTGGAGAAATAAGATGAACTTTGATTATGCCTATTTTCTCAACAGATTTCCTTACACTAAAGATTCAGATAAATATTATTTTGCCCAAGATTGTTGCAAGTTCCTGGACAGCTGCTCTTATCAGATGCTAGCATGAATATTATAAAAAAACTCAAGACTGTTTTCATCAACAGCATCCTTCTAAAATTCTCATCAAGTAGCTGTGAAATAATTAGACAGTTGTGAAATAAAGTATTGGGTGATTTCAGATGTTACATTCCAGAAAAAAGGACAGCAGTATTGTTTTACATTATTGGAATACTAAAGAGCAAGAATTGTGAATACCATTTTTTCCCAAGTTTTCTGCTTTTCCATTTAAAGAGACTCATGTTATTGTCACATGTTTACAACTTTTGGCAGCATTTTAAATTAATGCCAGAATACATGTAAGTTTTTTAAAAAGACAGTTGTATTAGCTAACAAAAATGTTATTTTCTCATTTTTCAAGCCACTGCATACAGTAGTATTATAGAAGAAAAAAACTATGTTGAACACTATATACCTGAACTTTTTTGTTACAATATTGGTTATAACATGTCTATCGTCTTGTTGTATTTAACAGAGACCAATATCTTTAAAGCAATTTAAAAATTCAGTGACTTTTTAAAAAAGTATTAATACAGAACACAGTATACAGACTTTGATCATATGTTTAGGATATTTTTCTTTTAGGCCTTTCCTAACACTTTATCTTCAGACACATCATATACAAAACTAAGGTCATGGGTTATTCAACAGTTAGCTATTCTAATCCATAATAAATTTTAATTTCATTAGAAGTTATATGCACTTAAAAAAGACCTATAGACTACCATGATTTTTTTTTAGTTTACCCAAACTCCACAGATCTACAGTCACTGTTGCAAGCCTGTAAAACCTGCAAGCAGATCAAGAATAAGGCTGTTCCGGATTCAAGCAGTTTAAGTAACTTCATATAAACAGAATAAAAACCAAGGCTATCTTCTTTCATGGAAAACAACGGCACCATCTTTACAGGGATGCTAAGTCCAGTTCGATCCATTTAGGTGGATTCGACTGCAATTCTCAAGCCACATTGACCCAACCACAGAAATGAAGGAAGCACTCTGTGGTTTTAGCGCCTCAAACAGTTTCATTCCAGCGGCCTCTCGCTTCCCGCGAAGCAATTTGTAGGCAGCCACCCTCATGCACCATCGAGGCAGCCCAGACTCCTCAGGTGCAGCCGAAGGGAGAGGCGTGGCTCTCCTCCCGGGCTGGGCCGCCCCTTCCTCCCCAGCGCCGGCCCTCTTGACCCAGCGCCGACTCACCTCGGTGGCCGGGATGTTCACGACACCTGTCGAGCGTCTTTTCTCCCTCAGCTTCCTTTTCTCGATCTGCCCTTTTCCCTTCCGGGCGCTGGGGCCGGAGGAGCCTTTGCCCTTGGGAGCCACTTTCTCCTCCTCGGGAGAAGCTGGCGCCGCGCTGGTTCTGCTCCCCGGGGGCTCCGCGCCTCCTGCTCTGGTTCCGGCTGTCGGCTGGGGTTCCTTCGGAGTGTTTCTGGCCAGAGGAACGCAATTCATGCCGCCGCTGCCATTGTTGTTAAGTTCGGCGGCGGTGGCGGTGCTGCCGCCACTGCCGCTGGTGGCAATATTGGTGGCTACTTTGCCGTCAGTCACCCCGGCCGGCGGTGCTTGTTTGGCCCGCATCTTCTCCCGCTTAGCCTTCCATTCCTCCAAGAAATCGGTCGTGGCGGCGCCGCTGCCCCGATAGCCCCCGGTGGCCATGTTTCAGGGAAGCTGCCGATTCCTTTGCGCCCTCCCAACGAGCCCCGACGTGGCTGCTGACCTTCCGAGGTTTACTAACCGAGCGGACTGGCAAAAGTTGCTGGCCGACCAAGAAGAGGCACCGAGCGGGGTGGGGAGGACTCCACGCAACCCTCTACAAGAAACAAAAGGGAGCGAGTGAGGCGACCGCGCTGTCTCCAGGGAGGTGCTCCTCCAGATCCCCAGGGCAGCCCCCCGATTGGGTCTCCCACAGCCCCTCGGGCTCCGCTCCGCTTCTCCTTTGGCCCGCCCCCATCTCCGTTTACCAGCAAATCTGGACTCTCTCGGCTACTCAAATCCCAGCTAACTTTATGCGCTGGAATGGCTGTAGTTTTCACACACTCTCTACGCGCGAATCTTGCCAATTCTTTTCTTTCTCACGCGCGAAAAGCTCCTATGCAAGCTGCTCTTGCCGGACCTCTCCGCTTTCCTCCCAAACCAATGTGGACGGAGGATGGGAAGCCTCGGAGACAGGCAGATACCCTGTCTTAATCTAATTTTGCTGGACACGCGTGTTTCTCGCCTTTCCACGGGCTACATAGCTCCCCCACCGAGCAGTTTCCTTTCTCCAACTCCCGGCGTCGACGAAGTTTTGCATTCGTAGCACCCTAACCAGCGCCGTTAAGCGCCGGAGCAGGCTCGAGCTTACCCTCTGATGCTGCCTAGTAAGAAGACTGCGGAGGCTGCGGCTTCCCCAGGTGAGTTGCCTGGTTGCGGCGCGGAACTCCCGAAGCGGGTCCCGGAAGACTTAGCAGCGCTCCCGAAACTTTCCGACTGTCTCCCATAGGGCGGAGGGTAATCAGACGAAAGGAGCCGAGGCGGGAGCGGAAACTGCCGAGGTGGCCCTGACAATGGATAAAGGGGCGTGGAGAAGCCTCCCTAACCCTGAGTGCCTGGAGAAGTAACTCCCTCCGAGCCGACTTGTAAGCTGAGCGCAGCAGCGCCTGTTTGTTTTCACGACGCCCGGGATGCCTCCCATGACCGCCCGGGTGACAGACAGTTAATACCTGCGTTCTTCTAGGATAGCATAATTTCTTCCGCCTGAAGTAAGACCAGTCCAGAGGAAATAGATATCAGGCGTACAAATATTAGCATTGCATTATTAACACGAGTACTGTACAAAGTCTGTTCTATGAAACTGAGATCTACTTCTCCCTCCATTTGCAACTTTAACATTTCAGTGTTAACTTTTGGGGCAGGATTCTATGTGAGCTAAAGTTATTGAAATTACACTTTCAATACAGCAGTTCACAGTTGGGGAATCCAAGCTCGTTTTACATCACTTTCCTAATTATGTTTAAATAATGAAACTTTAATAACAGCAAAATCTACCTGCATAACTAATTGTCACAGATAATTTATGAATATTTATTTTATTGGAGATTGATGAATAAAGGGCATATTTACAATATTATACTTTTGAAACAATATATTCTTCTGTATAGGCACATGTCATTAGATTTAGAAATGTTATAGTGAAATTAAAATGGATAATTGAGTACTTGCTAGGGGGAAAAATCCAGCCAGATTTCAGCTTTAAGGACCTGTTTAGTGCTGATGATTGTCTTATGAATAACAAGCAAATAAGTATCTGATCGATTAAAATTGAAATTTTATTTGTAGGAGTCTTCTCTTCTGATTAATGATAATGTATCATTTGTTTCACAGGTGTGCTGTAACTTTCTCCTATCTCAAATATTACGTGGGAATTGATGCTGAAATGATTTTATAGACATTTATTAGAGTAAGATTGAAAATCTTATGGTCATTGCATATCCCTCCTTGCTTGATTCTGTGCTGACTCAAGAATCTTTTTTTCAGCGAGTTTTGATTAGGAAACACCACAATGTTCTTTCCTCCTATTTTTCCCACATTAGCCTTCTTGTAAGGTGGGTCGGGATGAGTGAAAGTACCTTAGTTATGACTATTCAAAGTTCAGCAACTGTTCAAAGTTACAGTGATGTGAATGAGCGGGGACTTATGATTCCATTGCAACACTCCATGGTTACGTGATTGCAATCTAGGTGCTCAGCACTTCAAGTGCTTTTTTGCAATTATGATGTTGCAGCAAGTCATGTCACATGATCCCAATTTCCAATGTTCCCTGCTGACTTCTCAAAAAGGAAAGTCAATGAGGAAGCCAGCAGATGGTCATAACTTGCTTCTGGTTTTTTTGCATCTGTGTTTCATAGCGCCTGTCCATTGCACCTCCACCTGCCATTGGCACCCATACTCCTAGTGCCTGCCTGTGGTACACTCCATAGCACCTGTCCACTGTGCTCACTCTCTCATAGTGCTCATCTGAAGCCCTCACCTACCAACCTGCTTGCTTGGGACTCCTGCATCTTCGTGCATAGATCTGGGAGTTATGATGGCAACTCGGGCTCTTTATGACTGCATCACTTAGTGACAGAAATTCTGGTTTCAATTGCTGTCATAACCCAAAGACTACCAGTTTTTATCCCTAAGGGAAAATGAGAATTTATGTTTTCCTAGTTTCTGATCCAGCATCCTAACTAGTGCACCAAAGGCAAGCAATTTATTTGGCCAATCTCAGTCCTAGAGGAGATCAACCCTGACTGCTCTTTAGAAGGCCAGATCCTGAAGTTGAAACTCAAGTATTTTGGCCACCTAATGAGAAGGAAGGACTCACTGGAGAAGAGCCTAATGCTGGGAAAGATTGAGGACAATAGAAGAATGGGACGACAGAGAATGAGGTGGCTGGATGGAGTCACTGAAGCAGTAGGCGTGAGCTTAAATGGACTTCAGAAGATGGTAGAGGACAGGAAGGCCTGGAGGAACATTGTCCATGGGGTCGCGATGGGTCAGACACGACTTTGCAACTAACAACAACAACAAGTACAAATAGCATAAGAAAAGTATTTCATTCCTGTTTTCCTTTCCTATTCATAAAATGAGTATTGTGTTATTGCAGTATAGTCTTACATATAACTTCAGAAATCTGTTCTTTGAGTTCACATATTACAGAAGTTAAAGTCCAACAATACAGTACATAGTACAGCCATGGCTTGATAGATATTAATAAAGCAAGAAGTCAATAAGAAAATACCTAGCAGTTTCCAAAAAGAGGGATTGATTATTAAGCATAATAATAGTGAATATAAATACAGTCTAATGAAAATGCAGTATTAAGCACTTCATTTCCTACTTATGACTTGAAGAATAAACCACTAACTCTCTTCCTTTGATGATCATCAGACTTAAAATTACTTCTTAAGCATCAATAGTGTTGAGGTGGCAATAATACATATTCATAGTTTTTTATGATATATTTTTAAAGTATGTTCTAAGATATTTTCATATTCAATATTTTCTTGATAGTATTTTCATAGAGAACAGGGATGCAAAATGTGCGGCTACTTTTTGCAGTTTGGGAAGATTTAAGGGGCAAAATTGAGTCTTCAGCATCCTGGATATTGGAGCAGATGAAGCCCAGATACATGTTCTTCCTTGCCCCTTAAAATTAGGCTACAGTCTAATTACACAGTCCAATTAGCCTCACATGTATCCTCCCCTTTCAGAAGCAGCTAAAAACAACTTTTCCAGAGAATATTTGGAGGCTGCTTACCAGATGCTAATAAGCTTTTGTATTTTTTAATTTTATCATTATGTGCTGTTTTGTAACAAAATGTCAGCTGCCAAGGATCTGCTTATGATTGTGGCACGATGTAAATAAACTCTTCAAAGATATCAGCAGTAATTTGAATATAAAATTAAAATTATAATCTCATGTACATCCTTTTTTTTTAAACCAGTAAACAGGAATTGGATCAGATTTCATGATTCTTTCTTATATCTGAGCTCCATCATTATATCTGCATCCATCATTGTAGATCTTTCCCAACAGTAAAAAACGGCATATTTTAAATTCCAAAAACAGTCACTGACCCCATGGTCTGTTATTGATTAACTCAAGTTCTGTTGTGGTGAGATTGGTGAAGTGCCCATTGCTAAAATGCTGACTTAAGATGTTTGCATTTCAATAGTGGTATCTCTTAATGGGAGCTTTTGGGGATAACTTTTAAATAAATGTAAATATAGGTTTTCATGCTCTTTTCACCCACTTCTTGGAATAGTGGAATATATTTCCACTAGCTCTTATTATATGTTTCCAATTATAATAAGAAAACATTTGCCCATCTCAGGGGGAAACTCATTCCAGAAGAAAGACGCCACTACAGAGAAGGTGCACTTCCTGGGTCTTGAAAGATGTCACCGTTTAATCAAGGAGACTTAGTCTGCCAGATCATACCAAATAGGCAGAAACCACAGAAGACAATAATAAATAAATGGACCCTGCAAGCACCTTGAATCTTACCCAAATGCACAGTAGCAACCATAGGTGTATTCTGGCAAGTCCATAACTCCACATACTGCCGCATTCTGGATTAGCTGAATTTTCCAAGTGGTCTTCAAAGACAGCAATGTGCAGAGTGGATTGAACCATGAGGTGACAAGCGTGTGAGTGACTGTCTACATTGCTAGAGAATGTACAAATTGCACATCACTCCTAACTGGGGAAGTGCAATCCTATCCAGAAGTAATGTCGGAAAATCCCTGGGTCTGTGAGGTCCCAATAGTCTTGGTAGAATTCAAATGGAAGCAGCTTTTCCCCATCTAGGCCTGAGTAGCTCCTAGGCATTGCGACATATCGTCAAAAGCCTTATTTGGTCAGCCTGGGATTGAGATACAATTCGGTATTACTGATGGAGAGTGGCAAACAGAGTCTGCTTTGAGCTGCATGATTTGAGAGGACAGCTTTGATTGACCTCCAAATGGCAGCATTATATACATGGCTATTTATGGTACGATAAAGTTAAAGTAAATGTTGATTTTAATAATCATTTTATTAGACCTGCCATATTAAGAGTTTGGAATAAATATAAAACAAGGTTGTTGTTGTTGTTGTTGTTTTTACAAAATTGCCCCTATGGGTGTCTCCCCCAAGAAGCTTTTTTTAGAAACGAAATGGTGGTGAAGCCGGACTGGTGGACATATGGTAAAATGGTATCTTTCAATTCTGGACACCCCATCCTCAAGTCTAGCGAAGAATTAGAAGGTCATGCTTGTCACTGGTTTACATATCAACAAATGAAGGAAAGATTTAAACTAGAGAAAAAAGGCCATGGTTTTGAGTTTGCTAAAAATGAATTGGAAATCCTACTATGTGGTAGTGATGATCATATAATTGCCAAGATCTGTAAAATTGAATTTGGAAAATTAATATGTAAAACACTGTATGATCCAATGGGCAAGGAATTTTGGGTGTAATGTGATGCTTGAACAATGGGAGAATATGTGGATAAAAGGCTTAAAATTCACATTAAATTATAACCTAAAAGATTTTGTTTACAAAATAATGTATCGCTGATATTTAACACCAGATAAGTTATCTAGAATATATAAAGGTATGTCAAATGAATGTTGGAAATGTAAATGTAAAGAAGGGACTTTTTATCATTTATGGTGGACATGTGATAAGGCAAAGAAATATTGGAGTAGGATTCGTACATTAATGCAGAAAATTCTTAAAGTGAACATAAAGATTAAACCAGAAACTTTCCTTCTAGGTCTAATGGAAAGAGAACTGGGGAAAAATGGAACTCTGATTTTATATATGGTGACGACAGCAAGATTGCTCTATGCACAAAAATGGAAGGACGCCTCAATTCCTACCACGGACGAATGGTTACAAAAGCTGATGGAATTAGCAGAGGTGGCCAAATTGACTGTGCTGATAAAAGAAAAGAACATAAATACCTTTGTTTCTACTTGGAAACCGCTTCTGGACTTTGTGCTTAAGGTGGAAAAAAATGATGTTATGATTTTGGGTTTTACCAATTAGACTGATTTGCTGATGCAGAAATGGCTAGTACATACTACTATAGAAATGTAAAAAGTTGAGATTTGATTTTAATATCTGATTTTTACTTGAACAGAGAGAGTTGGAAGTCAATGCCTTTTGTTTCTTTCTCTTTCTTCACACTATTTTTGTTTTCCCTTTCTCTATTGTTGTCCCCTACTATTTGCTTTTGTATTTTCACATTTTGTTTTATAAATGAATAAAACTAATAAAAAAATGAAATATTCCAAAAGAAATATAGGTAACTTTATTTAATCTGCATAATGATGATAACTGAAATAATTGCCAAAATTCATTACTACTATAATTTCAAGATAGTATTTTGGAGATTTTGAGGGAAAGTTAACACAATATATAACCGAATGAACAAAAGATTCATTATTAGAAATAAATACCACTTTTAAGCAACTTAAAAGTTTTAACTTTTTAATTAATAGTATCAATTGAATTTGATACTGAACAAAATAACTGTTTTAGGGTAAGAACTCCGTTTCCTAAAAAGTAATTGTTAACTGCATTCCTTCCATTTTTTGTTCCTCTAAGTTGCTGAGACTATTCAAATGACCTCGCAGCTTTCATTTATCAATATATAACTACAGAGTCCAAAAACCAAATCCTCCCTTATTATTAGATAATTGCATTTTCTGTGAAGGTATTGTTGGAATTGAAGAACCACCTACAAATTTTTATTTTCTGAAAATATTTTTGAGGAATTTGAACAGAATTCCTCTCGGAATATAAATTAATTTGGGAATAATATTCAGTTTTAGAACATTCATCTTTCAAGTTGCTGGTCCCAGTTGTGGTTGTAAGCAAGGACTACCTGTGCTTCCTTGCTCAGAAGTGGTCTAGAATTTGGGAGTTCTCTTAGACTCAGAGCTCCTGCTTGAAAAACAGGTGATAGTTGTAGCTTGGGAGAGGAGTTTTGCAATTCCATTTCATGCATCAATAGTGATTTTTCCTGCATCAGGAAGTCTTTCTCTCAGTCACTCATGCCCTGGTCACGTGTAATATGAAGATCTTTCAGGAGAAGCTACCACTGGTTCAGAATTATGATAGCCCAAGCAATGATGGATTTATTCTGATATACTTTGATGATATTATGACTTTAGGAGATGCATTGGTTACCAGTAGGCTTCCGGGTCCAATTAAAGGTGCTGGTTGTTACCTTTAAATGGTTAATGGTTAATGGTTAATTTAATTTGTATACCGCCCTTCTCCCGTAGGACTCAGGGCGGTTCACAGCATATTAAAAACACAAATACAATATACAGGATACGAAAAAAAATCATACAAAAATACACAAAATAACCCCACTAAAACCTAATTAAAAGCCAAATATTGATTGCTGTGTTCCCATTAAAATTACTTT
>NW_015386442.1:806019-817872 GCF_001527695.2 Protobothrops mucrosquamatus | reverse complement strand
CTGTCCCGGGCCCTCCAGAGATCATTAACCAACGCGACCAATGCCGTTTCCGTGCTGTATCCCGGCCTGAAGCCCGACTGGTATGGGTCCAGATAGACTGTTTCATCCAGATGCCGAGGGAATTGCCGTGCAACCACACTCTCAACAACCTTCGCCGCAAAGCGAAGGTTGGAGACTGGGCGATAACTTGCCAACTCATTGGCAAAGTAAACCTATTTCTTGACTCAAAGGTTAATTGACCTGTATTTCTCTAGTCTATGGAGCAATATTATTCACTTCTTTGAATAATCACTGAGCTATCATTGAGCTATCACTGGCAAGCGGAGTAAGGATAGTAATCAGCCATATTTAAATCTAGCCAAATGTGGGATCCCAAAGGTGCTTTTTCAAGAGGCAACTGTACATTCTTGTCTTTCTTTTTCTTTGAAGACATTTTGCTTCTCATCCAAGAAGCTTCTTCAGCTCTGACTGGATGGTGGGGAATGGAAGGGAT
The DNA here is from genome assembly GCF_001527695.2 of Protobothrops mucrosquamatus. Classification (NCBI taxonomy): domain Eukaryota; kingdom Metazoa; phylum Chordata; class Lepidosauria; order Squamata; family Viperidae; genus Protobothrops; species Protobothrops mucrosquamatus. Next base: position 817,379 of record NW_015386442.1, on the reverse strand, counting down.
ATGACTGGATCTTTGCATTGTTTGTAGAAATCCAGGCAAAGTTAAGAAAACTGACCATGCTCAAAATAATTAGAAAGGAAAAAGGAAACAGAATGTAAAGGAATAGAATTATAATATACTTAGGAGAAGAAATGCTTGTGGACTTTGTCAGTTACTCTCCAACTGTTTTCACAGGGAACATTCAGTAAGTAGATTGGATATATAGAGGAGTTGGCATTTAAACAGACCAAGCTTAGTAGTCCTTGATATTAAACCATTTGTTTGGTGTGTACTTTCCATCTGGGGTCTTTATTCTGGAAATTTAAAATTATCTGAAAAAATGAATTACACATTTAATTAAAAAGAGAAATTTCACAGTGACTGGGTTTCATCCCCAAAACTTCGGAAGCTTTTTCACAGACCCACATAAATGTAATAACTACATTTGATATCCTCTACGGAGATTCTCAATCATTCAGGTCATAGTTGTCCCAAAGGTGCTTTTCCAAAAGGCAATTGGACTTTCTTGGTTTTTTCCTTGAAAACATTTTGTTTCTCATCCAAGAAACTTCTTCAGTGGAAGAACTGAACTGAAGAAGCTTCAGAACTGAAATCAGAACTGAAGACGCTTCTTGGATGAGAAGCAAAATGTTTTCAAGGAAAAAAACAAGAAAGTCCAATTGCCTTTTGGAAAACAACCTTTGAGATATTGCTATCTTCACGACCCTTAAGCAATGAGAAAATGCAGAAATCAGCATCCCACAGGTGCCCTCTCCACTATTATTATGGTGACTTGTTTCTAAGCAAAAAAGAAACTCAGATGATTTCTGAGACTGAGGAGCTAGTGAAATAGTACAAAATATTACAGTTCAACTGTTGAGTTCAGCTATTCAATCAGGCCCAGTGTTAATACAGTAAGTATGCCTTTGCATGGTAATGCTGGAGTTGAAATTAAGTAAGAACTTTCAATTGCAGAAAACCTCAGACTGATGATATAGGACACTAAACTCATAATCTGCGCAAATGAAGAAACATTGGTATCCTGCCCTTGTTCTCCATGAAGTCATTGGATTAAGTTGTGACTAGGATTGAAGATGGGAATTCCTTTGTGGGAATTCTTACCTCATTCTGCTTCCTAACTTATAACCTCTGCTCTTTCGTTGTTTAAATCAAGGCACCATGCAGTTTGCCCACCATTTTATCAGCTTTATTAAAAAGCTGCTGTTGTGATGCTGGGCATCTTGCCACATTTAAACTAAAGAAAGAGGAGAGAGGGGTGTTTTTTTTTCTCTCCATGTGAAAACATGGCAAAAGAAAATGAGGGGGAGCAGAAGACCAGCTGAATTTTTGCAGTCCATTAGTTAGATATCAACTCAGGGGAAGTATCAAGCATTCTGAGGATAGCAGTGGTGAGGTCCAGGGCTTTTTTTCTCATAGAACGCCCAGAACAGAGTTCCGGCACCTTTTTGGGATGGAACCTTGTAGGATAGGCAAGGCGGGTTGTATGACGTGTGTGAGTTCCGGCACCTTTTTTTTTTTTTTTTTTTTTNGGGCCTGAATTAATTGGGTCAAGTCCAAGGCCGTCATGGAAGCCAAGAACTCCTGAGCTGCCGCCGACGTCTCACCCACTGATGGCAGGTTGAAATCCCCCAAGACCATAAGTCTGGGGGTTCCAACCGCCACCCCGGCTATCACGTCAGCCAGTTCAGGCAGGGCTGTTGATACATAGCAGGGAGCCAGGTATATAATACAGCCAGTTCAGGCAGGGCTGTTGATACATAGCAGGGAGCCAGGTATATAATACAGGTATTCCTTGTTTAGTGAGTGCTTCATTTAGTGACTATTCACAGTTACAATGGTAATGAAAAAGTAACTTTACAAGCATTTGGGGGAATGAATGCATAAAATTAAAGTAACAAAAAAATAAATAATAAGCTAATATTCCTGTTGTCTTTGCATTTTTTTTTAGTACACTTACTTTTGTATGGAGGAACGATAGTGTTTTTCCAATTGGCAAGAACAAATGTAATGCAATCACATGCCTTAAACAAATTTCACAGCCACTGCCTAAGCAAATCACATCCATTTTTGATCCTCATCTATCTATTCATCTCACCTATGATCATATACATTTTTCTTATTGATTGGACTCATTTAGAGTGTTGCAATTTTCCTCAGAACTCATCCCTGAGTTTTCCATTATCATTCATTAGGGCATAACGCAGACATGTCAAACACAAGGCCCGGGGGCAGGATGCGGCCCGCGAAGTGGTTTCATGTGGCCCACGAAGCCATCCTGGAAACAGTGAGGGAACAGCCCCCGCTGTCTTGGCCCTGACCCAGGCCAGCCGGGAGGGAGCCAATATACAATTTTGTGGTGGCCATCTATGCTGAAACGCATTCAGTCTTAGCTCCACAAGGCCATCTGGAAACAGTGAGGAACCAGCCCCTGCCGCATTGGCCCCACCCCCTGGGTGCATGCTGGGGAGGTGTCACCCTTTGTGAGGAATGAAGAAATGCACCATCGCCTGGAAGTGGCCAGCAAATGGCCCTCACCTACTTTACCTATCCGGCTTGATGGGCTCTGGGGGAAGTGTTTCAGCAGGCAGTGAGGCTCCTCCAGTGGACCATGCCTTGGCACTTGCCCCGGTCCCACCCCCTTCTGCCAGAGACCCTCAGATCTGTCCCACTCCTGCCCAGGCCCCCACAGGCACCCTTGAATCAAACGATGTAGAGTGGTCATGCCCACCCAATAGGCCACACCCACTCCATCCACACCCACCCAGTAGGTCACACCCACCCTGACCACACCCACCCGGGCCCCCCGAGGGCAACCACAATGCTGATGCGGCCCTCAATGAAATTGAGTTTGACACCCCTGCACTATACTGACAGCAGACCAAACTTGTTCCTGTGGCCCAAATTCATATGTAACCAGTTTCCTTTGAGGCTGTGCTGCTGGTCATTGCTGGAGTGTTCCCATTGGTTACAGATTTTCCTTTTCAATCTTAGCCTTGTGGTTTCTACAGTACCTAGAATCCAGAACAGATCACCAAAGGGTCAGCCTCCCATTTCTGCCTGACTAGAACTCAATATTACATGCCAGGTCTACTTGTTCATCTACCATCAAATCATAGACAGATTCTATCTTACTATTTACAGACCCAGTGTTCACCAGCAACCTGTTTTAATTCTGTGTTTTGTTGCTGTCCTGCTTTCAGTGTTCCACTATGTAGTTTTACTGCATCTTTATAATCTGCCCAGACTCATTAAAGAAAGTTTTTAGAAATAATATGTTTTCATCTTGAATTATTTGTAAAAATAATAAAAGCGGGATTCAAATAATAAAATAATATATAAAGTTAGTAGCAAAACATCTCCTGTAAAAAAAAAGTAATTATTTCCATATGTAAGGGTTATATTGTTTCTAACTTGGCAGGCAATTATTTTGCTCTGGATTGTAGAATTCAGTGCCCTTAAAAGCAATCTGGCCACATGTCAGCATCTTATTGCATTATCTAGTGCCAAAATTAGTGTAGCCCAAATATCTGTTTTTGTGATATAAATCAATAGCTGTAACTATTCTTTTTAAAGATAGAACTTTCTAGAAGAATTTGCTTGCATCAGTACCAAGCAAGGGAGCTATTATTTAGGTGTGTTCTAACTTGTTTAATTGCCTCAGCCTTAGACATCACATTCCAGCTGTTGCCACCTTCTCGCTTCAAAGATGAAAATGCCCATGATATTAATATCAATCCAACAGTTATTGGCTCAATTTCAATTTCCATCAGAATCATGTTTTTACAAGTTTGTAAACACTCACTCCTCCACCTCTTTTACCCCCACCCCATTCCAATTAACTGCTCTGGGAGCTTTCACATTTTTGTATTAATTTTCTGGTAAGTTCCTGAAATCCTGTTTTTGTATTAAGTTGTAACTAAAGGAACAGTTAATTTGATCTTGGCTAGATCTATCTTTTGTCCAGCTTGTAATGCTTAGCCATTAAACAATGTAAGCAATATTAACTAAAATTGAAAACAGTTTTGGACAAAAACATATAGACATGATCTTAGTCAAACTTGTGTTTAAACAAAGCTAAAAATGTATACAGAAACTTGAAAACCAGTTAATGCTAGATGCTTATTTTTAATTTTGTATAAGAAAGAATCGCTTTATATTAAATAGGAAATTAGGTTCTGTAAGCTAACTATTGTTTAAACTTTGCAATTGTGGAAATGTGAGAAGTAGAAAAAAATATAATACATGGTTGCTTTTAGACTAGCACACCCATGTTCCCCCTCTGAAAACTGATTTATTAAATTACAATGGATAGCTTCATGTAACATTCTAAGTCCACACTACACAAACTCCATTATAATTCATCATGATATAAGAACCCAGATTCTGTCTTGGTATTATTACTTGATACTAGCAAAAAAAGAGTTTTTCTGAGCTTAGAACTATGCTAGTTAAACAGATACGCATATGTGATCACTACAACACACAATCAATCTACTGAGAAGAAGAAGTCTTCTCAGAAACAAAGTCCAGATTTCATTTTAGACATTTATGGAATGTCATGATTAATTCATTCTTAATATTTATTTTTACTGAATCACCATTTCTTTCTGACTAATGCTACTTAATAAGCACATATACACTGTATATGACTGAAAGGTTATAGTAAAACAGGTCCCCTTAGTCAACTATTCCTTGTTTGTTATGAATAACTCCCTAATAAATTGGGCTAATTATTGCTTTGTCTTACCATTCACAAGTGAATCTTTTTTGTTTGGCTTCAGGATAATATTTCAAGTGTAGTTATAGGCCTATCTTGTTTGGATTAAGCAAATATTTTCATCTAGATCTGTGGAAATAATCTATACTGCTTTAGATATGAGAGGCATTGAAGTCAGACAGTTCATGTTGGATGTAGACTATTTCATGTAATAGGAAAAGCTTTATAACTGCTAGCTGTGTAATGTTGCCAATGAACCTACTGAAGAGTTTTTTCTAGATAAATTTCATTAGTTTAAACTGCACCTTGGGAGGGATTCTTTTTCATCTGTGTTGTACTAAATATTTTAAATAAACAGATTACATGAATCTACTGCACTGTTCATTGATCCTGGTTTTATTCATTTGTGGCATAATGGCTCATATAAAGATATGGGATGGGGGAAGTTCTACATGAAACCATCAGAGCAAAATAAAAATTGTAATGGATCCAAACAACTCAGAGAAGAGTTAATCACACAAAAAGATACAATTCAATCAACATAAAAGTAAGCCAAGAGATAGCTGTGAAAAATTAATGACAAAAATTCCCAGAGATAGATGAATATCACCACAAAGAAGACCAGTAGGATTAACTTTGTACAGAATAAATATTAGCAAAATTGAGACAAGTAAGAGAAATGAAGGAGAATTCAGTTGTATTACAGATGTGACCAATCAGAACAACTTGTGACAGAGGTCAACTCCCAGTCTGTGGCTTGCCAGGAACCAGGCCGTGCAAGCAAGCAAAGCCCCATCTATGCACATGCAGGATCCAGGCAGTGTGTGAAACGATGCCCCCCTGATCCATGGAAAAAATACACTCCATGGAATCGATCCTTGATGCCCAAAAGATTGGGGCTGCTGACTTATGATGAAGAGTATACTTTTTTTAAAAAAAATATGTAACAGCCATTTTTAAGTAGTATTTCTCAAAATGTGATTTATAATCCCTCTGAGTTGGGGGAGTTAATTGCAAAACAATAGAAGTTGAATCTGGATGGTCTTCTAGAGCAGCACTTATCAGTCATGGCAACTTTAAGATGTGTGGACTTCAATTCCTAGCATGCTGGCTGGACAATTCTTGGAACTGAAGTCCACATGTCTTATAGATGCTAAGGCTGAGAAACTATGCTTTATTGCAGTGGTTCTCAACCTTTTTAATGCCGCGACCCCAACCGGTCGTAAGTCGAAGACTAAACCGGTCGTAAGTCGAGGACTAAACCAGTTGTAAGTCGAGGACTACCCAACCGGTCGTAAGTTGAGGACTTTCCCTGCCTGGGAGCGCTGTGCATGCGTGGTTTCTCCCCCTGCGCTGGCCGAGGCGTAGCTGGCAAGTGGCAGAGACAGAGCAGGCCGACCACCAGCTGTCCCAGCCCAAGGGAGGTAACCCGCTGGCCCAGCCCAAGGGAGGTAACCCGCCGGAAAAGGGGGAAAAATGGCGGACAAAAAAAATGGCAGACAGCCTTGCTTGGTGACCCCCATGAAATGGTCGATCGACCCCAAATGGGGTCCCGACCCACAGGTTGAGAACCACTGCTTTATTGCAAGCTTACTAGTTCTGTGTAGAAGTATGCAAAATGAACAGCCAAGTTGTAGTGGTTAAGGTATCAGGCTAGAAACTGGGAGGCTGTGAATTCTAGTCTGCCTTAGGTACAAAGCCAGCTGGGTGACCTTGGACTAGTCACTTTCTTTCTGCCCTTGGAAGGAAGCAGTGACAAACCACTTCTGGAAAACCTTGCCAAGTAAACTCCAGAGACTTGTCCAGACAGTCTCCAAGAATCAAACATGATTGAATAGAATAAGAAAAAAAATGGAAATTAAATTTCCACATATTTAAATGAACACCAAATGTTTGTTTTGGTGTTTTAAAATATTGTACTCACTTTTTAAAAGGAAGAATAATCATGTCTGGAGGACAAGAGGCTCCTATGTAAATCTCTGATCATCTGATATGACCTTCAATCTGCAGAGGAACTTCTGATGCAGGAGCTGTAACGCTGAAGCAAACAGGGAATTGCAAAAATAGTCCTAAAGGTTTTTAATACCAGGCACTAGGCTTAAAGGATATTGCACCAAGCATCAGAATTTCTCATCCAGCACCAAAAGCAGCTTATCACCTGCCAGTGTTTTGCAAACTGCAGAGTTTTAATAGCAGTTTAAGTGAAACTACTTTTTCCCATATCCATGGTCCAGGCAAAGGAAGCATTCCTTTATATATTTTTCTCTGACTTTAGGAAGTGAAAATAATTGTTCATACAAATTACTTCAATTTCACCATTACTGACTGGAATCTGTCACTGCCTGTTTGTCTTTTGCCAAGCTACAACGCATAAATGCTGTAAAAATTAAGATTTGCTTTTTTTAAAAAAAAAATGAAAATATGATAACTGTATCTGCAGAAACATTGCCATTGGGCTGCACCTAGATATTTGGAGACATTGGGGCACACTTGGATTTATCAAAGCTTATTTCAATTGAAATCAGTCATATAGCCATAAAGAATAACACTGTCCTGCCAAAAGAAACATCTACTCCAGAAGTGATATCCAAATGAAAATGCCTCAAGAATGTACAAGATTATGGCCATATAATCAGCTTTGTAAAGATCAGATGAAGCTACATCAGATGCAGAGGACCAAATAATGAAAAGTAATAAAAACCAAATACTGTCCTGGCAATCTCTACTTGGATCTCTCATACCACAAAAATAGATGGGAAGCCTGAACAAATAACTCCACTGTGTATTCTACGGAATGTTTTATACATCTTCAGTGAATGAAAGATTGTTCAAGAGAATTAGAAGATAGTAAGAAAGAAGCTTCACAGAACTACAGCTAATTGATACAGCAAGTGTTTGGTGGAGAGAAAAAAACAATATTGTCCTATAGAACCAGTTTATTATTATGCAAAATTAATCAGCTTTCAAGGCATATAACTTGTGAGATAAACAAGCACAGAAGATAGGAACCTCCAAAAGAGAGTTCTAAAAGTAACTATAGTCAAAAACCTTAGAATAAACAATAAAAACCAAGAGGCAGTATCCACAAATGGTTTACATTGAGTTTATAAACCATTTTGGATTCTTATTTGTGGTGAATTGTGGGCACAAACTATATGAGGGGAGTCCCAATTGACAATTAGATTGCTGGAAGTTTCATTTGTAAGAGGTGACAATATTGTTAGTGGTACTGACTGTCTAAATGGCTAAGAAAATGAACTGCTGAACAACAGCCCAATTTGGAGAAAAATTACAAGTGTGGTGAACCAAAATCATCATGTCTTTTGGCCAATCCTAAGTTTGTAGAGGAAGCTAGATTTTTTTTAAAGGCACATAACAAACATAAGTTCCCAAACTTTTAATTCCCACATCAATATTCAACTGAAAATGGGAGTCATTTTCAGTTGGTTATAAGATGGTTGTCTATAAAAATGTTTTAAATAAAATACATAAGCATAAGTGCATATTCAAAATATCTGTACATATGTACAGCAAATAAATATTAATGAATAATGAGAATACCTCAATATTTAAATAGCCTTCCCTGCCTCCCTTTCAAGAATGTTATCATTAAGTAAAAAAGTTGGAAGAGTCTGGTGAACTTTAGAACTCTCTAAACTCCAGAGGTAACAGGTCTCTAATGCCACTCTTCTGGCACCTATTTTATGTGGTACACTCATTGTATATTGGAGCCAGAGGGGATAGCTCAAGGAAAGGTAGATGAAATAATAAGAGATGAAATAAACCAATACAGAATCATAGCTGCATTTGGAGTTTGTTAAGCATTTACTGTCAAGCACAGGAAAATCAGAGGTCCAGGCAGTTCAAATGAATATAAAGGTTTATTGCAAGCTTATGCTCTCTACAAGAATTTGAACTACTAACGGCCAAAGCAAATTGGTGGTAGATAAGAGTCAATGGAATTCAAGGTGGGCTGGGCTTAGAACACTTGTGGGCGCGAAGGGACTGGAGACTGATGACACGTTGTATCCCTCCCTCGGGCTCGGCCTGCTCATCTCCTACAATACAATAAGTAATTTGCAATTTCTTCTTTGGTTCAAGAAAATGCCAATTAACTTGCCCAATATTGGTAGAAGGCAGGTATCAATTTCATAGGTAGAATTACTTTGGATAAATAGTGTCTACTGATCTTACTTTTGCCAGAACCAGTAAAGCAACATTGTGACATTGTGCTGCATGCGTCACCCCCCTTTAGTTGTTCATGGATTGCAGGGCACATAGAAAAGGAGCAAAGTTAGTGTCACAGCACTGCTTCCATCAGTTTGTCCCCCACCCCTTTGGTCCCATGCAGATGCCACTGCTTTGTAAATATTCACTACCAGTCAGATAGTTATGGGGGGAAGGAAGAACAAAATCACATAAACATCTTCACTGTTGTTGAAAACAGTAACACGAACACCTGCATTCAAATAGTGTTGCTATAACAGTGGTTTGAACTGAAGCACGAGGTGAAATCATGGCCAAGACCAAAAGGTTTGTGCAGCACTAGGATTTTTGCTCTGTGCAGGCATGTGTGCAATGCAGCAAGATTATGAACTTAAACTTGCATGAATATTTGTTAAAATTAATAAACAATAATTAAATGCATAGCTTAATGAAAGGTGAAGGAGGTGAATGCAGAGTTGAAAGGGATGGAATATATTCTTTACTTTGCCAGTTTCTCTAAATTCTTGTTTCTTTATTCTAACTTTATCCAGTATTTCAAGCATTTGAAAGGAAATAGTTTGCAGATAATTTGGAGTGGAGAAAGGAGGGCAGGGAAGGGCGTAGGTAGCTTCTTATCTAACAGTTCCAACAATGATTTCTCCCCCCAAAAAAGCACAACCTCTGGCTTCCAGAAGACATATTTTCACATAATATAGAATTAGGCATAAGGCTGAGGGTAAGAAAAGCTGTGTTATTCTGGGAAAAAGCAAAAATGTTCTGATACTTCAAAACGGTGAGTTTACAGAGACCTAAACTCTCTAGCCAACAGGCCTGCGTCATTAAACGCAAAATGGACTGAATAGGAGAGTATAACATACACAAGCTAAATACTACCGGAGACAGCAAATAACTTTTTAGTGAAACACAAGCCATGCCAACTGGCAATTCTGAAAAATGTAGTCCTAACACCAATGGAGAAGGGTTTTATTATGCATTACTAATTATTGCATCTACTCCGAGTCCAAACACATACTAAATTTCAGAACACATTATTTTTACTTAAATGCTGTGAAAATGAAAGATAGTTTTTGAGGGAAAAAAACTATTTTGATAACAGCATACATAAATATATTTGCTTTATGGTTACTTGGAAACATCCTTCTCTAGTGATTTGTAACTATTTTTTAAAAAAGAAAGTTCATGCATGCCATCTGCTGTCCCAATTTAGAATACCGTTCTCTGCCACGATTTAAAGTTACTGAAGGGAGTGTTTGTTAGCAGCAATAGCTACAAGGGCAATTTCATTTACTTGTATGGAGTGCAGGAACAGAAGTGCATTAAAGGCTAAAGTACTGTATGGAATGTTCAAACTGTTCCAGAAATATCCAACTTTGATTCATTCATATACTTTTAATGATACATAGTTCTGTCCTTTAAGAACCAATCATTTATTTAAATAAAGACAGATTGTTTCCCTATGTGATTTAGCATCTAAAGCAGAGGAAGAACTGTTTTGGCAAAATATGATCCATATTTTAGAATCATATGCTCATAAGAGATGGAGGGAAGGGTTTGTCACTCAAGGCCTGATTCATTTTAAAGAAATGCATATAATCATAGCAAATTGTTAAGTCAGCCAGGATTACTTCATTTAGTCCATCAAGGTCTGACTATAGCTTTCTTCTTTGCTTGGTTATAGAGGGCTTATAACACAACCATTTAGTTAAAGTAAGTAAAACTGTTTTTGAGCCAGATCAGACGTTATACCAATCACTCAGTGTAGATGGGACATTTATTTAAGAGGATTTAAAAAGTCTGGTTAACTGAAGATGAAATTTATCTCTCATGAGTGTTGCATAAACCTTCAACATAGGGAAAATTCCAGTAAGATACCCATAATTTGTAAATGTCAACTATGCAGTGGAGAAGAAACATTATTCCACCAATCTCTTTTTTTGCTATGAGAAGAGTTGCAGTGCCAGGAGGAATTGAAATTATACTCAATATATTATCATATAGTTGTTGTTCTATACAGTATTAATTCCTGTTGGGCACAATATTAGCACAACTGATCATGTTTCAACTAATGGCACTCATTCTTATCCTGTCAAACTGATAATTTTGTAGTAAGACTGAGGCAAAAAGAATGTGGGAAAGCACTTGTTTTGTAGATTTTAAGTAGGCAGTATAGCATTTATAGTATTATTTTACCTAAACTTAGAGTCAGGAAATAAGACTACAGATGGGGACTGCAGCCAAGAAATTAAAAGACGCTTGCTCCTGGGGAGGAAAGCTATGGCAAATCTAGACAGCATACTAAAAAGCAGAGACATCACCCTGCCAACAAAAGTACGTATAGTCAAGGCCATGGTTTTCCCAGTTGCAATGTATGGCTGTGAAAGTTGGACCATAAGAAAGGCTGAGCACAAAAGAATTG
>NW_015386442.1:712063-805919 GCF_001527695.2 Protobothrops mucrosquamatus | reverse complement strand
GATCAAACCGGTCAGTCCTAGAGGAGATCAACCCTGACTGCTCTTTAGAAGGCCAGCTCCTGAAGTTGAAACTCAAGTACTTTGGCCACCTAATGGGAAGGAAAGACTCACTGGAGAAGAGCCTAATGCTGGGAAAGACTGAGGACAATAGAAGAAGGGGACGACAGAGAATGACGTGGCTGGATGGAGTCACTGAAGCAGTAGGCGTGAGCTTAAATGGACTCCAGAAGATGGTAGAGGACAGGAAGGCCTGGAGGAACGTTGTCCATTGGGTCGCGATGGGTTGGACACGACTTCGCAACTAACAACAATTCAAAAATTTAGTGCTAGCTAGACAGTTCTTCACATACTTACAGCAGAAGCATGGATACATCAAACAGGGTTCCAAATCATGATGAACTTAAATCTCTGAAACTATATCTGAACAGCAGGCATGCTTACATTTTCCTGGTATTAACTTACTTAGATGCTTTTCTATTCTCTCCAAGTTTGATAATATACTAATGCACACAATTCACAGAAAAACAATTTAGTAGTAATACTAAAAAAGAAGTTTGCTTATTATTGCTGATTTAACTTTTTGTTGCTAAAAAAAGATTTTTCTTGTTTTGCTTTTTCGAAACAAGAATGCTTCGACTTTTACTTAATTAAAAAAGGCCCTCTGTAGCTTTAGTGTTTTTAGAAGAACAATTTGTTTACTGCATACCACACATGTGCTGCTAGACTGGTTTTAAATTATACAGTACACACAACTATGTCTTTTCCCCCTACATAAGGGCAATTTTCCTCCAAAGCAAAGTTTCTGACCTTGTGTTCTGAGTATGGCATTTATCAGCAGGCGTATTGCCCAGCATAACATTCCCACAGCACAGGATTTCTTATCCACTACTGCTTCTTTGCAATACTCCTCTCCTTTTAGCTGATATATTAAGAAAATCGTTTTCCCCATTGAAATGATTATGAAATTCAATTCAATGCACAAGCATTTTTTTTTCTATGCCATACAAGCTTTTTAATATTAATTGCATGAAAAATTTACTATTCATTATGGTTTGGGGAAAAATGCTACATAAATTATGCTTTTTCTTATTTAAGAAGTAGAGATAACAAAATATTATTTTCACTGAGAAATCCAATGCAATTATAGATTCAGCCTTTATTGATCTGTTGGAATAGAAAAGGTGCTTAGTGTAGATTAAAATAATCTATATAAAACCTCTAATATATTCAACTACAGAAGAATTCAGTTACTTAACCAAGTAGGACTGCACATTTTTACCATTAGAAAACATAGAAATTTGCTTGCATGTAGTTTCTGCCTGCAGGCAGAATTATATAAAATTCTGTACTGTAAACCCTTTCTCCAGTTGTAACAGATTGCATAAAAATGGCTCTATCTACATGTTTATGGATGTGCAAATACAATCTCAGAAAAGTGAAACAATGAAACAAATGGCTGCCAATAACTAGTATTATAATAGTAAATATTAAACTCACATCTTTCAAATGTATTTTCATTCAAATTCACACATTTGAAATTATTTTATTCATTTTATTTGTATATGTCAAAATACATTTTTTTTGCAAAATAGTGGGTTTTGCAAATAGTTTCATGCAGATGCAAGGTCTGCTCAATACTACCAATAAAATCAATGCAACACAGTAGCCAGTTTTGAAAGAATAAATAACCTATATATAAAAACACTAAAATATTAGAGACATATTTAATCATTCACAGGCATCCAAAACATTACCAAATATAATCCACAGTATGCTCAACCAATCCACAACAATTCTCAGTGTGTTGCAGTTGCTCAGGTAGAACAATTCTCTGCTTGGTTTGTATTAGCTTAAGAGCATGAAAGACCATGTCCATCTTTAAAGTTATAAAGACCTAACCTGTAACAAGATACCCCAGAACTATCCTCGTACTGTACCTTAGAATCAAGAATCCTGAGCTTGGTAGTAAGAGCAAAATGTTACAACATCTTCAAAAAAATCTTCCCATTCTCACCTCTGCCCAGCCCACAAAGGGGATTTGGGTCAACCTGATCCTTCTTCTTTCCACCCCAAAATGAAGTAGTTCCCCAAGAAGTAGGCAGTAGAACACAATGACCTTTTAAAATGAAGGGGTACAAATTCACATTTAATATAGTATACAATCAATAATACAATAGCTACTACAAGCTTTACAATGTACAATTTATTTTAGCGGTAGAACTGTTCCGTGATTTTTAGGCATTAGTCTGTAGGCCAATAAGACAACTGTATGTAATAGGTTTAGAGAACATATAAAAGCTGTTTCTTTTCTAACAAAAGCTATCTTCATTGGAGAACTTTTTAGAAGGCCACTGAAATGTATAAAATGATCTAACTTGATGATGGTATAAACCGAGGTCCTCTTCACATGCCAACAGCAGTGCATGTCTAAATGAAAGGCTGGGCTTTCAAATGCCTTTGAAGTTTACTTTGATTAGCACAGCAGGTTTGGATGTACTCAAATACAGATATGTGAAATGTAATGAATATGTTCTATTTATGTTTATTAAAGTGAACACTATTCAAATGAAAATTGGGAAGGAAAAGGCTTTTATAATTAGACATATTTTTGAAGAGTGGCTCCATAACTCATTTTCTAAACTTTAAAATATAAAAATGAATATATATTCACTTAATTTTGGGCAGTTTAATTTGCTGTATTTCCAAATAAGGATTTCTTTATTCAAGCATATCATGTGGGTCTGAAAAATCCAAACAATATACATTAATATATACAGCATCACTCAGTACCTACTAAAATTAATGTGAAGGTTATAGAATCTAATATTTTGCACTACAGTCTATTTTCTTTTCTTTTAAAAAAGTGACCAATTGAGGCTAGAGACAAAAAAATTCAAATAATCTATTTTCAGTTGACTTTTTAAAGCATCTTTCATAGAAATAAATGCATATTGCACAACTGTGAAAGCAAAGGTTCCTTGAAACTGCTCTGGTTTTGGGGTGGATGAATGAAAAATATAGGCTTAGTTAGTTACACTGTAGAATTTATAAAGGATGTGTGTCTCTATAGATATAAAGCTGTGAGAATACTGTACAAAGAAAAAATCTGGTACATGAATAATTAGAAGGGAACACACAAATCCAAACTTAGATATTTTTTTAAAAAAAAATCAAAATAAGGGGGGGGGGGACCAGAAACTGTGACAACACAATAAAATAAAGTAACTGTGATAGCAGAAAGCTTTTTTTAAAACACGTTTATGTACAACTAAGGCTTACTGGTTAAATATCTGAGGCTTGTCAGGCCTTGAACACTTTCCTTATATGCAGTAGCTGTAAACAAGATTTTTCAGTCATTTTGTCTTCTCAGCAGCTGCTTTAACACATGAAAATATGATCCTGGTTTAAAAAACACACACCCAAGTAAAAGGGCTTTTGGCAGAATATCTGAAAACAACAGTTTCCAAGAAATCTTCCCAGGCATCCAGTGACTTCCATGCTATGGTCCACTGGAGTTACTAATTATGTGCAATCCCATGATTTGCTGATGTGAGTAAACAAATTCTATTTGGAAAGCTTGCTGATCACTCTGATCAAGGCCCCATTTTCATCCTTTAGCCTCTGGTTATCAGCCTTCAGATCTGGTAGCATCTATAAAAGAAAAAAATAGAATTGTGATATTTTTTTTCAAAAAAGCATTTTTTTCAGAAACAAGTATCTTTATACAGTAGATAAATATTACATAATATTATCATCTAATAAAAGTTCAGAGGAGTCCTTAGTGATCTCTGAGCTTGGCTGTTTTCTTACAGCCGTTTCATGAGCCAAACTAGGTAACATCATCAGTGCTAATAAAATGTGGGGTTTGCTCTAAGTTTATATTCTAGTGCAGGGCTTTTCAACCGGTGGTACACGTACCACTTGTGGTACTTTGCCACATGACAGGTGGTACGCGATTGCTAGCCAAGTGTAGCAGGGGAGGGGAATGAGCTGAAGCGAGCCAAGCCTGAGGGAGAGGCAGCTGCAGCTGCAGGACTGTCTGGGCTCGGCAGAAGCCCCAGGAGCCGGCAGGGCTCCAGCTGATTGGCGCTTCCAGAAGCAGCTCAGAGCTGGAGGTGAACTGAAGAAAAAAGGGGGGGAGGAAAGGAGAGGCTATAAAAGAACATGGTTTGGGTGGGGGAAGGGGAAAAAAACAACAGGAAAGGTTTAATCCCTTTAAACAAATGTAATTAGTTTTATCCCCTTTAATTGAATCTGTCTGTGGCTTTTAGAAAATTTTCTTTGAAGGTAAACAGGCTTAATTTAAAGCTAAAGCTTTTCTCAATTGCCAGAGCCTTTCAGTCTAGAATTGCAACATTGTGACACGTGACACACCTGAGGCAGCTTAAAGAGGGGAAAAAATGGAGTTTGTGTTTCTTTATTTTCTTGCTTTGCACTTGATTCCTGTGTCTTTAAGGGTACAGGGAAGGGATTGGGGGGTGCATTCTTACTACATTGTGGAAGAGCAAACCAGCTAGCTCAGGAGTCTACAAACTTAGCCACTTTCAACTCCCAGAATTCCTCAACCAGCCATGAGGGCAGAGGAATTCTGGGAGTTGAAGTCCACAAGTCTTAAAAGTGCCAAATTTGAAGAGCCCTGAACTAGCTGGTAGTGGTGCCTATTAATAAACATGGATAAATTCATCATACATTTGTCAGTGCAAAGGAAAAGTGATTCAGCCACTGAAGAAATTAAAACTGGTACTTTTTTCTTTTTTTCTACAGTTTGTAATATTTTATTAGATTATAGAATAAAATACAAAAATACAAAAGCAAATAATAGGACACAGTGGGGAGGAAAAAGGGGGAAAAAGAACAGACTTCCTCTGTTGCAGTAGAAGGAAGCATTAACATTAAACCTCAACTTTTTACCTTTCCATAATATTATAAACTTGCTATTTCTATAACAACATATGAATCTAATCAATAAAACCCAAAATCCCCCCACTTTTTTTAGTCAAGTTTTTGACACCTTACTAACCACTGGTGGTACTCAAATACTGTCATGTCCTAAAAGTGGTACAATCTGTGAAAAGGTTGAAAAGTCCTGTTCTATTGGCTTGCCGTGCCAGTGTTGGTCTTCTTTGGTTGGGCTGTTTACTATTAGCTTGTTTGACAGTTCCTTGCCTGGGGTATTGTTCACTTCTTGATTGTTGGTCTGATTATGGGCTCCAGGGACTGGTTCCATGGAGAAAGGTTTTTCCACAGACCAGAGGGGGCGTGGTGTTGCATGCTGCCTGCATACCGTTGATGGGGTTTTGCTTGTTTGCGTGGTCCGGTTGCTGGCATGTCACGGACAGGTGTCACTTCAAGGACTGGGGGTTGGGGACCCCTGTGCTAAATAATCTATTTAGAACTTAAAAGGCCATTAGTTTCTTAACAAATAGATTGTTGGGTGTACTGTGAAAAGATAAATTGTCCATTGGGAGAGTTAGTTTGCTCTTTTGTTGAGAAGGCAGGGCTAAGAAGGCTCTGTATTCTCATGAGTAGAGCAAGGAAGGGAGCAAGGAGGGAATTAAGTAGCCAACCTCCTTTATATACTGTATGCTGGATTTGCTGCGTAAATATGGAATTTTGTTTATTCTTAAATTCATTTAATACTTTTTAAATTATTTTCTGATTTTTTTTTATTAATACTGACTTTCATCTATACTGAAAGCTCATTTGGAAGATTATGTCTCAAGAGAGCATTCAAATGCACAAGACAGTAATTCAGATTGTGTGTGTGTGTGTGTGTGTGAGAGAGAGAGAGAGAGAGAGAGATTCATGATTTAAGGTTGTTTGAGATAAACTGAAAGGCAATACAATTACTGCTGAGTATTGAAAGATATGTATTCATACCTTGTTCTTTTAAATGAGCATTGCTATCTATAATTTTGAATTTAATGTTGGGGCAATTATAGGAAGGTAACTTTGCCAACTGTGTGACTTTGCCAACTTTTCGTATAAATTCTTTTCAATTTGTGGCCTTGGAGAATGTGAACAGGGTGAATGAAAAAATTAGAGTCCACCATGTGATTGTTTGATTCTTGCTCCTTCTGATTAAATTGCGAAAATTGATTGCCCTGTCGTTGAACGAAAGTGCTGAATGTATTCTATCTGTTTAAGAAGCCAATTACAAAATCTGTACTGAAAAAGCTTTGTATGGCTCACAGAATCTCTAACATTAAAGCTCAATCTTTATTTTAATCAGAACTTTTATCTGGGATATGGCACTGAGAATGCTATGACCACCTTGGCAGATGACTGCTGGCAACTAGATGGAAGGTGGGGATGGAATACAAATTCTCAGCAGCTTTCAATACCATTGACATGGTACTCTTCTTGCTGCTTAGTAGGACTGGGTATTAAGAGCACTACTTTATAATGGTTCTTGTCCTCATCAGAGTGTGTCCAGAAAACAGAGCTGGAAGACTATTGCTTGATAGTGATCACTGATCTATGGTGTCTCACAGATTTCTATCTTGTTAATGCTCTTTAACATTTACGTGAAACCACAGGGAAAGTGAAAGAACTGGGGAAAGTCACTGAGGACATCCAGCTTTACTGCTTCTTCCCTCTAACTTCGAGGAAACATTCAGCATCTTAAGCACTGCCTAACTGCAGTAGTAGCTGGATGAGGGAGAATGAAATGCTCTCCCATGGGAGATGACTTTGTATTCACTTTCCTAGTATTTAGGGAAATGATAAGGAAGCTTATCATCTCTTTGGTCAGGTTTTTAACTGTAATTGATAATAATGTTATTATAATTTCAATGTGTTATATTTTACATCCTGTTCTATTGTTCTAAATGAGCGCTCACATGAGTAGAAAAATGGGGTATAAGTTTAATAATAAGTATAAAAATAACTGAAATATGGCTTGTTTGTCTCCATGGGGGCAAGAGTAAAAGAAAGAGCAATGCAGAATATTCTTTTGAGTTTTCTTGGGAATATCTTTTTCCCCACAAAATAAGAAATAAAAATGACTGATAACTGTCAACTAAACCTCCCTTTTTAGTAGCTTTGGCTTATATGGGCAATTTCAGTACAGTCTCAAGGCAATACTCTAAACTTAATGGTCTGAATTTTTCACAATAGGAATAAAACAAATCATCAGTATTATTTTAAACTAAACTATAGGAATACTTTTAAGGATTGTAAGTCGTATTGCCATTAATTGTTTGTGTGGTACAATATGATACTTTCTTTTACAAAAGCAGAATTATATTGGATCATAATATTAATTATAATCATGGTATATGACTAAATTTTAAAAAAATATTAAAATTGGAGGAATTTAAGAATGTACATTTACCTTGAGTTCTTCTTCCATTTCAGATATTCGCCTTTCTAGAGCTCTTCGTTCCTATAGTGAAGCATTTGAAATAATGAATGTATAATTTGATAGATGGCTCTCATTTTATTGTACTACAGTCCAAGACATTCACATTTAACCAGAAGCATGGTGAGGGGAAATCTGCAAGGCCAGTGATGTGTAAAAAACTAATTCGACTTTAAAATTAAGAAAATGTAACAAAATGTTGATCATATTCTATGAATTCTATTCAATAAATTATTTGTATAAAAGTATACAGGCAATAATTTTATATTGTACATTTACTATTACTCCTTTAACTAGATTTTATTTTATAGTTTAAATACAATAGAGGTAAGAACTCAGTTAAAGGAAGCACAAAGCATAAGCTATCACAGACAAGCAAGTGTTAGTTTACACACTTTAGTGTACCAGTAATATTGCACATGAATCCTTGACTTTTTTTTACTACAATTCATACCAAAAAGCAAAATCTTTTATAGCTCAAATTTTGGCTGACAGTCTGCCAGTGCTGTGAGCCCAGTTAAAAGCATATGCTAAATCCTGTGTTTATCATTCATATATTTTCAAATGTGAAAGAGAAAAGCAGGTTATTGCAAAGTGTACATTAATATCTGCATTCTACAGTGTTATGCAAAACAAGCAGCATCAGCTGAGTGTGTAAAACTCTGGTTAGATCATACCGCCCCGTAGATACTGACTCTTGTCGGTCACCTTTCAGATACAAATCATTTGAATTTAGTTTAATCATAGTTAAGTGAATTTGCTGGCATATTTTCCCCAAGTTATTAAGAAAATAACTTAAATAATGTAATACAGTAATGATCCACTATTACTGGTTTCTAAACCAACTGGTTATGTAACCAGCTGGTAAAAAAATGAGTTACTAAAAATATGTTCATGTGTAGCAGTGATAAGTAACTGTGAGTTAATTGGCATAAGCCTGAAAAAAGGCTACATGTTTATAAGGCTTATAATACCCACAGCTATCTTGGAAGGGAAATATAGGCAAACCCCATATGAAAACCAATACTGCTCCTGTGATATGGGTACCATAGAAATTACAGCTCATGTTCTTTTGTATTGAAATTATTTAAATTTCTGGAACCCCCTGATAACTTTCATTTACACAAGTTAAAAAATCAAGATAAATTTATTTCTCTAAAAGTAGCAAAATTTTGCTGCATAGGATATAAGCTTTGCCCACAAATGGTTGCTAATAGTTCTTGTTGTTAGTGATAGTTTCTTGTTGTTTGTTTTATTGAATGTAGTTTTATTGGTCAATGACTGAAATAAAATTTCTGTCTGCTAGTTTCTATATTAATACATATTTTGTATTCTATATTAATACATATCTTAGAAGTATAAATAGAGAACATTTTTCTAGGCTAAAAAGCTATCCTGTACTGTACTGTTACTGTACTGGAATTAATTTTTTAAAAGGTTCTATACTGCTATTATCTAATCTAGGATTTTCAAACTGGGTTCAAAGAGAACTCGGGTTTCACACAAGACTAAGGGAAAAATATGAAATATATGCATTTGTATAAATAAACCACCATAAGCATATGCTCTGCTCTATTGCCAGTTTCTTACCACTGGACTTTTGCCACTTGATCATGGGTTCAGTTTTATAACAACAGGTGCTATAGCCTGAAAAAGTTTTAAAATTCCTGGTCTACCCACTGTGCTCTTAAAAATCATGCTGGTGACTGTGACATTCCTATATGACCATAGCTGTGTTTCTATATCTGCTGATATTGCTTCATGAGACCTATTGGATGTGGCTTGGTCAAAATCACTATTCATATTGAATTTTATCCAAGTATAAGCAATTGCTTATACAGTCTGCAGAACACAAATGCATTTGACAACTTCTATAAATGGAAATCCTACATTAAGCTATGTTCAGAGTATTTTAGCATTCTATAATTATGGTAAGAAAATATTTCATTGGGAAGGAAATACTGTTCATAAACTTTCTAAAATGCTAAAATTTTCAAATTCTGAAATATAATAAATTTGTAACAAATATCATCACAAAATTATCTAGTTATAATATCTGAATAAATTCAAACTATTCTCTAGGGCAGAGGTCCCCAACCTTTTGGGCACCAGGGACCGGTTCCATGGAGAGAGGTTTTTCCACGGACAGGAGGGGGTATAGGTTCGGATGCTGCTTGCATCCCGCAGATGGGGCCTTACTGGTTTCTGGCATGCTACGGACTGGTACCGGTCCATGGACTGGGGTTGGGGACCCCTACTCTAGGCGCATGAGCAAAACAGAAAAAAAAACCTGTTTTGAACTTGGAACAAATCACCAGGTTCTAGAAGTTCTTCTAAGTGAATTATTTGGGGTTGTCTATGAAGATTCTCAGTCATCCAAGTTATAGTTGTCCCAAAGGGGCTTTTTCAACAGCCAATTGGACTTTCTTGTTTTTCTTTGAAAATGTTTCACTTCTTATTCAAGAAGCTTCTTCAGTTCAGAGCTGAAGAAACATCTTGTATGAGAAGCGAAATATTTTTTTTTTTTAATCAAACCAAGAAAGTCCAACTGCCTCTTGAAAAAGCACTTTTGGGATTATTTGAGGTTTCAGACAAAATGAAATCTGGATAGGGTGAATCCTGGTGCATCATCTCCTCTCTCCCTTCAGAAGCTGCCAAAGTAGCATATACACAGGCCCACTAACTGCAGCCCTCTCTTCCTCTCAGATGTGGCTATTGATGTTCCAATGTAGCATACTTTACTAGCTTCTCTTATCATCTTTCCTTCCTTCCCTCCTCCATAAGTTTATGATGGTATTGTCCCGTATCACAGAATGCACTCTATATTCATTTCAGCTAATAAGAAAAGTCAACAGACTTGGCCTGCACAGCACATGTCCATAGTTGAGGCCATATGAATCTGGGAATTGATACTCAGGAACATTCTAGGTTGAGAAGTACTGTCATGGAAGAGCTTCTAGAAATGTAGTGCAATGGATAGGGATTCCCAGCAGGCTGGGGATGATGAAAAGAGCACTGGAACATCAGTGTTAGCCGAAGGGAGGAAAGGAAGGGGCAGGAAGACACTAGGAGAATATTTTACACTGGGGTATCAATGGTATTGACAGAAAAAGGGAAGGAAAAAGGAAATGCACTGAGAAGATGAGGGAATGGGAAGAAAAGAGAAAATGTGAGCAGCATGTAATTTATCTTTTTTTCCCCCTCAACCATCTCAGCATGGCTGCTTGGGTTTTTCCTCTCCTTCCATGAACTGCCTCTGCCTGGAACAGCCATGTTCTATTCCATGCATGGACCAAAACACCTAAAACTGCATGTTTCAGTTCGGTCACATATCATTCAGTGTACAGTTCATGAATGGAGTATTTTGTACATCCTTATTCTTTTCCATTTTACTATTTTATAACATTTACACTATAGCAACAATAAAGATTAAAATGAAAATTTAAAAAAACTTACCCTTTTTTCCATTTCTAGCAGAGATCTATCAGCAAATCTTTCCTGTCTCTGAAATACATAAGCGATTGCATGCTTTCACAACAAACTGAAGTTGAAATCAGGGAAAATTAAATAGGTTGTTGCATTACTATTATTTTTAACATTTTTTTGTGTCGGGTAGCATGGTCACCAGAATTTCAGGTGGACATTTCCTACTGATTATAAAAGTCCAGGAATGTAACCTTAATAGACAACATTATGCTTTTTTCAGGAAAAGTAAAAGATGAAAAACTTAAGTTGTAGGGGTCAAAAGTTTGGATACAATAACTCAACAAAATGATCAAGACATATTTTCTAGGGTCACAATGGAAATTGAAAGAGATATTTTCTATGGCCAGCAGTAAAAGGTATAAATTGAAGCTATCTAGATTTTGTTTAAATATAAGGAAAACTTCTTGACAGTAAGTTATAAGAGTGAAATATTTGATTTATGAAGCTTGTGGGTTCTCCATCTTTGAAGGTTTTTAAGAGGCTGGACAGTCACCTCTCATGAATAGTTTATTTGGTTTTCCTACACATTGAAGAGGTTGGACTAGACCAGTGCTTTTCAACCTGTGATACGCGTACCACTGGTGGTACTTCGGCACCTGGCAGGTGGTACATGTACGACGGGTTGAAAAGCACTGTAAAAGTGTAAAAGTGTAGCGGAGGGATGAGCTAAAGCGGTGGCAGCGCCAAACAGGTCTATGGGAGAGTCAGCTGGAGCTGTGGTGTTGCTGAGGCTCTGCTGAGTGCCCAGGATTGGTGCGGGGCTCCAGCTGATTGGCACTTCCGGGAGCAGAGCGCAGCCTTGGGGAGGAGGAGTCAGCTGCAGCTGCACCGAAGACAAAAGAAGGAGGGGGGAAGAAAGGAGAGGATATAAAAGGAGGAGGTTTTGGCAGGAGAGAAAAAAAAAGACGACAGGGAAAGAGAAGGGGACAGAGAAAGAGAGACAGAGAAGAGGAGAGATTTCTTTGAGACAAGCAGAAGGAGAGAAGGGGATAGAACAGTGCAAAGATTGTCAGAGAAATAAGCACAAATTTCCCATTAAAAGTGTGGTACATGGGTGTATAGATAGTCCTCAACATATGACCACAATTGAGCCCAAAATGTATACTGCTAAGTGAGAAATTTGTTAAATGAGTTTTGTCCCATTTTATGACTTTTCTTGCCACATTTGTTAAGTGAATCACTGCAGTTGTTAAATTAGTAACACGGTTGTTAAGTGAATCGGGTTTCCCATATTGACTTTGCTTTCAGAAGGTTGCAAAAGGAGATCACATGACCCTGAAACATTGTGACCATCATAAATATGAATCAGTTGCTATCCAAACGTAAATCACATGACTGCAACAGTCATAAGTATAAAAAATGGTCATAAGTCACTTTTTTCAGTGCCATTGTTACATTGTTAAGCAAACTGTCGTTTCTGAAGTGCCCCATTGGCAGTCACACGGAACTTCAAAACGCAGCAAATTCCTGCATTTTGAATTGCCCCATAGGTGCTGAAACAAATCTGAACAGAGACCTGACAGAGATTGGAAGGTCCATATGTGTGCCAATGGGGTGCTTCAGAAATGGACTGTTCCTCTCCGTTTCTGAAGCACTCCATTGGCAGTCACACACGGAGCTTCAAATCTCTGTCTGATCTCCGTTCAGATAAAAAGTGTTTGAGTGGCAGCGGCTTAGCTTTCTAGGCTCTCAGTGGAAGAAAGCGGTGGCACATCAGCAGGGTTGCTCTCACTAAGGCCGGCGCACCGGAGCGAGCAGTGCACCCGGGTCTTATTGTTTGAGAGCAATCCTGCTCCTGCACCTCCACTTTCTTCCACTGCCAATCCCCTGGCGGTGGCAGCTATCTGAGCAGCTATGATTCCCCCTCCCCAGCGTTCAGATGAAAGCTTCCTTCCTGTCCTCAAACTAAGGCTGATGCACGCGAGCGAGCAGTGCACCCAGGCTATGGATGCCATTGGTTCCTGCACCTGGCCAACTCAGATTCCACGCTTTTTCCCATAGGCATGCAAACAAAGCAAACACTTCCCCTCCCCCCGGAGAATGGAAGCTTCCAGGGGCCATGATCTCTTTTGCAGAGAATGGGTGTTTGAACTCGCCCGATATTACGGCACCCAGGAACTTCCATTGTCGGCGCGAAAAGCATTTCCAAGCCAACTCTCCTCTCCCTCAAAGAGAAAGAAATCACAGTAGAGAGGAGACAGATTTTTGCAAGGTGAGTCCCGCCAGGCAGGAAGGGAGGGGGAAGCAGTTGTGGGGAATGGGGAGGGGAATAGGGTGAATGTTGCAGAGCCTCTGCAGTCATTGGTACGGGCGAACAACTGCTGTGATATTGGTAATTTTGGGACTTGCTTGTAAACCGCAGTAGGCGCTGACTGCGTAACTTCGAACAAGCGTTAAGTGAACATTCGTAATTCGGGATTACCTGTAGCATATCATGTGCTCTATGTAACCAATCAAATCAAAATTCTGGAATTGTACCTAAAATGCCAGGAAGTACCTTTACAGAGAGATTTAAACCTCCTAATGAAGATATATTCATGTTTAGATCCTCTTCACCTAAATTAGCAGTCAGTGCAAGTAGCAATGACAAAACTCTGACACTAATCCTTTATAATCCTCTGAACTTGTTCTTTGGAATACGGTATCACTAACTGACCATAGACCAGCATTAACTGCTGCTTCGGAACAAGCATAACTGCTTCTGCTAAAAATACAAGGAGAGGTTCAATGCACTAGGAACAATGAACTTCTACCTCTCCTTCCAAGGGCCAATGTATGCTTATTTCTGAATGTAGAAACATTCTTATGTAGGTGAGTATTGAGTACTATTCACTCCTATATGTTTTACACTCTGGGATAAGAGTTATATGCACAGTTCTTATATTTTAACATCATGCCACTTGGAATCCACAAAGATAAACTCTACATTTGCTTTGAGAATTACAAATGACTATTTTAATGTACCAGTACAACATATAAAATATATAAAACATTTTTTTTTCATTCTCACATATAGAAAGAGGGTAATGCCACTCAAAAACCCTCCCTCATGGACTACTTAAAGGAAGATACTGAAGAAACAAGGTAGACAAGCTCAACTTAGAGGAGACAGTTCTAGAAATACCTGGAAATTAAGCCACATAGGCTTTTACATATAGAAGTTATACTTTTCTCTTTCTGAGCTGATGTACAGCCACTCTTTGTTTAGAGGTACTCATTTAGTGACTGTTTGAAGTATGATAGTAATTATAATAATAAGCTGAAGAAACAGTGGACCACCTGGTTAGTTGCCGTACAAGACTGCACAGACCGACTACAAATAATGGTATTACAAAGTAGCAATAATGGTGCATTAGAAAATCTGCAAAAGATGCCATTTGCCTGCAAACAAGAAATGATGGGACCACAAAATAGAGAAAGTAATTGAAAATGAAGATGCTAAAGTGCTTTGGGACTTTAGAATGCAAACAGATAGGCACCTGCCACATAACACTCCAGACTTAACAACTGTTCGATAAGACAGTAAAAAAAGTCTGGATAGTGGACGTGATAGTATCTGGAGACAGCAGATTAGTAGAGAAACAACTGGAGAAGATAACAAAATACAAAGATCTACAAACAGAAACAGAATGACTGTGGCAAAAGAAAGCAAAGGTTGTATCAACAGTAATAGGTGCCTTGGGTGCAATCCCAAAACAACTGGAGAACTCCATACACATTGACAAATTCACCCTCAGTCAATAGCAAAAGGCAGCTTTACTCAGAACAGCTTCCATCCTGCAACAATACCTATAACACTATCAAATATCCACATCTACCTATCTCAAATCCTTAGGAAGGACTTGATAGATAGATAAAAATGCCAAATCCAGGCTGAACATTTGGCTGACTGTGCAAGGAACTAAAATAATAATAGAAATCATTTCCCAAAAGACCAATGTGCATATTAGGACCAAATTTTACGCCTGACAAGAGTCTTCAGTGCAAAACTGACTAAGGTCTGGTCAGTTTCAGGCAGCACTGGAGGGTTCTAATCAATTAAGGTCACATAATTGAACTTATTAACTTGCAGTTAGTACTTTTTAGGGAAACACTGTGCTGTGGAAAAAAACTGCTCAGAAAGAAATAGCTTGTTTAAACAATCTCTCCACCCTGGGAAGGGTAAAAAATGGGTTAGGTACAGAACACTACATGAGAGAAGTTTATCTAAATGAAATGGCAACAGCCAATGATCTTGGCAGCATGTCTCTTTCTGAGTCATATATTCACTTAGCAACCAATATCTGATTTAAGGAACAGATTGCAGTCACTAAATAAGGAGAGGATTATTTCTCATCTTGTCTTCCATTTTTCCCCCAACTTCAGTTTCCCAACTAAGATTACCAAAAAATGGTCTGTCCCATGCATTCATCACCATGTATCCTTCATTAATTCCCTCAATCTTTAATCCGTAATAAACTCAATATGTTTTCAGATTTATATCCCTTCCTATGCCATCTGAACTTATAAACAGATTTATGATTAAATCACAAATACAAAAATAAAGCCATTTATAAGATTGCCTAATCATAAAATTTGACAATTTGTGTAATTTTTTTCAAACCTAATGTTAAAAAGTTACCATGGATTCCAATTCCATGCAAATGGAGTAAAGCTCACTTTAGTTTTTCTGATATGTTATATGCAATATACTGAATTGCCCCTCCCCACTAAGCAAGCTTAAAGCAATAAAAGATTTCATTAAAAATGCTATTCATTTTACTACTCTATACTTGATTCTCCCCAATATATTTACCAATGAAAGTTTAAATGTACAAACCTGAGTTGCCTTCTCCAATTGCAGCTTAAGGTCCGTTAATTCCATGTTTGTATCATGCAACTGTGCTTTCAGTTTTTCATTTTCAGCTATAATCTGTTCATAAAGCTAAACAGTACAGATTTTTTAAATAAAATATTGTTTCAAACTTGCAAGCTAATTCTATATTGCCTGAAAAGAAGACTAGAGTTTTTCCTGAAATAATTTATATTTATAATGGCAAGGACATTATGTTCCCCAAATGGGAACATATCATATTTTCTGCAATTCTCTTTATGGATAAACAGTATGTGCAGTTCTCTCTTGTATCAAGTCAAGTCAATGCCTCCCCCCAAATAACCAAATGCCCTTCCTCCAAATATCCTTATTTTGATACAGTAATTAATTTGGGGGCAGAATGTATGTATATATCAAACTATATAGAATTATTTCAGAACAATGGAAAAGATATAATATGCTACTCCATCACAATCATATACCTTTTTAAAGTCAGCTGTATCTTCTTTTTCTAGTTTACTGGTGTATAATTTACGATCTTCCAAGTAACTGTAACCGGTCCGTCCTAGTACTGAATCACAGCGATCTCCATATGACCCTGTGTCATATCTTTAAAATGAAAAGAGAGACAGTTTGGTTTAATGGTTAAGGCACCAGGCTAGAACCAGGAAACTATGAGTTCTATTCCAGACTTATGCATGAAAGACGACTAGGTGACTTTGGATCAGTCATTCTTAATCCAACCTACCTCACAAGGTTGTAGTTGTGAGGAAAACAGGAAGAGGAAGTACAGTGAGGAAAAAAAATATTTAATCTCCTGCTGATTTTGTATGTTTTCCTACTGACAAAGAAATGATCAGTCTATAATTGTAATGGTAGGTTTATTTTAACAGTGAGAGACAGAATAACAACAACAAAAATCTAGAAAAATGCATTTCAAAAAAGTTATAAATTGATATGCATTTTAATAAGTGAAATAAGTATTTGATCCCCAATCAATCAGCAAGATTTTTGGCTCCCAGGTATCTTTTATACAGGTAATGAGCTGAGATTAGCAGTACTCTCTTAAAGGGAGTGCTCTTAATCTCAGCTTGTTACCTGTATAAAAGACACCTGTCCACAGAATCAATCAATCAATCAGATTCCAAAGTCTCCACCATGGTCAACACCAAAGAGCTGTCCAAGGACGTCAAGGACAAGATTGTAGACCTACACAAGGCTGGAATAGGCTATAAGACCATCACCAAGCAGCTTGGTGAGAAGGTGACAACAGTTGGTGTAATTATTCGCAAATGGAAGAAACACAAAATAACTGTCAATCTCCCAACAGTCTGGGGCTCCATGCAAGACCTCTCCTCATGGAGTTTCAATGATCATGAGAATGGTGAGTAATCAGCCCAGAACTACACAGGAGGATCTTGTAAATGATCTCAAGGCAGCTGGGACTATAGTCACCAAGAAAACAAATGGTAACACGCTACACTGTGAAGGACTGAAATCCTGCAGTGCCCGCAAGGTCCCCCTGCTCAGGAAAGCACATGTACAGGCCCGTCTGAAGTTTGCCAATGAACATCTGAATGATTCAGAGGTGAACTGGCTGAAAGTGTTGTGGTCAGATGAGACCAAAATTGAGCTCTTTGGCATCAACTCAACTCACCGTGTTTGCAGGAGGAGGAGGAATGCTGCCTATGACCCCAAGAACACCATCCCCACTGTCAAACATGGAGCTGGAAACATTATGCTTTGGGGGTGTTTTTCTGCTAAGAGGACAGGACAACTTCACCATATCAAAGGGACGATGGACGGGGCTCTGTACTGTCAAATCTTGGGTGTGAACCTCCTTCCCTCAGCAAGGGCATTGAAAATGAGTCATGGATGGGTATTCCAGCATGACAATGACCCAAAATACACAGCCAAGGCAACAAAGGAGTGGCTCAAGAAGAAGCACATTAAGGTCCTGGAGTGGCCTAGCCAGTCTCCAGACCTTAATCAGTTAGAAAATCTGTAGAGGGAGCTGAAGGTTCAAGCTGCCAACTGTCAGCCTCGAAACCTTAATGACTTGGAGAGGATCTGCAAAGAAGAGTGGGACGAAATCCCTCCTGAGATGTGTGCAAACCTGGTGGCCAACTACAAGAAACATCTGACCTCTGTGATTGCCAACAAGGGTTTTGCTACCAAGCATTAAGTCATGTTTTGCGAAGGGGTCAAATAGTTATTTCACTCATAACAATGCAAATCAATTAATAACTTTTTTGAAATGAGTTTTTCTGGATTTTTTTTGTTATTCTGTCTCTCACTGTAAAATAAACCTACCATTACAATTATAGACTGATCATTTCCTTGTCAGTGGGCAAACGTACAAAGTCAGCAGAGGATCAAATTTTTTTTTTTCCTCACTGTATGTTCTCTGCCTTGAGTTATTTATAAAATTAATAAAGGAGAGGTTTAAAAAAGTCTTTTAAAATATCGAAGTATTCACAGCTGAAATCAGGCATCACAAAGACCCATGGTTTACATTATATATGCAAAAGACAATGTGTTCAGTTTTTTGTGCTACCTAGCTACCTATTCCTACCTAGCATGCTGAAATGATAACCAGAAACAAGTTACCTTGTTTTATTGCAAGTAATATAACAAAGTTGTGTTGCCTTTTGTTATCAGAATAATAGCACAGATGCATTGCTACCTCTCTTTTTTGCCAGATGTAACTCCTTAGCATACAGGATTCACAACATACTTCTGCTGGTCCTGATGAAATGTGCAGATGTAATTGGGAAGAGATGGTCCCTCAAATAACCTGGCTCCTCATACCCTATGAAGGGCTTTAAAGGTTAAAACCAGCACCATGAACTGGACTTGACAACCAATGCAGCAGGCAGAGCAAATGTGCAATGAGTACCATTCTAGTGGCAGATATAACTGCCCATGCAGCTGAAGTTTCTGGATACTATTCAAGGACAGCCCCATTATAGTAGTCCACCTGGGAAGTGACCAGGGCATAAATAATCATGTGTAGACCTTGTGATCCTGGAACAGGCGCAACTGCTACACAACACAATGTTTTGCAATGGCTCATATCTAGAATGGCCATCTGCTCTTTGAGCAGGAGTTGTGAATCTAGAAGGACTATGAAGTTATGCACAGGGTCCATTGTGAGGTAATGCAACACCATGTAGTACTAAAGATGGCATAGTCCCAGAACTGGCAGACCCCAAATCCAGAGCCATTTAGGCTTGCCAGAGTTAGTTAAAGCCTGTTGTTCCCCATTCAGCTCCCAGGCTCTGGGATAAGCATCAACAGCACTGATTAATTTATGAGAGACAGAGATGTACAAATAAATAGCCATGACAATGGATGAGCTCATTCAGTAATCTTATATAGATGTTAAATATGAAAGGAGAGAGCATCGACCCTTATGTGACACCTCATACAATAAAATGCAACATATAGTCAATTGGAAAACACAACTGAAACAGGAAAGTCTACAATTAGATTCTTTTACTTCATTCCACCCATTCTATTTATAATGAATTTCAACAAAAACAAAGTTGAGGTTTGGACAATGTATTTTTTCAAAACCTCTGAGCTAAATGATGGCCAATATTTACTGAAAGCAAGAACAAAAGATATGAGTGTCAAAGAAAAACAGTAAGAGAATCATACAATTGCTAATGTATGGAAGAAATTAAATCAAAGCAAGGCATAATGTGAAATCTTCAAACTTTTCTCAGTATAGGTAAAATTTCTGTTTTAGAAATAAGAAAAAAATAAAACTAGAAAAAACAGAAATTGCTAATACTGTGCCTCAATTAAAAAAAAAAGTTTACACAACAACACAACAAAAAAATACAACAATTTTTTGGGACAAAGTATGTACTATCAACCTTGCTCTTTTGACAAAATGAAATGATGAAAATACAAAGTGCAAAACACATAAGTTTCCTTACAATGTTGATAGTTTTGTCTATTGTCATTAATTTCTGCCTGCCTGCTTTCTCCTGAACAAGAACAATTGAGAGTTCATGTAGCTGCATTTGCGGAAAAATTAGAAATGTTTCTATAAAATAATGTTTATAACTATAATGTGACTAAAGTATGTATTCAAGTCGAATTACCTGTCCTGCCTCCTCAACAACAACAGCAACAACTCCCCTGAAAAACAAGTTTTCCCCATTGCTTCTTTCTCTTTGCTTGGAAATTTTACAATGCAAAATACAATCTACTTATTTATCTAATTCATTCCTACATGAAAATAAGACTAATTGAAGATATATTTTCAGACTAAGCATGTGTTGTATCAGACAACTATAGGTCTGACAATATTCAATAACAATAATTAAAATCTTGATGATTTATGTATGATAAACTACTGTTATCAGATTTCACTAGATGTTTTGTTTGCCACTAATAGAACATTTTATAATCCCCTGAAGATTATGATCCTACAAGGCAAATGTCTGTGTTAGAGCATAATAATATTGTCATGTTTAAATTAGATGGATTTATATATAATTTTTTGATTGAGCATATTTGTTTCTTTAAAGCTTTTTATAGCATTACAATACATATATAATTTTATATTATATAATAAAGAAATCCAAATATGAAAATACATACCTTGAATGACTATCACTCTGAAAAATGAAGAAATAAAGTAAGTTTAGTAAATTACATTTATATTTAATGAGAAAACATTCACAGAGTGAACACAACTCTAGAACGAGTTGAAAAAAAATATAGATTCTACTGAACATATACCATTTAAATAAGATTAACAGCAAGGACTGTTTGAGCAGTGGAAGAAAGTCTCCACGATGCCCAATGATATCTTTTTACTTAAAAAAATAATATAATGAAATACTTCTTGGCTCAAAGCAAAGCACTTGTTTCAGAGTTTTCCAATCCAAAGTTAGTTTGCCATATAGCTCTAAAAGTTATTATTTAAAGTACCTAGGCCCAAAGTATCCTTAAAATTTAGAACTCTAGTTAACTTGATTTTTTTTTTCCATGATGGTACATATTGTAGTACTGAATAGCAATAGACAGGACACATGCCTGGCAGATCACAGTGCAGACAGGGAAGACCTCTGACAGTTCACCTTTGATGTAAGTTACTGTTCTGTTTTGAGCTACATGATTTTTTATGGCCAGTGCTTTCCAAAACTGGTTTGATACATACTGTCAAAGGAAGCCATAAAGTCAGTAAATACTATGATGAGTAATTTGCCACATCAGATCATTCTTCCACAATTTGTAGTATCAAGTATCTGGTCATAAGAAGCCTGGTTTTGATAGAAACCAGCCCATTTGTTGTTTTTTTGTATTTGAAGATGAATTACTGGCATGGATAGCAATAGCACTTAAACTTATATACCGCTTCACAGCCCTCTCTAAGCGGTTTATAGAATATTGCCCCCAACAATCTGGGTCCTCATTTTACTGACCTCAGAAGGATGGAAGGCTGAGTCAACCCTGAGCTGGTGAGACTCGAACTGCCAAACTGCTGGCAGCTGTCAGTCAGCAGAAGTAACTTGCAGTACTGCATTCTAACCACTGTGCCATCAGGGCTCATATCTTACTAAAGACTGAGGGTAGATTAATTCCATGGTAGGTTTTTCATTTATGGTGTCTCCTTTTTTTAAAGATGGGGAGTATGATGGCTTGCTTCCATGTGTTGGCTCTAATGCTCAAATCAACTGAATTAGCAAGCACAGTTGCCATAGTCATCTCCTGAATTAGTATTATTATTATAAGATTTTTATCCTGCCTTTTAAAAATACACATTTTGATCAATTCAAGACAACAAATATTTTTATTTATCAAATAAAAATTGATAAATTTTCCCTTATCACAACAAATTATTCTGAGTAGCGTACATCCATTAATTAAAAGAATAAATAGTAAATGTTCTATGTTACACACACATACATAGACACACAACAGATAGATAGATGGACAATATAAAAAAAGTAAAAACATAGGAATATTAACTGCAATAGTAGAGCCATACCCAAAACTCCTGCCTTTTATTCAAGGTGGGCTGAGAGAGTATCTGGCCCAAAGTCACTAATCTCCTGGGTTCTAGGCCAGCACACCTAAACCAAGCTGGCTCTCAATTCTGTATTTACATTTGTTTTTTATTTATATTCTTTGGCATCATACCTAATTACATAAGTTTGTGGTTTTAATTTAAATTTTATTTAAGATTTTTTGATGCTTCGATATATTTCTTTCTAATATGTCCAGAAATACCACATGCCATGATAACTATGAGAGTTATGAAAATAAGCACTTCTACTATGATGATATAGATCCATTGATTGGAAGGAAGAGGCATATGCAATATGTTTGGATTTGAACTATCTATATTTCAGAGCCATCTCCATGTTAAAAGTGCTTTGAACATGAAATAATTACATTTTTAGTGCAACATACTATGTTTTAAACTTAAAATATTCTTCCAAGGCTTAAATTATTCTTTGGCATTCAAAATTGGGGAGTCTCAATTCTGAAATGGGATATTTTCAATTTCAAGTGATTCATTTCAGAACATTTTGTGCGTCCCTAAAACCTCTTCACAATCTGTTCTAAGACACTATAATTCTGGTCCAGATGGTATGATAAGGATTGCCAACAAAAAGAAACAGGATAAAAGTATGTTAATTACGGTATGTTTTTTTTAAAAGAACAACTCTCCTGGGCCTTATATGGGAAAAAATGATATTTCCTGATTTAATTCTTATCCCAAGAAAGTTAATCAGATAAGCACATTTGACTATACTGTTGACAAAATACTGTAGAGCTAGATATTTGGTTGTCTTATATATTTGTTTAATTATCTTTTCTAATTTATGGGATATACAATAAAAATATTTGACTTCAGTTAACTCATTATCCATAATAAAGTTAGATTAAAAATTAATCAATTAACCAATTATTCATAATAAATTATTCATAATAAAGTTAGAAATTTAAAAAAGAAACAGAATACATAGTCCTCAACTTAAGATCACAATTGAGCTGAAAATTTCTTTTCCTAAGTGAGTTTTGCCCTATTTTAAAACCTTTCTTGCCACAGTTATTAAGTAAATCATTGCAGTTTTTAAATTAGTAACATGGTTATTAAGTGAATCTGGATTGCCCATTGACTTTGTCAGAAGGTTGCAAAAGGTGATCACATGACCCCAGGACACTATAAATATCATATATATGAGTCAATTGCCAAGCGTGTGAATTTTTAGCACATGACTCTGGGGATGCTGCAATGGCTGCAAATGTGAAAAACAGTCATAAGTCAGCTTTTTCAATGTCTTTATAACTTTTAACGGTCACTAAGCAAACTGTTGTAAATCGAGGACCACCTTATTTGCAGCGCAACACAATACAGCTTTGTCTATTCTGTTCATATACTGGTTTGGTATGAATGCAGGAGGCACATTTTTATTTGATAAACACTTTAGGAAAAATACAGGATTTTATATTTTATGTAAGGAGAATAAAAATTACCTGTGCTTCTTTTTTATTTGTTCCTTCTTCTGAATCAGACAAGTGTTCTTGTTCATTTTCATCACTCTAACAGAGAAAATTCATTGAGATTAATTCACATTTTATCTGAAAAGTAGAGGATATTGAAGTGGCCTGTTCTAACCAATATTTGTAGCTTGATACTTTTTCTAATACATTTTCTTTCTGCAACCTTTTTTAAAATCTACATTACATTTTATGTACAAATTGTGGTGTACTAGCAATATTCTATATTTGCCATCTCGCTTTCTTACAAGTTATATTAGTTAATTTAATTATTTATCCTCATTATTGTAACATTTGACATGATTTATTTTATCAGGCATATAATCCATAATTTAAACTCATTTTTAATAAAATATACAAATTCACTATTCAGTGAATTATTATTCAGATTTCATTAACAGTGGAATGTACTACGTTGATTGTTAGCAGAATGAACATTTCTGCATGAATAGATTTAATGTTCCATGCAGTTTTCAATGTGTCATTCAGATCTGGTTCAGACTGTTGGAAGACTCTCCAGAGCAGATACTTGAGGCATAAGGAAAACACAGCTGAGAAAATTATGTCATGTGAATGCAGAATTTAATAGAACTCATGATAAATGTTTATAAATATTAAGGTGATCCAAACTCATATTTAGAATGTTTGTTAATACATTAATATCTAAGCAGCTCAGTTTTGTCCAAAAAATCTTACTCAACTGAGCATTTTCTATTGCACATAAATTTACTATACTATATATAATTCATAATGAAAATAAATATATCTTCTGCCTCTCTAAGCTTCAGTCCTATAATTTGCAACAATTCACCCTTATCACATTACGTTACAACTAATACCACATCTTTTAGAATAACTTTTTTATATTGTTAAATAATGTTTTAAAGTCACACTTATATAAGGCAATGGCTACCAACCAAATTAAACATTACTTGAAAAATTGTATAATTTAAGGGTTGCTCATATAAGAACTATCGCTTGCAAGTAGATGGATGATCAACAGTTAAACTACTTTACAGATGTGGAATTGATCACTGGATATAATCATATTACTCTGAATATGGACATCACAACATAATGCACATTACATACAATATCTCATGTTGTAACATTTACTAGAAAACATCCAAGTCTTCTAAATTGTTTCAAAATGCATATTTAGGGATAAGCTTAATGTAATCTCACATCTTGAGTCCAAAAAGAAACTCCTGTTGATCTTCGTTTTTCTCTTGGCCGCCGTCTTTCTCTTATCGATTTTGTTTGAGATTTATCTTCTTCCTTTTCTTCTTCCTTCTTGTCTGTTTCTGCATAAGTAGTAAATGTTAATGATTTAAAGACGTTCTGAAAGCATTCTAACACATAACTTCTATTGCAGTTCCTGAAACCAAGACAGCATCCTATTTTATGAAAGAATATTTAAATGTTTTTGATAAAAAATATATAGTTTTTGACACCCCATTATTCTTATTATTTATAATTCTTCATTTTAGCTAATTCTATCTTCACCTCAGTGTAATAATGTATATTTTTATCTTGGAAACCAAAGTCTAACATATTTGCATACATCATGACATTTACAAACACAAATTCATTAAAGCATCCAGAGCACACTTATTTAGATAAGTATTTGTTTAGCCAGAAGCATCAAGATTTAGCGTGCAACAGACTCTTTGGAGAAAGATTTGCATTTAAGCTAGTTAGATCTGCTTTCTTTTCTATGCACTTTTCACAAAATAATAAAGATCCATTGGTAAAAATAAATTTAAGATAATAACAAAATCAAGTCTTAACTTTCAAACTGATTGTTCAGCTTCAAAATGCTTTTATTAACTTGTACAGTAATTATTAAGCATGGCTGCACAAAGCACATTACATTCCTTTGCCATCATGCATTTTATAAGTGTCTTTACCCTTGAATTAATTTAAGAAATGATAAACATCCAGGTACTTGTTTATTTCAGTGTTCCAGTCTTCAGGGCTGAAAAATGAATCTATGTTAAGGTGACACAATACTTAGCTTCAGCCACAATCTAAAACGCTTAAAAAAAAGTTCCCACTACTAGCCTGAATTAAAATTTGAATTGATGGAAAATGCAATTAAAAACATTTTAATGAAAAAAGTATCCTAGCCCGTAACGCTGCAATATTTCTATATGCTTTATTAGTTATTCATTAACCTCTCTGATAATATTTTGAAGGACAGTTGTTTTATTGGTAATGAAAAGAAAGCAAGAAAAAGAAATTGGAGAAAAATTACCTCTTTCATTTTCTTTTGCTGCACTTCTTGAGTAAGCAGAAGTTATACCTATAATGCTATTTGGTCTATTCAATTGACTTGAAGAATTAGAAGTGGCTACTGAAGAAGCTGATGAAGCAATTGAA
Source organism: Protobothrops mucrosquamatus (assembly GCF_001527695.2). NCBI lineage: Eukaryota > Metazoa > Chordata > Lepidosauria > Squamata > Viperidae > Protobothrops > Protobothrops mucrosquamatus. The sequence continues at coordinate 780,345 of NW_015386442.1, read as the reverse complement.
GATGTAGTTCTATAACGATGATATGGCTTGTCAATAAAAAAAAATCAACATCAGTTTTGAAATATCAGAATAGGCACATTTATCAAAATCATTCTCATACTGTTTTAGAATCACCATAATATATATTCACACATTTTAAAAATATAAAATACCTCCTCTAATGTTCGTGCATATCTTTGCCTGTAATCATCATCTTTAGTTTCAGATTCTTTCTTTTCTTCCTGTTTTTCTTTGTCTTGTTTTTCTTTTTCTTCTTTTTCTTTTTCTTCATTCTCTTGTTCTCTAGTTCGTGTAGTACGACTTCTACCAATTGTTTTTTCAGCTTCCTGGAGATCAGTTAATGTGACACCCTAGAAAAGAATCATCCCTAATATTAACTTATTGCCTTTATCCTATTTAATGTATTTTGATTTTCAAGCACTATTATGAAGGTTTTTTTTAATTAATAATTAATGACATTTCAGGGATCTCTCTCTCTCTCTCTGTGATATAAATACTAGAAACGTCTATATTGTATAACAATTAAGGATACACATTTGTGAAAAATACTAGAATGCCATTAATGATTCAGGATATCCATATTTTAATATAATTCATAATTTTTATCATTTATATTAATCCTGTATTTTGTGCACAGTACACGTAGTTAAATTCAAAGAAACACTGTAATGTGAATATGAATGATGTTATTTAATTAGAACATCATCATTGATTTTACATGGCTTTACATGGATTTGTGTTTTACTTCATAAATATCTATATTTTAATCCATTGTATTTACACTGCTCATAAAGTCCAGCAATCATAAAATACAAATCAGTTAAAAGAGAGATGTATGTCCCTAACCTGATTTTATGAGGGAAAACTAAAGGGAAGACAAGAAAGTGGGTAGAAACTATAGAGGGGATCCCAATGAAAGAAGGAAATAGGTTGTCCCCAGAAATAGGCTTAATAAAATTAATAATATTTAATTAAGAATAATGGAGAGCCAGTTTGGTCTAATAGCTATGGTATCAGGCTAAAACCCTGCTTTAGACATGAAAGCAAGTTGTGTGACTTTGGGCCAGTCACTTTCTCTCAGCCCAACTCACTTCACAGGGTTATTGTTGTGGGGAAAATAGGAGGAGGAAGGAGTATTAAATATGTTTGTCACCTTGAATTATTTATAAAAAATAATGGATTAAAAACAAACAAATAAATAAATCTGAAATGAACGTAAACCTTAAAAAGAAAAATATTCCTTGTCCCTGTACTAAATCGTGTGTAACTTTTTTTCCTGTTCCATAGCCAGCTTGCTGACTGGTAAGCAGAAAGAGGAGGTACATAAAACTTGGAGACTTGGGTCTTGGTAGTAAATAACTAATATTTTTATGTAGAACAGGAGGAAAGCTCCCATGCTCTGTCAAGGACTTCTAATGTGGCGACCAAACGGCAACTTTCCCTCCTCTGCCTCATCTAACTGTGTCTTAAGGCTTTCAGTGGCTATGTAGCCAGGAAGCCAATCTTCAAAAGTCACCATACAAAGCAAGCAATTTTAATGAAATTATGGAAAATAAGCACATTTTCCTGCTAGTTTTAAAGAAAAGGATAATCAAATGAAAATCAGAACCTCTTCTCAATGATACTCTTACCACAGGCTGCTGGAAAGAAAGGTAATTCTTTCTAAAAGAACATAATACAAAATATTGAAAAAAAGGAGCGCAGCTAGTAGACGAAATCAAGTGTTTTAAAATACAATTAGAACTATTTATGCTAGCTATTGCCTCCTGCTCTAAATTTCATTATGGAGGGCTTTTTAAAAAAATCACAGCAGTACTAGCCAATTTCATCACCTTTCAACTCTTTTATTTTACAAAGGCATCCTTTTCTGTAATTGGGTAAAATCTCAGCAACTATTCCTTGAACATGGCTACTGAAACTAAGGCAAAGTTTAGAAAAAAGATGATAAAATTTTGTCAAAATAAAAATGTGATTAATATGGTAAGACCAATACACTAGGGGAGAATAAATGTAGCTCAGACTTGAACTGTGGAGTCCTTGATGCTTTCTGAGCTTGTTTGTTTGCTTGCAGACTTTTTGTGATCAGTCTAGATCAGGGATCCCCAACCCCCGTCCGTGCAGTACCAGGCCATGACATGCCAAGCAATCGGTCTGCACAAACAAGCAAAGCCCCATCCGCGAGATGCAAGCAACACACAAAACCACGCACCCTCCAGTCTGTGGAAAAACCTCTCTCCATGGAACCGGTCCCTGGTGTCCAAAAGGTTGGGGACCTCTGGTCTAGATAATATCTTCAGTGCTATGCAGTGCAATGAACATATCTATTCTGATAATGAAATGTCTGTGGGCAAACAACTAGCCCACAGAGCACCAAGGACTCGACAAACAGCACATTCCCAGATCACTATAAAATGTTATCACTTCTTTATATACCGTATATTCTGGCAGAATCTAAAAATACAAAGCACCCAATACCACCATTTTGTGAGATGGTTATAAGATACCAAAGATTGATGTACCTGTGTGGATCTTCTGGATTGCCTCGCTTGTCTTGATCTAGCTTTTCTTTGGGATTCTGATTCTTCATCCCGAACTGGAGTGAGGTATGATCTGGAATGAAAGATCTGCTAGGTAATACTCAGTATAAAATAATTGATCTTTTGGATCTCTCTCTCTCTCTCTCTCTCTCTCTCTCTCTCTCTCTCTCTCTCTCTCTCACACACACACACACACACACACACAGACAAAATTCCTTAAGTTTCTTGATTAAATAATCTAAGGCTGCAAATGCTTATGTTGCATTTCTTGAACTTGAAAGGACATTTGCATGATAAGTAACCACACGTGCTTAGCTCAATACACTATTTTTATCCCTAAGTACTATGAAAATAATTTACAAGAAGTCCTCAACTTACAACCACAATTGAGACCAGAATTTCTGTTGTTAAGCAAGGCAATTGTTAAGTGAGTCACATCCAATTTTACAACCTTTTTTGCCATAGTTGTTAAATGAATCACTGCAGTTAATAATGGTTGTTAAGCAAATCTGATTCCCCATTAACTTTGCTTGTGGTAAACTGATTGGGAAGATCACAAATGGTGATCATATGACCCTGAGACACTGCAACCATCATTAATACCTGCCAAATACCTGAATTTTGAACATATGACCGGGGGGATGCTGCAAGGTTGTAAGTATGTGTACTGGTTTTAAATCTCTTTTTCCAGTGCTGTTCTAACTTCAAACAGTTGTTAAATGAATGTTTGTAAGTCAAACTAGACAACTTTAAATTGCTGCTATTTTGTATGAATGTGATATCAAGTATCCAGTCTTACAAGAAGACACCTGCAACACAACATAATTTTTTAACAAATAAAAATACTTTGAAAATTAAAAACTTAGATTATTTTATTCTGTGAAATGTTCAAATACATCTTGACATGCTAGTGAGAGCGATGAACAAATCAAATGCCTAGATTTTGAACTTACTTGCTTTTTAAGCCTTTCTTTTACCTTAAGTGACTTTTTACATATAAAAAGCTTGGAACAGAAACAGTCATTATATGTATCATGCACCTAACCTTACATATATATTACATAACAACTGAGTTTCCATTATCTTTTTTAAATGAAAGTTATTGCTTCGTAAGCCTTGTTTTGGGAAGGTCAAAAAACCTTAAGAATACTTACTGTTTACGTCATCATTTTACATTCATTATTTAGACATGAACTCTATTGTAGAAGTTAATTGTAGCATTTGAAGTGTGTTTCAGCACATGCACACTCACACAATTTATATGCATACATATATTTCTATTGTACTTCAGAATGGTTTCACAAACTTATTGGATTGGAAGGAACCTTAGAGATCGCCTTGTCTAACCTCCCAACACACAGCAGCAAATGTATGAAGATGACTGACTGACCAGCCAGGGGAAAGCATTGGGAAAGGGAGTTTTTTCTGGACTGACACTTTTTAAATTTACAAACAAGGAAACTGAGTTCGTATGATTTTCCTGGGGTAGGAAGAGTCCCAGAATCACCCCACAAGATCCTCCACACAGCGGCAGTCTGCAAGAAGACTTGGGGAGCAGCGCTCCAAAGTAGCCAGGTGAACCATTCAGCTAGGGCAGGGGTAGGCAACCGTGGTTCTTTTATGACCCGTGGACTTCAACTTCAACCATGCTGGCTCAGGAATTCTGGAAGTTGAAGTCCACGAGTCATAAAAGAGCCAAGGTTGCCTACCCTTGAGTAGGGGATGAGGCTACTATCTTCAAGATACTTAACATAGAAAAAAGATTGCTTGTGGGCAGGTAACTTTTCAACCATCAGAAAATTTATGTAATAATTCTATCAGTTTCACACATGATTCTGGAAAGTTGTTTAAGTAACTATACAGTTTATTATGTTTTAAAATTAATATTTATTAATTAACACTGCTTATTTAAAAATATACTATAAACTTAACTATTTAAAAAAAATCTTCCTTAAACTTTACTGATTTTAATATTCTTATACAAACTACCAAGTTAACTCTATACAGCTTCCATAACACTTTATGGCTTTTATTGGAAATCACACAGGATTTTCATTTTAAATGGATAGCAAACTAAGTAACCATCATTGTCAAAAATCATGTCATATTTTAAGAACCTGTAATACAATTTAATTCAACTTCTAAATAATAAAAGATTATGATAAAAAATTATGCTTATAGTTTATTATGACTTATTCATAATTTACTGGCCACTAGAGTTAATTTTTGAACTTTGATTTGATATTAATAATAGTTTAAAAATCTCATTAATATTTAGGATTGATTTAATACTACCTTGAAATGTTCAATTTATTAAAGCTGGAGAATCTTTTATCTTCTTTTTGTTTTTCTATTTATTTTTATTTTTTTTGCATTTCTATTTGGTAGTGTTTTTAAACAGCTACTAAATAAATCAATCTTCTCTTATAAAGGATAAATAAATTCTTCTCAAAAATCTACAAATAATGAAGGGCCATGACAATGGAAACATTAAATGCCACTCATTATCTTAAATTTAAAATTTGCAATGAGTTACAGAAAGTACAAATAACCTGGACTTCCAGTTTTGCATGGTAGCGACCAGTCGTGAGCTTGCGGTTTTCCGCACCCCCGTGGCTAATTTCGCCCTGCCAGGGGACCCTAAATGGGTCTAAGTCGCCCCGGAGAGGCAGCGAAGAAAGAAGGGTGCCCCGGCAATTCTGGAACGGTGGTGGTCATTCCATTCGACTTGGGGAAAGCCTTCTAACTCGACAGGAGAAAAGCTGGCCATACTTCATCGACCAGCCCAAGTTACTTGCAACCGAATTCCAAAAGTACTAATCAGCACAACAGTGAACAGCATGTTTGAAACTGAGTGAGGAATTTGATCTTCTTTTTTCTATTCTATATTTAATTTCCTGGAAAAGATCCCTAAGAAGCAAAATACCTCCGAAAGGGAAGGAGGGGGATTTCCGCCCCACCCTTATACCTACGGAAGCGGCAAATTAAACTTTTTATGGACGATCAAAATATATGGAAGTGAAATAAATATAAAACCTGAAATTTAAAACTTAAATTTCGATAAATCTAAAATTGTTGAATGGTTAAGACTCTCATTCTAAAGACAATTGTTCATTTTGGAAACTGAAAAACAAATAGATGCTGACACCTAGTGGTGGATGAAGACTATGACAGTTATGACTTTCATTACAGGACTTGGCAAAACTGGGAAAAGCTAATCTGTGTTTGTGACCTTCAAAGCCTTAATAACAAAGAACAGCTGTGACAAAAAAGACAATAATGTGGGCTGTAGACAAAGAGAGAATTATAAACTTCAGGAAAAAAAATCTTTTTTGAACTCTTTGGATTACAAGTATCTATCTAACCGGGACTCTAAAGCTATTTGCAGAGAAAAGAAAAGAGAAAAACTCAAATTCTTGGCCATCATGGATCAGAGACATGTAGAAAGAACATATCAAGAAAACATAAATACTCCTCAGGAGGAGATACAGTATATAGTATACTGCAATTAATTCAAACAACAATGATTTTAAACCACGAAGAAATCCAAAATAACTTTGAAAATATAAATCAATCTATTTCCAAGTTAATTCTACAACAAAAAAATTCTCAGAAAACAACAACAGAGAAGGAACAGATAAAAGAGATAAGTGGATATAAAACTGAGAAGAGAGACTTAAAGATGGAACTTAACAAAACAAGGAAACATGATTTAATCCTAGTGGAAAAAAATTCACAAGAAATGGAAAAAACAACTTATCCCTTAAGACTACAAAATTAATCCGAAGACAAGAAAACAGATTGGATAAAATGGACTGTAGAGATGTCAGAAACATCGGAGAGAAAGGAAAGGATAAGACAAGTGGAGAGAATGAAAAAGAAAAAGATTTTCAACAAACATGGAAAGGCAAAAGCCCCGTACAAAGACATTTCACCTGATTTACTTTTTATATCTACAGTAAGATTTATGAACATATGGAAAGACCTTTTGACTCAGCAAAATACATTGATCAAGAAAGATACTGGGCAAAGGAAAAAGACTAAAGTGGAAATCAAGAAAATAGATGATGGGACCTACCAGAGAGAATACTTAAAAAGGAAACATTTGTTTGAATTTGGTTAAAGAAATAGAAAATATTTGGAATATATATATATATCATTATAAGAGGGATGAATCCCTTAAATAATATAGTATGCTTCCCCCCCCTTTTTTTATTCTATTTTTTGATATGAGTAATATAAAAAAGTTGAAATGGCTTAGATAAAGGAAATATTTTAGATATTTAAATATGATTGAATTTAAGAAAATTATAATGGATAAAAAAAGAAAAAATGTTCTGAATAAGAGTTAAAAAAACTAGATGACTAGATGTATTAAATGGAATATTTAAAGATTAAACATATTTTTAATTATGGTTAAAAAAATAAGAAATCTTGGAAACCAATATATATTAGCTTAGGAGGGACATATATTTTAAGTAGTATGTTATTTTTTGTTTCTTTACTCTTGCTTTCCTTTCTTTTTTACTGTTTTATCTATTCCTTAAGAAATGTAAAATTGCTGAGATGGTTCATATGGAAAAAATAGACTTAAATTTTAAAATGTAATTAATTTTTGAGAAAATCTTAACCAGTAAGAATACTTTGAATTTTGTGGGAGAAACAAATTTAAATAAGGATTGTAACAGGATCTATGATGAGGCAACCAGAATGATTGGATAGAAAAGAAATATTATATTGATGTGATTATTATTTTTAGGAATATTGGGAAAAAGTTATATATTTAATTGATATCTATCAAAACAATAAGAATTGTATTAACTCAATGTTTGCAAAAGAGGACATTTTGGGGAAAAGAGGAAATCAACTAAAACCATTATGTGGATTATGGATTATAGAAATCAATTGTTAGTGATTGTTTTACAAATGTAAACCCAGACAACACACTGTTCACCAATTATTAAGTGATTTATGTTTAAAAAATCAATAAAATATATTGCAAAAAAAAGAAAGTACACATAACCTATACCTTATTTTAGAAAAGTACAGTATAACTTCACAGTGGTTTGAATGTACATTTAGCAAGAAGCATACTAATATCTATCTATACAATAAAAGTAATATTGTTATGTTTACACACCTGCGTCTCTCCCTGACTTCTGAAGATGACACAGTACCAGTAGTAGTTGTAGTCAAGGCAGTAGTAGTAACCCCAGTATTCAGAACTGAGGGTGCAACAGGAACAGTCAGTGCTGTGGAAACATTGTCTTTGTCTTTCTCAGAACTATCGTCAGCCCACAAACGATTCGAGGTACTACAGGATCCCAGCAAAAACAACAAAAGAAAAGAAAAAATGGCTCAGAAATAACAGCAGTTCACTAAAAGAGTGTGATACAAAGAATGCTTTTAAAAAAAAATATTCAAACATTCCAAGTGAATTTTATTGGACTATCTTTTCACTTTATTTCTCAAGTACTGTTTATTAGTATGCATAGCTATTCTTTTTATGTGAATGTTATTTGGATTTTGAGCCATGGCTCATATGAAAAATGACAAAATGATGCACTGAAATTTAAACATAATATGGCTATAATACACTGAAAGAAATGTCAAATTATATTAACATACAGTAATATTCTGCCAGTTGGAGATGCCTTAGGCTGGAGGTGGTTGGTGTAATAACAATACCCTTCACACTGCTTGAGTCTATAATTTTTAGTCTTAATCCTTGTAATCCTTGTAATTTTAATTGTTCTTAAATTTATAATTGTTTTATATTTTTATTTTTATTACACTGTAAGATGCCCAGAGTTGCTTTGGATAGCAAAATGGTATCATAAAAATTTAATAATTAAATAAATACTCCAGTTGAAGCTATGTTTATATTCTATCATGTTCAGTGCAAAGAACCCAGATAAACTACCTGACATTTCCACTTCTTGATCAGTAAATAAATATTAGTTATTCTCAATCATATCTAAATATTATATCCTAATTGGATACACACACACGTCCCAAATAACACTATGAAAGGGGCATAACAGCAGTATATAACCCATGGTTTTGATTTCTCCCTAATCACGTGCACATAGACACAAGGACCTCCTTCAAATTACATTTATTCATCCTATCACAGGCATGTCAAACTCACGTCACATTGTGCGACGTATCGCGACTTTTTCCCCATTGCTGGCAATGGGGTGGGCGCGGTTTCAGTATGAAATTGACCTGCCTGTCCTATCAGATCCTGCAAGAAAGGCATGCTCTGAGTTCCATTGACCAAGGAATGCCATTTGAAAAAGCACCTTTTCTATCATGGCTCCTGCTCTTTGGAACACCATCACCCCTACCCCCACCCCAGAAATCAGAATGGTTTCGACCCTGCTGACTTATCATAAAGCCCTGAAAACAGAGGTGAGGAGTTAGAAGTGGGGCAGAGCCTGTGCAGTAGCCTTATTGACTATTTTTGATGGATATGAGAACACCCCTGCTATGGATTTTGTTGGCTGGCCTTTTAAAAATATTTTATGGCTCTTAAATTATAGTTACTGTTGTTTTGGTGTGGTTTTGTTTTTTTTTTTAAATTGTAAGCTACCCAGAGTCAAAGATATGAGATGGGAGGCAATATACATGGATTAATTAAATACATACACAAAGACAGTTTTTTAGGGAATATTGCCCTCCAAAAAGGCAGATATGGGAATTACAATGGGTCAATCTAAAAGCTTTTTTCTGGTCTCTCTTGGATAGAGTAAGGTGGAAACTGTCAGAAATCATTCTGGAGATCAATATCTCCAGGAATGTTCAAAACCCACAGAAATCAGTGTATTAAATCCATATCTTAAGGTACAAATATGTGAATTACAGCAAGAAAAAAGGAATTTATCTTAGAATCAGACCACTACTATAATTTGAGTTGAAAACTAATTTAAGTTCACATGTGGTATTACTCTGGTCTCAAGTGCTTTTAATCCACCTGTAGGCACAAAATCAGCACAAAAACTACAGGCCCAGTACCTTATGCACAAAAGCTCACATTAATCTCACCTGCTTTGCAGGACTGATGTTGCTGAACCTGTTGTGGCTTTTGCAGCAGTGGTTGTACTAGAAAGCAGATTTTTCTGAAGACCAGTGAGAGAGGTAACAGTTGATATAGATGTAGTATTTGGAACACTAGTATTAATCAAGTCATCTTGTCTTCTACCAAAGGAACTGCTACCAAACAAAAAAAATTGAAATATTTTTATACTGATGATGTTTTAACCAAATTCCAATTAAATCCACTAAAAGATAAGGAAAAAAAGGATAATTATAATACATGACTACTATTTCCCCCCTCTTCTAGATATGATTACACAGCATTAACTCAGTAAAACAACATGATTGCATATATCCATGTAATATTATGGCATATTTATCAAATGGCAATGTTATAATTATTAATATTATTTTATATATTTAATAATAACTTTAATTACAACTCTGCTTGTAAAAGCAAGCAAATGAAATCCATTAAAATGCATATTTTACTAGTTATAAAATCATACAAATTATAAAGCAAACTCACTAGTGAAGAACTCATAACTACCTAAAACATTCATATCAGTGAAAGGCAATCCTATTTCTATTGTTGCTTCCAGTAACAGGAAAGACAATATTTTTACATTTATTTAGTTCATTACATTATGGAAAATTATTAAAAAAACCCCAGTGAATTACATAAAGTGTGTTTAGTTATTAATATCAAAAGAAAGAAAACTCTAAATTTAACATGATTACTGACAAAAGAAAAGCAGGTAGAAAAAAAATTACAAACCCCCAGAGAAACATCTTAGAGCAGAGGTCCCCAACCTTTTGGGCACCAGGGACCGGTTCTGTGGAGAAAGATTTTTTCCATGGACTGGAGAGTGTGTGGTTTTGTGTGCTGCCTGCATCCCACGGATGGGGCTTTGCTTGTTTGTGCGGCCCGGTTGCTGGCATGCCATGGCCCGGTATCGGTCCACTGACCGGGATTGGGGACCCCTGTCTTAGAGAATAATATCCCCCCATGCAACATCTCACATGTGAATATGCTCATACCAAAAGATGGGGGATGACCAAAATCAATTTTCCCATCAAACAAGTACAGAAATCACTGTAGTAATGAAGTAATTGTTATTTTTCATTTATGCAAAACTATTTTTTATATATTCAGTATATATTATATATACTAAATATATTATTCAACTGTGTACTGAAATATATTGAAACATTTAAATGATGCTGTTCTTTAAATTACTTTTTGAATAAATTATACTCAAAATCAAGCACTTAAAATGTTGATATTCTTTTACATGCTTGCTTTTTGCTAATAATTCTGGAAAATACCTCATATTGTAAAGTGTTATTTATTTACCTTTTCTGATAGCTTGAATTTAGTGATGTGGTTCCTTCATTTGAGATATTTTTCTTTGCATCTTCTTCCCATTTTCTTCTAGTATAAGAACCACTACCACGTATTATACTAGCTGAAGAATCCCTATTTTCTTTCTCTTCAATATCTGATGTACTGGCCAGCCGTCTTGGTATTGTAGGTGCCACATAAGCAAGCCTGGTTGTTTTTGTATCTTTCTCCTGAAATAATTATTTTAAAATAATATTTCAGTTTAACACAATTTAAAGTTTCATTTTTTAAAGAACCAATTTCCTCAGAGCAATAAGTATATTCATTCTTGATATATTCCATATTAAATTTACAATTTCCTCCAATCAAATTTACAGAAGAGTAAGCTAAGGGCTTCATGAAATTAATCTAAGGACTGTGTATCTCATGTTCTTCCCCTAAAGTATCATCATCAGCAAACCATGTTTCTAAATTGGATAATCAAGTCAGACTTTGCACAACAGAATTAATGTACCCAAATTTGACATCAGGTCCCAGAATAAGGACAAAATGATATCAAAGTATTTCAGCCTTCCAGGACACTCCATTACAGATCTTCAAAGAAGCTATTTTGGAAGAAAGAAACTTAATCAGCACAAATGAGTGTGAAACTGCTAAACTCACATACTTCAAAAACCTCCAGACTGTGTGTGCATGTGTGTCTGTCTTGTCTATCAAGTTTATATGACTAACTCAGAAGATCTCAATAAACGCAATGAATTTTAAACAAATTACAACAATTGATAAGATACTTGTAATCTGCATCTGCGTAACTAGTCTTCTGTTTCTTTTCCCCTACCCCCATCCTAATTTAAATGCTACATCAATTTAGCTATTCCAGGCAGTAAGTGAGCTGTAGTTTAGAAGAGCTTACGCCTTTTCATAAAATTTGTTAATCGGAAAAGATACTACCAGACTCCTTCTGATTTATACTTTAAAATACTTACAAAACTAAAATCTAGAAAGCTGATTAGTTGCTAAACCTGAATTAAAATATAGAAAGGGCAATAACAAGATAATTGCACAGAATTACTTTCTCTCCACAAAGCATTAGGGTAGTAGATATACGCTGCACCATCAAACTGCTGAACAAGACTTTTACTACACTGAAAGAAAGCAGTAAAAACTTTGTATGCATATTAATAAGATATCTGGGGGAGAGATGAACGAGATGCCATTATCTTTCTGCAAGACACTAGTTTGTATATAGTAAACAAGAATCAAAGAAAAATACACAGAAATACACCTGACATCCTCTCCTCACTGAGATTTTATATGTCAAACATACTTTTCCATTCATGCAGGTAAAGACCTTAACCCATAAATTATGGACATAAAAATCTGGTTTGCATTTTCATAGTCTGGTTGTCATTTAAACATGTACTGCTTTGGTCTGAAATCACTACCAAGAGTAACTTAATTAACAATAACTTAATTACGTGGCACATTTTGGAGGAGTTACCTTGTCTTTGTTATCTAATGAAGATGATAATCTAGGGCTTGAAGCTGAACGCATAACACCTGTTGAATCTTTTTCTTTCTGAGTTTCTTTGCTAGCTGTAATTTCTGCCAGAGCCCCATAACTGCCTGTCTTTCGAAGACCCAATCTCCAAGAAGCAGGAGACTCATCTTTTCGTTCTTCTTCTTTGGGAGAAATCTTAGCTGAAGTTGGAAACTGCAAAACATAGAGTTGCTTTGTTATAATCTTGCTTTCAAGCATCCACCGTGCAAACATTTAAGAAAGGACCTACATAGACCAGAATACAAGAAATTCTAGAATCTCAGCAACAATAACAGGTTTTCTGCTCTGTTCACTGACAAGTGTACATAAATCAGGGAAATGGCATCATTCTTCTGAATTACATTGCAACCATCTTCAATACCAAAACAAAGAATATTGGCTACAACGTAAGTTTCTGTGTTACAGGATGAAGGTATCACACAATCACACAATGAACACTTAGAGAACAGATGTTCAGGCAAGCAACTCTGCTTTTAGTTTTGTGGGGTTTGTGAAGGTTAGAACTCTTACCTTATTCAAAATGCATTTACACAACATACATGCTATATTTAAGGAATGTGGCAATTAATCTTTGCATTCTTCCACTTATCTTTATAAAATCTCAAAGGTGCAAAAATAAACATTACAGATGACCTCATCAGAGAGTTATATAGAGCAACTATGTGAAGCCTGGTTCAAAATTACATAAAGTTTGTTTCCATATATATTATTTGGAAACTAATTCTAGCAAGCCTCCTTTAAAAAATCTCTTAAAAACATGCTGCTACCCAGGATCAGCATCCCTCACCCCCACCCAAGGAATACCTTCCAAAATAATGCAATAATGAAAAATATATTATCTTCAAAAGTATTACTTTGTTAATAGACTTGTCCTCCCTCCAAAATGAAAGGCAGGGTTCCTTCCTAGCCAATCAGCAGCAATGAAAAAGTTTAAAATATAACTATGAAGATGCTGGGTTTCGTATGTGCAATAATATTGCAATATTGGCTGGATTCATACATTGCACTAAACTGTGATTATGAGGTATCATGGTTCGTCAGTAAGATACATTGGTCTGGATTGCAACGGTGCTAAACACTAAACCATGAATGTGGCTTTGTATAATGCAATATTTCTGGTAGTCCATATTTGTTTGGTGCTTTATTTTATAACTGTAATATTTATTTAACTTGAGAAAATAAGGTCAAATAATAAGAATGAATGCAAACAGTAACTGTTTCTGTCAAACCTCAAGAATTTGAGCTTTTCTTTGGGTCTATAAACAGGTCACATAAGACATTCTAATTTTTAATCATTTTAATTCTAGAATTCTATGCTTTATGAGCTTTTTTCAATGGTAGCTTCTCTACATATGTCATATTTCTGGAGAAGAAAGAAAAGCTTATCATTTCCTGAGCAAGTTAAAATTTCAAACTAATTAATTATTTTTTCAAAGGTTAGCTTTCAATGTTGCACTATGAATACACACTTGCAATGATGCTAAAACAACACTGTTTAAAATCATGCAATTACAATGCCAACATTTGAATTAGCAGTTGTTATTTGGTAATCTGGAAAAAGAAGCTAAACATACAATGCCCTCACCAGAGACTTTTCACCTTTACTTGGCACAAGAACAATGCCAGTTCTATGTAAGCCCTGCCTCCATGATGCAGGATCTACAGAGTCCATCACAGGCATGAGAGGAGAGGGAGAATAATACTAAAGCCAATTGGGACAAGACACACACAAGAGATATAAAGATTGAAGAAAAAAATGGTCTTTGCTTTAAAAAGCTACATGCATTTCTACCCTATTTATTTTTCACAAAAATGCACTAGATACTTTGCTTAAATTTATTTCATCAAAAATCCTTAATGATAATAGAATTTTTGAATTACAGAATTAAAATATATTAAAATGTTGATGTAAGGATTCAGAAAAGTTTCTCCACATCTCTTGACTCCAGACATATTTTTGAATGAGGAATTCACTTTAGTACTTCCAGTGCTGGAAGACCCCCCCAACCATATAGGAAAAAAGAAGAGGATGGGAAGAGAAGAGAGAGAAGGGTGAGAAAATCATTTAGAAATAAAGGAAAGCCAGAAGGAAAAGAGTTGTAGAAGAAAATTGATTCAGAGGTACTCTTTTTCTATTTTCTTCTTCACTAAGGATCACCATTACTTGATCAAGTTTATCGAAGTATGGTTAAAGGTTTCCTTAGTATTGCAACTAGATGTGGAAATAGTTGAAACCTAATGCTATTTTATAAATTAGCTGACATAATTAATGCTTCTCCATAGTCACATAAAATATAGGAAAGTACAGATATACAATGTTCTGAATCTAAACCTAAAAGATGTATGTATCAGCACCTCATTAAGGAATACACAATAGCTGTGCTTCCCAAGAAAATTAAGTGTTTGATGTAAGAAAGTGACAAACAGTGTTAAGTTTCAGAAAAGGTGTGAGCATGCTATTGGCCCTTCCTTAGCTTAAAAATATTTTTTCCTTGGACTGCAAAGTTATCATGCAGGTGCAGATAGACACATATTCTTTATAGATGCATCAAGAGATGTGGTAAGCACACTAAGAAATGCTCTGATGCATATTTTCAGCTTCAAATCTGATGCACACCATATCCCTAGAAAGTTATTGAGATTTGCTGAGAGCATTGGTAAAGGCTACCAGGAATTCTTACTCTTTAGGGTTTTTCTTTTAGCGTGTTCTCAAACC
This sequence comes from Protobothrops mucrosquamatus, assembly GCF_001527695.2. Classification (NCBI taxonomy): domain Eukaryota; kingdom Metazoa; phylum Chordata; class Lepidosauria; order Squamata; family Viperidae; genus Protobothrops; species Protobothrops mucrosquamatus. Next base: position 765,148 of record NW_015386442.1, on the reverse strand, counting down.
TACTGGCAAATTGACAGATTAAACAAGTTGACAGATCTCTAAATTGAGCAGACTGAGAACTGACACAGAATCTTTCACTCTTAGCATCTAACTAATCTTGAAAACTTCCCAGTATTTGGATGAAAGACCATCAAGGAAACCAAGGATTGTATGTTGGACTGGGAAACTAAAAAAATATTCTAGAATATTTCTTTATTATTGCCAATGCAACTATACAGCACAGTAAACACCAGTTTCCAGCTCAATTTGTAGCATTTAAGATTTCATAGAGGGTTTTTTTTTTTACAGTTGGCAAGTAATAAAAATGCTTGCTCTTCAACATACAAACAATACAAAAGCTATATATTTGTTCAAAGCAAAAGTATGTGAATCTCTAGGATTATAAGTTAGTTTATAGGGAAAATTAGAATCAAAGTCAGATCTTTACAACACGGCTATGTGGAAATGTGTCATGCTTAAACAAAGGTGATTTCAGGACCTCCAAAATATAACTATTAATGCTCTCAATGCTGGAAAAGTTTGAAATCCAACAGTCCACTGTCAGGCAGACTATGTAAAAATTGAGAGAACTCATCAGCACTGTCACCCTCTCCTGGAATAGTTGATCAACCAAGATCACACCAAAAACAAGGCACACAATATTTCATAAGGTCTTAAAGGAACTAATGGCCTCTCTTGTATTGGCAAAAATGAGACCACTATCAGCAGGATTCTGAACAACAATAGTGGGCATGGTAGGACTGCAAGGAGAAAGTTATTACTCTCCAAAAAGCATATGGCTGCCTATCTACAGTTTGTGAAAGACTACATGGATGAGCCAAATGGCTATTGGAAGAATGAGACCGAAATAAAGCTTCTTAGCTTGAATGAAAAGTGTTATGTTTGGCAAAAGACAAACCACTGCATTTTAGCATAAGAACATATCCCATGTGTCAAACACGGTAGTGGCGGTATCATAATTTGGGACAGATATTTTTGCTTCTGTGGCAGCACAACTTGCTCTCAATGATGGAACTGTGGGTTATGAAATGTTTCAGCAAATTCTACAGAAAAATGTCAGGATAACTGTCCATGAAGCTCAAGAGCAAGATAACAATCCAAGATATCGAAGTCGTATGACCAAAGAATGGTTAAAGCAGAAGAAAGTTAAATGTTTTGGAATGGCTAAGTCAAACTCCTGACCGTAATCCTATAGAAATGTTGTGGAAGGACCTTAAGCAGGCAGTTTATTTGAGGAAGCCCACCACCATCCCTGAGTTAAAGCTGTTCTGTAAGGAAAAATCAGCTACAATTCCTCCAAGTTGACTTTAGGACTGATCAACAGTTTAGTTGCATTATTGCTGCCCCAAGAGACACATCAGTTACTGAAAGAAATGGTTCACATACTTTTGCCATTCATAAATATGTAGCATTGTCATTTTCCTCAATATTATTTTCAGTATTATTACTTTTGACTCTTTTGTTTAATTGAGTTCTTTTTCCTGGCTATAGAATGTACGTGAAGAACAAACCATTTTAGATCATTATTATAGAAAAATATTGAAAATTCAAAAGGGTTCACAAGCTTTCAAGCACCACTGTATAGGCTAAGTACCAAAACTTCCCCTGAATTTATATGTGCACATTCTTTACATACAGCACACATTTATTTAAACGTTGTCACTCTATGGCTGCTGCACACGGAACAGACATTGTCACTGTCCATCTAAGTGATTCTTCTGAAGATAATTGTTTCCCAGTTGCTAAAGAGAGTGAAGAAGCACCAATACTAAGAATGGAGACTCTTCCATCCAACAATTTATTCCAGACTCCTGCTTTTCTACTACTTCGAAACAGAAAAGCAATAAATCTGCTTCCTGTCAGAAAAAAGCCAGGGCCTGCTATATGTGTGGCCTATGAGTTATGGATCTGTTTACTTGACAGTGATGATTCAACAATATTTGGTATTTCTTCTCTCAATGAAAATCAAGGGCTTCCACAAGCCTTCCCAATGGGGAAGTGAGAAGTGTTGGCATTGAAACTCCCAGAATTCATAACCAGAGGAGCTATGCTACCTGCAAATTCTGGCAGCTGCACTACCAACACACTTGCAAGGTGACAGATTGGCAAAGTGTCTTATATCATTAGATTGAAACACTAGTGAAAATTTTTATAACGATTAAAATTTTGCTTTTTAAATAGATATGTAATTACATACAATTAAATCTTAGCACTAGTAACTGAATAAAACCTCTTTTACCTTTTTAAGAGGGGATGTAGGTGTCACTTGACCAGTAGGAACAGATGGTGTTGTTACAACAATCGAGGAAGCTTGCACATTGGTGGTACTTGAATTATTAGCTGTAGATTTGTTCTTTTCTATAAAAAAATCATTCACAATTTATATAATATGTACTATACTGTACGTAACTATTCCATTCTCTTAAAGAGAAATATATGAATCAAAAAGCATTAGTTTAAACCCCAAAACTAAAAAGCTAAGTTTGTTAAGAAATATTTCTAATTATTATAGCTACACGCAAAATTATCACCAAATATTACTTATGATGGATCCTCACAGTTCTAGCCATCCCTGCGGTCACATTACTGTAATCGGGTGCTTGGTGTCCATCTTATAATCACGAAGTTACAGTAAGTTATGGTCACAATTGTTATTTCTGATGTTCCCTGCCAGCTTCCCACAAAGTCAAAAGGAAAGCCAGCAGAAATCTGGAAACTGGGGTCATGTGGGTTCTCATTTAACATGCATAAACCTTGTTTAATGATGGCAACTGAGACTATTGGAATTGCTGCCACTAAACAACATGGTCACACGAGATTGCACTTTACAACCACATCTGGTAGTGATAGTAATTCCACTCTCCCATTGCTGTCATAAGCCACAGACTACTTGTAGTGGCCACACTTTACAAGTCATGCCCAATCCCTTTATGCCTCTCTTCTCTAGTGTATAACTATTCTTTAAGTTAAATGAATGACTCAGTTGCTAGGAATATTATTCTTTAGAAAAATATTAATTAGAAAATCTGTGGGATGGTCATTGTACAAGATAGGAGGCATCACAGTCAAATCTCATCTATTTTTTAAAAATAATAAATAGTACTGATCTTGTATGTTGCATAAGCATAACCATAAGCAAAGCAGAATAATGAAGTGAGTTACTTTAACTTTAAAGCACCAAACAAAATTCCATCTTTCTTGCAAGATGGGGTAGGGGAGGGGAGGATTATGAGGAGTACTTCCCACAATACATTCTCACAGCAGTAAATATATATTTTGCTATTAAATGATCAAATTATTAGATCATTCATGGTGCTAATTAATGACAGGATGCAACAAGGAAAATAGTATTGTTTAATTAATATTTTCATCTGCTAAATTACCAATGTGTTCTAGGTAGCGGAACGATGTTTAAAATAAACATTTAAGATAATAATACAAATGTGATAAAACACTACACAATAAAAACAAGATAAAGTCAAATCTAAGAATAAATAGTGCAAAAGTCTAAAAACACAAGAATAGTTCCTAAACAGATTAGGGTAATGGTGATGAGTGGGATTGTTTTCTTCCATTTTAATGCTTCTTTTAATAATCTCCAGATGCTATCAAGTATCAATAATAGAATTCAGTTTTCATGAGCTGCAAAAACATAACTGGGAAATAATTTATGCTCCACAGATCATGATTGTCAATCTTTGATGTAAGAGTCAGGCAAAATGGAATGTGGCTTTCAATCCCAAATTAAGAAGGCATGTTTTACAACTCTTAGCAAAGGTACCCAGACAAATAATTGACTACATGGGATATAATTATATACAATATGTCAATATATAACAGTAAATATATTTTAATAACTAAACAAATATTCAACAAATTGAAGTGCAATCTGGTCTCAGTGAATGGCTACTGAATTACATTGGAGGAGATTTAAAAACGGACAATTAGGGAATTATCTTTTTATGTTCTGCACATTTAAAAAAATTAACACTCCCAGTACTTTTCATTAAAAAACGAAATGCTGATGTATGGAGTTGAAATTCCTTTCTGTCTCTAATCCTCTAGAAACTTTTTCCAAGTACTAGTACTTATGGTAGACCTCTGAATCTACCTTATAATAAATAATGGGTAGAAAAATGAAAGTACAAGTTTGGAACATAGATATTCAGCTTCAGGAAAAATTAAGTTCTCTAGCATGCCAAATAAAGTATGATGAAAGTCCTGCTGATATTTTAAAATCTCCAAGTTTACATAAATTAATTCTTGTGTCACAGTCATATTTTCCTGGCACAAGATTGCATAGTAGGAACAAAGAAAACACAGTAATGAAAGTCATGTAACTCAAGAAATGCTGAAGTGATGAATCTGAACCTTTAAGTCATTATTGGAAGACATATATGTACAGTGCAGCAAGATTTTCAATATTACATTATTATAGTTAAGTGAACTAAAAGTATACTTTTTTGGTTCATTATTTTAAAATTAATCATATTATGCTACATAGCAAAACCATAAAGCCTATAACAAAGGAAAGAAAGGAAAGAAGGAAATAAGAATGAATTTTGTAGAAGTTTACAAGGCTGAAATTGTTCGGAAACAACAGAAGTTAATTTTCCAAAGCATAACCTTAGCAATCTCAAAGGCCAATTTATGCATTACTCTTTTATAATTTTCTAACTACAGATTAATTACTAGACTACTAGAAATAATTTTCTAAGCTCAGTTTCCAGTATATTCACTGCAAACTGCTTGTGTATTTTTTTAAAAATAGCATATCCAGTATTTTGTGTATAAATTTGAGATTCTTCGTTAAGATTAAAAAGAAATAATCAAGTTATTAGTGTACAAAATAAAGAAGTGACCAATGTAATTTGCATAAATAGAGCACTTTGAAGCATATATTTTCCCACATCCGTTTGTTCAGACTTTCAACAAAACAATCTCAACATGCATCACCATTGCTCACATACCTTTCAGACCATATTTGACCTTAAGTGATGGAGATAGCAATTTTAAACAAGCTAACTTTAGCAACCCTCATGTTTTTGTGAAATCAATACAACCCACTACCACAGAAGTCTCTTTATAATATGTGCATGTAATCCTTGATTTTTCAATTCTTGCTGCAAGGTTTCTTACTCATTTTGCTCTCATGCAATATAGCACCTTGTTTCTCATACATTTACCTAGTTCCTAATTAGTCATTTGTGAAGCTAATTGAACTATTCAAAAATTATGTACAGATGTTTTAAGAACATCTAAAACATGGTAAGAGATAAAAATTAATCCAATGCAGTATGAGCTTTCTCTAAAAAAAATTAAAAATATTTAATGTCTTCCATCTTGTCCCTTCCCATCAATTCATATTATTTTAAGGCAGGAGCAAACATAAAACAAGAAACAAAAGTTAAACAATAAATTAAAATGAAGTGAAAGTAAATACAAAAGTAAACAAAGTATTTTACACATTACCTGTTTCTGCTTCCGATTCTGAATCCTCTTCCTCATCTTCTTCACTAGAGCAACTGGATTCATCTTTCTTTCCTTCTTCCTCCTCATCACCCTTTTCTTGTTCTAAAGACTCAATGTTTGATGGATTCTTGTCTTGCTCAATGATCAAAGTATCTTTACTGGAACATTGATATTATAAATATTTATTTATTACTTTTAGGGAAAAAATTGAATATCAAGGTGGACTGTTTGTTCCACAGCATATTCTAGTCCAAACTTTTGTAGTCTTAATCCTTCTTTGCCCCTCTCCCAATGTTAGTTTCAGTTTAGCTACTTACTTTTTAAATGATTTTTGAGACTGATTATTATCCATGTTGGTTGTTGATTCAATTAAAGGTGATTTCTTCTCCTTTTTCTCACTATGAAGCTTTAAGATAAGTTAAAATAGTCAATTAGATTTTTAATTATTATATATAAATTCTACTATTGCAGTATTATTAATTCAAAAAATAAAATCCTTTAATCTTCCAAGACTAATTTTTCAGAATAAAAAGCAACCCTGACCTGGAGCAAACAAACTGTTCTAAAACCATCCCCATCTCTCATATCTGAAGATCATATAAAGATTTCCATAAATACAAAGGCAAGACAAAAATAAATAAAATAGAAAAAAAGTAAAATAAAGCTAGCTCACAACCAAGGAATTATTTTATTAGGCACTGCTTTTAGAAAGGATCCGGAAGTATTGTAAGAGAAACTGCTATGGAAGTGAAGTTTCTGTATTTGGTAGCAGCAGTAATATAAGGATCTCTGGAACTTCAAAATAGCTAAGAGTTGGCAATTAGAAAATGAGTCTTAAGAGTTAATACCAAACTCCCTGAAAAGAAATGGATCCCCATCAGATCATATGTTGTTGTAGCTTAGCATGGAGAAGGCAAACTTTCCTACTTACAGTGATAAATCATGACAACTTATAATATGGGGCCACAAGCTCTAGATGGCAGCTAAATAAAGCCTTGGAAATAAGATGGACTAATTCTACTATGTTTAAACTTCTTCCCAACATCTTATAAAGCTAAAGGATCAAGCAGTGCTTCTCATTTGGGAACAAGGAATAAATACAAACCTTCCGATGCTGCTTGAAGTAGGAAGTAAATGTGGCCTCAAAAAGAACAATACAGAAATCCATGTTTTGTTTTGTTCCTTTAGATTAGATACTAGTGTGCTAAAAAGCCCAAAATATTAGCAAGACCTAAGTTAGTATATGCAAAACATTCTGTGCACATGCTATTAAAATATTCAATTTGAACAGCTCTTAATTTAAACTCAATATGAACGTGGATATCCTTTTTTGTTCTATATATTCTAATAGGAAGGTTCATATTGGTTCACATTTTGTTCTTGCACACTAAAAGAGCTTACCATGTTTTGTTTCTTTTGAAGCTCTTCTAAATAACCTAAAATGTCTTCATCTGCTACATCAAATGCTGTTTGACCCTACAGAAGAGGAAAAAACAGATTATGGTGCAATTAAACTAATAACCACAAAGAACAAGAATTTGCCAGCAGGAAATCTAGATATCAATGTATCCTCAACTACTTCTTGAAGTATCTGCCAAACTCCTTCCCACAGATTTGAAAAAAAAGAGTGAAAATTAGCAATCATTTTAACTGTAGTTCTGATCACTAAATCTTACAAAAGCTCTGAATGCATTCTAAAGAAATTAAAATCAGAGATACAGCTTAAAGCTTTGTTCTGAAATACTGTCAGTTTTCCCATCCTCCCCAAAGGAAAAATGTATTGGCATAATCTGGGGATTCTCCTGGACTCCTGATTCCTGCTTGAGGAGCAAGTGATAGTCATGACCAGGAGAATCTTTGCACAACTTCACATTGTCCACCAGTTACACTCATTCCTGGACCAACCTGATGCCCTTCGCACCCATGCCTTGGTCACCTCCTATTTGGACTATTGTAATGTACTCTACATGGGGCTGCCTTGAAGAATATCCTTAAGCTTAAGTTGACTCACAATGCCATGGTCCAAACAGTTTTGCGCAAGCCTAGACTTGAGCATGTGTCATGTATTTTGCGGAAGCTACACTGGTTGCCAATCTGCTTCCAGGTACAGTTCAAGGTGCTGGTTATCACGTTTAAAACCCTACATGGCTTTGGGCAGGCTATTTGAAGGACTGCCTCTCCCCTCAATTCAAAACTTCATTATGGCCATAGACCAGCATAGGAAGAGTAAAATACAAAGAGTTAGTAATTTTAAAAGCTAAAAGTTCTAAAAAAAACTATAAAAAGATAAAAAATCAATATATGGACAACTAAATCTACACATTCCTAATACAAAACTTCTCCCCTATTATATACTCCCAGCCCACCAGGATGGGAAAGCAGGATATGTCTCATCTGGAAGGTCCATGAAAAAGGCCTTCTTGGTGAAAGCACCTTCTCTGTGGAACATCATTCACCCCGAGATACGGTTGGTCCCCATCCTCTTGCTTTTTGAATGGCCCTAAAAACATGGCTTTATCAGCAGTCCTGGGGACTACAAATGAAAATGGAGCCGATCAAGTGGCCAATTTGCTTGTGTTGTTGCTTCAATGGGGGTAGAATAGAAATGTTTATGGGTTTTTATTATGTGGTATATTTTTAAATGTTGCAAGCCTTCCAGAGTCACCTATGTGTGAGTTGGGCAGCTATATAAATTTGTTAAAAAACGAACAACCTCTGGTGTTCTCACAGTTATTTCCTGACCCCACCCATATATTGTGGGTGATCTATGTTAGGTGACATTAATGAACGAGTAGAAATAAGATGAGAGAATACAGTAAAACTAAATTGCTATTTATTTATTTATTTATTTCATTTATACCCCGCCCTTCTCCCGGAGGACTCAGGGCGGCTTACAGCCAGTTTAAAACAATCCCACATAAATAAATATTTGACCCAGTAATAAATGAGAATAGGAAGCATCCAGTGAGTAAAAAATGGTTGTTTCAAATACCTGGTTTAAATATAGATTTAAACATGAATACAGATGGCCAAGGAACAAATAAAAAATATGCAAGATTGTATTGTTTATGATGAAATAATATTAGTGAAGGATATAAGAATAAAAGACACTAAATTTAAGAAGACTATTATTTGGGAGCTTAACGAGTACATATTTGGAAGCAACACATACAAGAAAAGAATAGAAAGCAGTAATAGTGAGAGTATAAAATGACTGCAGGAAGAAAAACTACACCGGTATTTCTTCCACTAGAATGAATGAAATGTGGATGTAAGAAAAAAAGATGTCAAAACTACATGGACCAAGATGAAAAGAATATTATAGAATGCCATCGAAGCATAGGAAGTTTTCCTAAGAGGCAACATGAACAAGAATGCTTGTTGGAATGATGAAATGAAAGTTGAATAGTAAAATGATGAAGTGAAAGAAAGACAGCACTGATAAATTTAAAGAACAAAAGGTTTAGATGTGATGAAAAAGGATGGCTTGTAGCACAGAAAGGTGGAAGGAAGAGGAAAACTATTTTTTATTCCACAGACTACCTCCTTAAAAGAAAGAGCAACCCAATCTAAAGTAATTTCTAGGGCCAGTGTTCCTGGATGTTTACCAAAGAAAAACAACTTGATTTTGGAGGGATTTAGTCTTAATTTATTTTATTCCATCCAACAGCCTTGAGATACCAATTTAAGCTATCCATGGCATCATCAGTCCATTCTGGGGTGGCAATGTACAGCTGAGTGACATCAACATATTAATGCTACTTCACCTCAAATTAACATGTGATCTCTCCAAGTGACAAATATTAAATAATACAGAGGAGAGCAGAGTTAAGTAACCCTAGTTACCTACTGGACCAAACACAGCCTTGAACACTGCTCTCTCATGAATATAAATTGGAACTTCTCACTCAGCAGGTGTAGTCGATCTTTGCAGACACTCCAGCAGGATACTACTGTTGATATGTAATTTTATCTTACTGTAAGATACTTATAATGTTCTGCAAGCACTCTTGTGTCTGTACTTTCATCACCTCTCCCAAATGCCACTATCTGTTCCAAAAGATGCTCCAATTCACTACAGTATATCTGAAGCATGAGTGGAGAATTTACCAATGGTAAATCAGTACATTCTGCTACAAGGGCTTCATGTATGCTGAACACCCAGAATGTAAAAACACTGAGAAGTATCTTAACTTTTGAAATCGTATCTAGTGTTTAAAATACATTGCATACAAAAATTAGTCATTATAAAATTGAAATGTACAGAATTTAAATTATATAGGAGAATTTGCAGTCATTATTAGAACAACATTTAAAAACAAAAAACCTATGCATATTCCTTTATATATACATTTTGAAGCTTACATTAAATATCAATACTATTCTGATGCTTTGAAATAACACAATGACAAAGAGGCTATTTGAACGACCAAGATTATCACAGTACTATTTAGTTGCAATGTCTCAGCATATTTATAAGTTTGTACTTGCCATTATAACAAATTTCTGTAAGCCAATAGAATGGGGGAGCATACTTTATGCATTTAAAATATGTAAATATCGTAATTCTAATTCCTGAAAAAAAATGTTTATATATAATTTTAGTTGGGACTGTGGCAAAGTCACAAGTGAAAGCTTAAAGTGTGGTAAAGCAAATACCATAAAATATTTGCAGAAGCTTTAAGTTGCTTTAAAACCTTTTTTTAAAAATAGCACAGGTTCAGCTTACTGTAGCTCAGATATACAGCTCAAATGTTAACATTAAAGAATATCTTTGTTAGGTTAGAAACTGGGAATTAAGTCAAATGGAAACCTTACCACTTTATTGACAGTTTCCATGTCACACAAGTTTTCAACTAGTATTCGACATGCTTCTTCTTTTCCCCAATGAGCAGCTGCATGAAGTGGTGTCCATCCATCATAATCTTTAATATTTACATCATACCCAGCTTGTATTAATAGCCTATTAAGTTAGAACAGATAATGTGGTTGAATTAAAAGATTTTAAGTGTTTCAAGAAACCCTACAAGGAGGATAACATTTGCAAATCACTGTATATTCAGAATTGTGTCATTATTACCATTAATACTTTCACAATTATCATACCTACATTGTTATTATTATAAATACAGATAGGCTTCATTTACTGACAGCAAATGGGACTGGCAGTTTTGTTGCTAAGTGAAGTAGTTGCTAAGTGGAAAACCACATGGCTGCAACTATGCTATCCTTTTCTCCATTCCTCCCCACAATCCCAGCAGTGCTAAGATAGCCAACTCAAAACTGACAAAGCTAATCAGTTGACACTTTGGCTTTTGTTTGCTTCCTAACCACTCCCTCACTGTTTAGAATGCTAACTTGGACACTGGTATAATTAGCAAGAATGAATTATTGTTTATATTTACATTTAATGGAGAGGAAGAGAGTGAACAGGCACATAATGGGAAATACACATTGAAAGCAATTCACTGGCAGTCACAAACAGCTGATATTCTCTCCCTTTCCAATCTCTCCACTCTGCAAGAAGGGGAGGGGGAAATGAGTTAGATATAAGAGAGACTGCCTACTGAAATCACTTGCATGCCCTCTCAAAGAGTGGAGAGATGGAGAGGAGAGGAAGGAATAAAAAGAGAGTAAGTAGGCATTGTTTTCAATGTTTATTCCCCATTGTGAGCTTATTTACACCTTTTTTTCATAGATGCCAAAAGCGGAAACTGGAAAGTAAAAATCTTATAAAGATTTGTGGCAAAAAGAATAATTTGAGAGAGTTAATATGAACTTCTAAGATTTGTCACAAACAACGCAATTGTAGGTTGTCACTTAAATTAACTGCATCACATACATTGCGGATTCACTTAATTTAGAGTGAAAGCAAAGTAGGAAACTCCACAAATGTCTAGGAAAATGGAAGAATAGATATGACTTGAATATTGTCTTGCCCTTCCTGGGTCCATAATTTTAAGCTTTTGTGAAGCATTAGTAGAGTATCCAAACTCTACTGATACCTCATACCCAACTTTCAAAATATTGCACTAACAATTAAGAACATTAGATAGATAGATAGATAGATAGATAGATAGATAGATAGATAGATAGATAGATAGATAGATAGATAGATAGATAGATAGATAGATAATTTTGACTTTATATGTAGTTAATATTTCATTATTGACTGATTATGATTAGAAAAGCATTTAACACTATATGTAAATCTAAGCATTCATAGTAAATTATAAATGTGAAACCTATTCAGAAGCTCAACTTACTTTAAGACTTCCGTATACCCTTTAGCAGCAGCTACATGAAGAGCTGTACCACCTGATTTTGCATGCCGAACATCATTTATACGACCACTATTAAGCCACTGTCTAGCATCCCTAAGCATTATACGCTCTTCTTCTTTCCGAGCTGCCTCAATATCAACCCCTAAAAGAACAGAAATATATTCATTTTAAAACCTTTATACATTTATTATTTAAACTGCATGAAATTCATCAACCTCTAAAAAAGACATTGGACAATTCCCCTCCAGTTCTATTTTGTAGAAGTGATTATCCTCAACATTTCGGTTGCGTTTGAGGCAGAAGACAAAACTTGCATGCCACGTACTGGCAGAAATATCATTCTCTTAAAAAGTCTAGTATTATATAGATAATTACATTTTTAAAATGCAATATAGGATCTTGTTCAACAAGCTGGACTGGGTCAAGATACTTAATTACAAGGTGAGGCAGAATTACAGACTGGAGATACAAGCTGAGGTCAATTTTCTAACACATAGTCCAGTCAAATATGCAATTAATGCAGGTAATAATACTTGTACAGTCTAAGATCCAGAATAAGATTTGCAATGTCAGTAGTTTCCATGTTAGTTAATAGTTTCTTATAGATCTGTTTTCCAAGATCCTAATTTCTTTTAACATAAAAACTTGGAAACTTCACCTTTTCCCTTTCATGTACTCTAATTCAGTGACTATGGCAACCACCATGAGCTTATTATTTCTGAAGGTAAAAGTTTAAAAACTAGTAGCAGTAGCCTATGCCTCCCATATCACCCACTTTTTCCAAACAGGCATTTTCTTTCTAAACCTCTTTTTATTAAACATTGGATCTATATAAAGCATTGAATTAGCTTTTTGATCTGCATCAATATGTCCATCTAATTATCATGTTTACAGGTAAATACAAATATGTAATAAATATCACATTTAAAATTACCTAATTACCTCATAAAGATTAAAAAGCCAGAATAGAACAGCAGTCAATCTTAGGATATAAAGGAAGGGTAGCTAGAAAAATATACATAAATAGGTATTGCAGCTTCAAAAATAAATCAAACCATTGAATATTGCTAAGTTTCTTATTTATTAGGCTTCAGAACTAAATAAAAACAATTAAAAGAAAATACTTTTTCCAATGGCAATTTGGCAATTTGTATGTCAATTTGGTAGACAGATTAATCTTTCTTACTAATGGACTAAAATAAGAAACTAATTCAGATTGTATCCAATGGTACTTAATGGTTTTAATTGACAGGATGTTAAAATATCACTTTAATATGTCAAAATGCAATAGACAATTCATAGTGTCATTTTTACCTCAGATCAAAACATTGTTGTCTCATATATCAAATTATAAAAGACTGAAATATTGTCCACTATTTCAAGCACTATTGTTCTATTTATATATAACAGGGGTGTCAAACTGCCGGCCCATGGGCCGGATGCGTCATGGCGAAACCGCATCCACCCCATTGCCGGCAATGGAAAAAAAGTCACAATACGGCATGACACATTACGTGACATTGAGAGTTTGACACCCCTGATATATAAGATGTATTTAAACAAGCAAAAATAAGCAAAGCTCTAAAATCCCACCCACTAGTAAAAGCAGCAATGACTCTATAAATTATATTTGTGTGAAACTGGCATGTTTTAATATCTCAATCTAAAGTTCAAGATTTCTCAAACTGAAATGTTTTATTAAATTACTTCAAATGAAATTATGCTTATATTTGTTGTATCTTCAAAATATAATTGTTTTGTTTTCCCACTTATATTTTGATGGACATTATGGAAATGTGATATTGGGAAGGCTCTACATTAAATGCTGCTGGCAAATATGCTACGATGCCTTCAGAGCTGAAATGGTTCTTTTGCTGTAATTTAGATTAGAAGTGCACAGCTAAAGCCCCAGCATTACAGTTCTTCCTTCCAGAAAATCTTCAGTTTGGCCATGACAGAGTTCTGTAAGTTATTATCAAAAAGTAAATTTTAATGTGATAGAAAGGAATATTTTAAAATATTACATTTTAATTAAATGATCAGATTTAATTTTTGCAGGATCTAATCTGGGTCAGTCACCAGGTGACCAAAAGTTTTGTCTTCCAAGCTTTCGCACTCAGGCTGGAGCCCATCCTCGGGGATCTTTTCTTTTGCAGAGTGTGTGCTATTCTGTGTGTGGTATTTATAGTGCCTGTTGTAAGTGGCTTTTTAAATGTTGATTGAGATGTGTTGATGGCTGGCTTTTAAGTCATTAGCTGTTGTTTGCTTGTGCTGTCTTGCCCTCACCTTCTAAGTTCACTCTGTTCACCCATGACTATAGTGCTAGGTTTGTCACCAACTATATTGTGAAGTTCACAGATGATACACCAGTAATGGGCCTTATTCATGACAACAATGAGAGTGCTTACCGCAAGGAGGTTGAGGGTAAGGAAAACAGCCTAGTTTTAAATACCGGAAAAACCGAAGAGATCATTGTTGATTTCAGAAAAGGCAGGCACAGCCACACTTCTCTGTGCATTAATGATTCACCTGTGGAGATGGTTACCAGCATCAAATTCCTGAGTGTGCAGTTAACAAGTAGGCTAGCTTGGTCACTCAACAGTGACACACTGGTGAAGCGGACACAGCAGCGCTTGCATTTTCTGCGTTGCATGAGAAAAGCATATCTTCCTTTCCCTATCCTTACCACTTTCTATAGAGGGACGATTGAGAGCATCCTGTCATACAGCATCACAATCTGGTTTGGAAGCATCAGTGCTTCACACAGGAAAGCAGTGCAGAGAATGGTGAGGATGGCCGAAAAGATCATTGGCAGTTCCCTCCCTTCCATCCAGGACATAGCACATAAGCGTAGCTTGAGCAGGGTCTGTAAGATTGTCTGGGACATGACACATCCTCTTCACGACCTGTTTTTTTGTTACCTTCTGGGAGGTGGCTCCGTGGTATCCGAAGAAGAACATCCAGATTCAGTCACAGCTTTGTGAACTCTAAAACTTCCTCCTTCCGTTATGTATTCAAGATGGACAGTGATTAATATTTATATGTTACTTATATGTAAGGGTGTAGGTTTATACATATGTTGTATATAGTATGTTTTAAATGTGTGTTATGTGTGTGTACACTTTGAGAAGAAGCAACTAAATTTCACATTTTTAATGTGTGCCATTATGCCCACAGGAAAAAATGACAATAAAGGTTATCTAATCTAATCTAATCTACTTGATAGGCTGGTGGTAAATCAGCAGTCCTGTTGACTGACGAGGGACCTATTTCCCAGACTTCAATCATTTCCCTAGCTGTTTTTGTGCCTGCTCATCCAACAATCTTGGTAGCTGCAAAGTTGAATGTGTGTCCTTGTTCATTGCAGTGTGAGGCTACCAATGAGTTTGGGTCTCCTTGTCTGACCGCTTGCTTGTGTTCCTGCAATTTGGTGGTTAGCTTCCTCCCTGTCTGTCCTACATAGTCACAGGGGCAATCCATGCAGGGGATTCGATAGATTACATTGGAAGTATCTCCCACCTTCAAGCGATCTTTGCAATGCATAGTTTGTCTTCATATGGTAGCTTCTGGGTGGTGTGCGATGCCCACTTGCAAAATATTTTTGATAAATGGCAGGGTGTGTCATGTGATTGGTCTTGTACCTTGTTTCTTCCTTTCTCTCCTCACTGTGTTGTGCAAACATCTTGTGATGAATGACTGTGGGTGCCCATTCTGTTTGTTCACGTGGGTACTTGCTCTCCACCTGTTTGGCTTGCTAGGTACTACAGTGGATGGTTGCTGTTGAAATTCAGAATGCATGGAGTGTTGGTGGCCTTGAGATAAACTGTGGTTTCTAGGCTTCCATCCTCTTGTCTGTTGACACATACATCTAAAAATGGTGATTGCCCAGCTGTTTCTTCCTCCATTGTGAACTGTATGTCAGGGAAGATGAAGGTCAGTAAAGTATGGAAGTCTTTAAGTGCATTTCTCTTGATGATGACAAATGTGTCATCCATGTAGCGGCACCAGAAGGGGCGTTGTCTTACCTGAATGCCTTTTCTCAGCATGAAGAATCCACAAATGGGTTAAGTGTGTCCTCCAGCCCTAATTAGACCAAATCAGTCAAGTTGCCACACCCCTACTCGGCTGGGTCCTGCCCCAGTTTCGAATAGGGCAAATCTAATGACCGTATGACATGTTGGCTCCCAGATCCCTGACACTGGACCTGACTGCGTATTTAAGGGATGGGGGTTGGATTCTCCATTCTTCATGCTGAGAAAAGGCATTCAGGTAAGACAACGCCCCTTCTCCAGCATGTAAGAATGGAGAATCCACGAATGGGACTTACAAAAGCCCCCTAGTCCCTATGGGTGGGAAACAGACTGGTCCAGAGCCGCCGTCGCAGGCACAACCTGCTGTAACACTCGGCGGCCAAAAGATGCCTCCTCAGAAGCAAACTTATCGAGGTTGTAATGCCGCAGAAAGGGGGAAGGTGAGGACCACGTCGCCGCCCTGCAAATATCATCTATGGACGCTTGTGTAGCCCATGCGGCAGATGTAGCGGCACTGCGGGTGGAATGCGCTGTGAGGTGACTTGGAACCGGCAATGGGCGTGTCTGATATGCCTCTGCGATACAGGCCTTGATCCACCTGCCAATGGTAGAAGAGACCTTCTGACCCTGAGAGGTAGGCTGGAAAAAAACAAAAAGGGCTTCTGACCTGCGAAAGGCAGTTGTCTGTTTGATGTAATAACGCAACGCCCTGCGGACGTCCAGAGTATGCCACTGCCGTTCCAATTCATGAGACAGGTTAGGACAAAAATCCGGTAACACGATTTCTTGTGCCCTGTGAAATATGGTGTTAATTTTGGGAATGAAAGAGGGGTCCAGACGCAGGACCACTCTATCTTGGTGAAAGACGCATAAGTCCTCCCTGACAGAAAGAGCTGCCAGCTCCGAGATGCATCTGGCCGATGTAATCGCAACCAAAAAGGCCACCTTGAGAGACAAGGACCGTAGGTTGCAGGTTCTGATGGGATCAAAGGGTGACTCGGTGATGGCCTGTAGGACTTGTGATAACTCCCAAGTGGGATACCGATGAACCACAGGCAGTCTGCTGTTTGTGACCCCCTTGACAAAGGATCTGACCCTGGGGTGTTGGGCCAATGGGGCCAAATTGTCACAGGTGAATACCGTGGAGAGGGCTGCCACCTGTCTGCGGATAGTGTTGGGCGCTAAGCCCTTGTCCACGCCCTCCAACAAATAGTCCAAGAGGCGTGGAATTGTCACCTCCGAGAGGGCCAAGTGATTCCCTTTGCACCAGTGGCAAAAATGTATCCACGTGGCATCGTAAATATGGTTTGTCACCGGCTGCCGGGAGGCTTGAATCATCGAAATCACCCCTAATGAATAGGAACCCTGTGCTAAGGACCAGCGTTCAGATGCCAGGCGGCTAACTGGAGCCACTGTGAATCTGGATGTTGTACGGCTTCCTGTAAGAGAATTATCCGACCTGGAGGAATCTTCCACGGAGGAACTACGGAGAGGCCCACAAGGTCCGCAAACCACGGCCATCTCGGCCAGTGTGGAGCAACGAATATCACCTCTGCCTGCTCCTGCACAATTTTCCTGATGACTGCCAGAATCAGAGGGAGAGGGGGAAAGGCATACAGCAGTCCCCCTGGCCATGGGCTGCGAAGAGCGTCCGCTCTCTCCACCCCTGGAGAGGGGAACCGAGAGAAGAACCGTGGAAGCTGGGAGTTTGCCGGAGATGCGAACAGGTCCAGAGTAGGTTGACCGAACCTCTGCGAGATTTCCCTGAAGAGATCTGGATGCAGACACCATTCCGAATGGTCCACTGTCGAGCGGCTCAGGTAGTCCGCCTGTTGATTCGCCTCTCCCGAAATATGTTCAGCCTTCAGGGAGAGGAGATTCTGCTCTGCCCAGGATCCCAACAACTGAGCCTCAGTCATGAGAGACCGAGATCGAGTGCCGCCTTGTCGATTTACATGTGCTTTTGCCGCCACATTGTCCGTGAGGATCAACACATTGTGTCCCGTCACCTTGTCGCGGAAGTGGCGGAGGGCCACATGAATAGCTCTGAGCTCCAACCAGTTGATGTTGTGCTTCAGGTCCAACCGGGACCACCGGCCCTGAGCCAACTGAGATTGGAGATGTGCTCCCCAGCCAAACAGACTGCCGTCTGTGGTCAGAGTTAGCCGGACAGGTTCCTTGAATAGAGACTCTTTGGCTAACACTGGAGAGGTCCACCACTGAAGAGATCTGAGAGTCTGGAATGGAACCCGTACCCTTTGGGTGGAAGAGCTGGTGCCTATCCTTTGAAATGGGAGCAAGAACCATTGGAGGCGCCTGGCGTGTAGTCTGGCCCAAGGAACTATGGCAATGCAAGATATCATTTTTCCCAATAGTTGGGAGAGCACAGCCAGAGACACTACTCACTCCCTGCAGACCTTGAGGACCATGGTTTGAATGCTGGCCTGACGCTCCCGGGACAGATATACCTGGCAAAGGTTTGTGTCTGTTATCGCGCCCAGGTGCAACAGGCAGTTGGAAGGAATCAGGTGACTTTTTTGGAAATTGACCAGAAACCCATGGTTCTGTAGCATCTCTACGGTTAAGTCCAAGTCCGCTTGGGAGTTCAGAGTAGAGGACGACTGAATTAGAATGTCGTCCAGGTAGCACTGAACGCGGATCGGTACTGATCTGAGATGCGCGGCTAGTACCGCTAGGACCTTGGTGAAGACCCTGGGAGCTGATGAGAGGCCGAACGGTAGAGCCTTGTACTGATAGTGGTTGTTGGATAACTGAACCTGAGAAATTGTCGGTAACTCAGATGTATGGGAATGTGGAGGTATGCCTCCATAAGATCTACCAATGTCATGAAGTCCCCTTTTCGGATGCTGGTCACAATGGACTGGAGGGTCTGCATTTTGAATTTGCGATACGAGAGGTGGGAATTTAGTCTCTTGAGGTCTAGTATCACCCTCCAACCCCCCCCCGAGGCCTTTGGAACAACAAACAGTATGGAGTAGAAGCCCTGCCCTAGGTGGTCTGTGGGCACCCTCTCTATGGCCCTTATGCTTAACAGATGTTGAATGGCATTCTCCATAAGTTGCTTCCTTACAGGGTTCCTTGACGGGGGGGCAGGAAATGAAACGTCGGGGAGGTCTTGTCACGAACTCCAGAGACAGGCTGTCTCTGATGGTGGTTAGCACCCAAGCGTCCGTGGTTGTGGTCTCCCATTGGTGGATAAAGTGAGTTAGTCTGCCACCTATGGGAAAGACCAGCCCCGAGTCACTTCTGTCTCCAGAAAGGCCGGCCTCCCCTGCCTCGAAAGGGCCGCTTGGTTTGGACCTGTTGTCTGGGTCTGTCTCTGTAGCCGGACTGGTCCAAAGGGCGGTCTGGCGCTGCCAGAAAGGGCCGTGAGATGTTCCCCGACGCCGAATCTGATCCCAACCAAAAGGAGGGGCGGCGGCCGTACGGGAAGAACCGTCGGCTCGACCTCTTGGAGAGGTGGTAAAGAACCCTCTGCTTCTCCCTGTTCTCTACTAGGTATGGGGTGAGGGCCTCACCAAAGAGACGCCCTCCCTGGTATGGGGCGGCGGCCACTCGCCATTTATGTTTGGTGTCAGCTCTCCAATTCCTGAGCCACAGATTGGATCCTGCAACCTTATCCTGGGACACGTATATTCACCTTCATTCGATTTAGTTTTTATTTTAAATCTGCTCCAAATACTAAACATAGCCTCAGAGTGGTATACAGCACCCCTATTTTAAACTCAATACAAACATGTATTGTAATGCCAACAACCAATCTGAAATATTGTGTATTTTTCCTCAGTGTTTTTATCTTAAAAACAATACTGACTGAAATTCAATCACTTTTTTAAAATAAACATCAGTGGCTGAGCTCCCATCTTATCAGCCAAGCTGGGGGGAAAATCCTTTAATTTCCAATTTTAAAATACATTGCTATTCGGAACATAAATATAGTTTTTCAAAGTATTTTTCTTACATACTGTTGTATCCCAAAGGGAAAAAAAGCCTACATTCAGCAACATCTTTCCCTTCTTCTCCTTCACCAAAATATATACAGATAAAAATTCTATGTAACTCACAGCTCCTCTACATTGTTAAAATCAGCTGAAAATAATTGTGGATTTCCTCGCCTCCAAAAAGGATGTCCAAGGGATACAGTTGCATATATATGTATATGTATATTACATGTATATGTGTTGTGTGTGTTTGTACATGTATGTATGTTATATGTAGATGTGGTATATGTATATGTGTGTATATGTATGTATATATATAAGAGCACATTGGACATGGACAAAATTCCAATAAAGACCATCATTAGGGCAAAGAAAAAACTGACAGTTTTCATAAAACTAATTTCTATGAAATGAGTATCCCATTTGCAAAAATTAATTTATCCCATCTAGTTTATAACTACATGCCATTTTGCCTCCTATTCCTGCTCCCAGCAAAAACAGAGGAGAGGAAAGAGGCAGGATGGAAATGGGAAAAACCAACGCTGGGAAGAAAAGGAAAAGAAATAAGGAGAAAGAGATGCACAGAGAAAGACAAAAAAAATTGTTTACAGAAAACCCACTAAGCATCAGTGCTGGTACAAATTGAATGAATAATGCTATATGGATTTTTTTAGTGTTCTATACTTAATTTTCTTCTATCATTAATTTTTGTTACAATATGGAATTTTCTAACCATTACACATAGTTAATGCATTAAATCTTTTATGTTACCTTGTCGATTCACTTCATTTTGAAGCAATTCTTCCATTGCTTCTTCTTCAGCAATATCTAATGGAGTGTTTCCTTCACTGTTTACAGCTCCTACATATGCTCCTTGACTAATCAGGTATCTGTTAATTGAAAGAAGAAATAATGACAAATTAGTTTTAATATAAGTACAGATTTCTTTTAATAGCAAAGCATAATTGTGCATTTGGGGAAAAATAGTAAAATTTGTAAAATTGCAATAAGATTATCTCTGTGTTAGTAGGATCCTTAATAAGACCCCTTAAATTAAATTGTCTACTACATATGCAATTCTTCTATATCCTACAGATTCTGGTCCTTAAAGTGGTGACAGTAAACCGCACACCCTGGTGTCTCCCATGCACTATGCTTTACCCGATCATTTTTAAAGTATTGTTATACTTAAAAATAAACACATGGAAAGCTAGCATCATGCAAACTGGAAAGCATGTAATATGGCTTTCTTTTTCAAAATATTTCATAAACTCTAAAAGAATCCTTAGAAAGTAAAATGGTATAAGAATTTTGGTTTGTGCTTTCTTTGGAAGTGTGTATATTTCTCTAGAAAAGGTAAAAGATTTGCTGAAATATTAAAAAGCATTTTGGGAGATTACAGGGAATAACCTCAATCATTTACTAACTTCATGTAAAGAGGTTTTGAGTAATGGTTTATTTGCCATGGCAATCATTTGTGAGAATGACCATTATATGATGTTAGACGTCTATGGTTTCTGTTCAGATCATATACATTTTTGCCTATATGAACTAAAAATTCTTAATGTGCTCACTAACCCAAAAAGCTTGAAAACCCCTGCAGTAATCATTCCATTAATATTAATTAGAAATAAAGCATAATGTTATTTTGATACAATTTGCAGATACAGAATCATAAAATGTATGAACTAAAAAACATCTTACAGATCATTGTTTTATTCCTTCTTCTGAGTCAGAAATTTAAGGAATCACCTCACGCATGTGGCCATTTATCTTCATTAGAAAATGAAGGAAGAGGAGTAGTTTATCATTGTTTAAAAAAATATTCCACTGTTTCAGTTTTTATGGTCGGATAATTCATTCTAACCTATAAATTAAAATTGTACCTGACAGTCTTTTAGAGATTTGTAGACCACAGTCTTAACTCCCATTAGTCTCCTCCCATTAACTAAGCATGCCATTTTTTTTTAACTGCAGAGCGCTTTGTTTCCAGGCCTCTATCTTCCATCTATTCCCCCATACACATCTATCCATTTATTTACCAAATTGATACAACCATCCAGCAAAACAATTAAAACAAGTCTTAAAAATAATTAAACATAAATATAAATAAGACCGTGGAACAATGCATGAAAGTCTCACACATAATACAATCACTTTGCAGGCTCCCTGTTCCAATAGATTGCTAAACCTGCTGAAAAAAGATACATTTTAAGAGATTTCCAGAAGTTCCAAAGAATAGATGCTATAGCAGAAAAGGCTCATCTTCTAGAACCCATCATAATGCACACCTGTTTGAACGTTCACACACGCATTTCTTTGCAATTTAGTGTAGTGTAGATTTTAAACTGTCCTGCATGTACTTTCCTGGGATTTCAATCCACCTTGTCCATGCTTGATATTATCCAACTGACCAGATACTTATAATTCATCCTGATGGCTCTTGATGGTTTGGCCATTTGGCATTTCAATTTCATTATCTTTGGTGATTTTACCTGGATTTATTGCTACTACAGGTAGTCCCATTCATTTAATGACCATTCAAAGTTACAACAATACTGAAAAAAGTGACTTATCACAATTTTTCACATTTACAACCACTGCAGCATCCCATGTTCATGTGGTCAAAATTCGGGCACTTGGCAACTGGCATGAATTTATGATGCTTGCATTGTCCTAGGATCATGTGATCACCTTTTGTGACTTTCTGACAAGTAGAAGCCAGATTCACTTAACAACCATATTATTAACTTAATAACTGCAGTGATTCACACAACAGCTGTCTTGCTTAGTAATGGAAATTTTGGGCTCAATTTTGATCGTAAGTTAAGGACTACCTGTAAAGCACACATCTCCAAGTCCCATCTTAAACAGGCAATTAAGAATATCTCAGACATTGGAATTAAATGAGTTCAAAGGCTTTAAGGTTGCTCTAATAGTACTGCCACATAAGATTTTACACACACACACACAACACATTCCCTAGAGCTAAAATAATAAACAAATACTTTCATATTTCTCTCTCACTGAATATCTATGTCCAGTCCTCAGACTAATTATCAAGAATTGAAGTTAATTTCAAGTTCTCTTCCCCCCCCCAATAATTTTACCTTTTCCAAATGAGTTGCCAAGTTTTATTTTTAAAACCTTCAAGAATAATGGAACATACATATTACAGCAAACTTCCCTCAGACTAATTACCAAAAATGGAGAAGCAGTCAATTTCAAGTTGTCTTCCCCCCCCCAATAATTTTACCTTTTCCAAATGAGTTGCCAAGTTTTATTTTTAAAACCTTCAAGAATAATGGAACATACATATTGCAGCAAACTTTCCCTCATGAAATGTATGTATATGATTGCTAATATATTGTGCTGCCTCTTCCCAGAAAAAACTAAGACCGCTCTTCTGTTGCTTTTTCATAAAGAAAAAAGTTCCCAAAAGTTGGGAAACAAATACTGGCTGGAAAAATTTGGGGAACAATAGAAAAGGCCGAAATTTGTTTTGAACTCTGGCTTAATCTCAAAGGTCAACACATTCTAGAACTCATTCAAGAATCCATGTGAACTTGCACAAGTGTTGAGAACATGTAGTGTCAGGGGACTCAAAGTCACAGGCTGCATGGAACCTCCACAAGCTATTTATAACAGCTCATGACAATACTTGGGCAAAAATAAGTTATGGGGGACATCTGTCTCTTGGCCAGTAACTTTTAGCCAAAGAAGTCAGGATTTCTCCCTCATCATTTCCATGAGTATAACTACCATGCTTCCCTGAAAATAAGACTCACCCAGAAAACAAGCCCTCGCCTGTTTTTTTTGGCATGCGCCTAATATAAGCCCTACCCCCCAAAATAAGCCCTAGTTAAGAGCCCGCCCACTCCATCCCAGTCTGGTTGCTCGCTGCCACAGGGGCAGGGGAGCGCGCATCACACTGGTGCCGCTGCCACGAGGGAGTTGCCCCACATGCCCTGCACCTGCTTACCTAAGGGCTCCTGCAGACAGGCCACTCCCCGTTTGACCCGGCTGCCCACCCACCTCTTCCCTTTCACTCCCCTCCCGAGCTGGACTGCCATGCTACAGAGGATCGGCAGGGGAGGCTCGGTTGCCTTACCCGGTCCCCCTCTGCCATTTCAGAGCCAGGGGGGAGTGCGCAACAGCTGTGTCTGCTGCTAGAGGGGCTACTACTGCTTCACCCCACAGATCACCTGTCCAATGGCAGCCACCACCTCCTTCTCCTCCGCCAACTCTCCCATGGCTTACGCCCTGACCAGGAGGCGCAAGCTTCCCCTGCCACTTCCCTCCACCTGCCAGACACCCATCAGCTCCCTCCCACCATCTGCTTGCCTGCAGCCGCAACGGCTTACAGGGCTTCCCAGGGCAGACGCTTGTGAGGCGAGGGCAGTCCCGGCAGAATGTGCCTTCAGATGAGGAGGAGAGCGGCACGGAAAGGCAGGGGAAGCCGAAGGACCGGGCGGCACAAGCCAGATGGCACAAGTCAGTTCTCTGTCTGGGCAAAAAGTGTTTGGGTGCCTATGGGGTGCCCTGACAGAGAAGTGATGGGAGACTGGAAGCTTCATCTGCTTGCAAAAGGAAAGAGCGTGACAGGCGGAGGGAGGTGGCAGGGGAGGCTTGGGCCGCCCGGTCCTTCGGCTTCCTCTGCCTGTCCGTGCCACTCTCCTCCTCGCCTGAAGGTATGTTCCGCCAGCACTGCCCTCACCTCCCTTCTGTCCTGTAAGCCCTGTAAGCCATTGTGGGCGTGGGCAAGCAGACAATGGGAGGGAGCGGGCAATGGCAGCAAAGTCAGACATCCCCTAAAAATAAGCTCTAATGGGTATTTTGGTCATTCATACATACATACATACATACGTGAGTGCGTGTACACACATACACACACATATATATGTAGCAGAAAACAAACTGCCTCACATATACACTCAACAGAAAAGTAAATTTTGCAGTCAGCCAATCTCAGTTGGGCTCATCTTAGGCTAAGTAGAAATAGTTCCACCCCTAGGTATAAAGATGGCTGTATCTTTAAATCCACAGCTAGGTATAAAGACGGATATATCTCACAATGTGAGGCTACGGTTACAGCTGCACCCTTCTTCTCTGTCCAGCCACGGTAATGCCATTCCTTCTCATGATGACAAGCTGACAATCATCCTGTATATTTGGTAATATAGAAAATAAGTGAAATTTTGTTGCTCATGAACTGTTGCAGATGCTGAGTATGTAAAATGGATCAGATCAAAAGCCCACTACACATGGCTAACAAATACAGATTTTGAGTGAATTTTAGAAATTATTTATCTACACAAGAGAAATGTTGAGCCCTGCAATACAAAAATAGCAATTAAGCATTAATGTATTAACCTTACTAAGACAGCTGCAAGCAATTAAATTTCAGATTTGCAAATATCTTTAAGAAATGCATCACATAAATTATATATTAGTTTCTACGTAATGGAGTTTCTGTGCACTAAAAGCATACAGAACTATTTTGATTTGCCAACTAATATAACACTGTTATAATCCTAAGGATGGAATATGAATTTTTCATCGACCCAGGAGTCTATGGGAAAGAAATGTTTGCATTTTACATTACCAATTTGACTTTTAATTGTCAGCTATATTTCATTTAGCATCACGAGATCAGTATATATATATGTTGCAAACATCTTTCACAAGATGATATATGCAAATTAATTTACATGTAATTTTTGATATGATAAAGGTGGGAGATGAGACGTGTATTAGCAAATATTTCAAAGGTATTAGTTTCTCAATGTATACTGCCTTGGAATTCTATTCCTAAAATACCTTCATCATAATAGTTCATCTGAACATGGTAAGATACAAAAGCAAATTTCAGGAAACTAGGCAATGTTAGATTTGACAAAAATTACATTTTCTGGATTTCTCCACTAGCAAATAACCTCTCGGGTATGACTTTTTCAGTTGCCCCTTTTGCATCAAAAATCTCTATGCAATTTTTATTATAATATCCTATACTCTAGGATGCCTCAGGGAAAAAGCACTGTTATTATAGCAAGACAAGGTTATCAATGGAGAATGCATCTAACCATCAGAAGGCAAGGTAAAATTTTGTGTCTACCCTGCTAATCATCAAAGAAGTCACTTCCTGAACTGGCAATCTCCATGATATCTGTAAAACTACAAATAATGCCCTTCTATAGTATGGCATTTCTGGTCTAGATAAATTTCTGAAGTTTCTGCATGTATGAAACCTATAAAGAATCCTAAGCTTCTCATTTAGAGAAGGAAAGCTGATTTTCTTCTGTTAACAACTCTTCAAGCATTGCTGACATTAGCCTAAGATACACACCATATCTATACAGTTTCTCAGCTGCAAGGAAAGCAAGCAAGCACTGATCCAATACAAATGAATAATCACTCTGGCCAATAATATAAAGCCAAGAAAAATACCAAATATTTATTATCAATAGATAATACAGTACAAAGATTAAAATAACTTTCACACAGCAGTGATGATTTTCTTGTTCATATTGATATTAACAAATGTAATTACCATTAAGAATGTCCAAAGAATTATTAGCCAAAAATGTTTAACATTTATCTGACCTGAAAATATAAAACTTCTGTAAATTCTGAAAATAGGGAAGAAAAAAAATGAGTGGTTTTTTTCCAGAAAATTGGGAAAGAATTAAATATACATTATATACAATAAAATGCATTTTTATGTTATCTTAGACTAAAATAAATTCATTTTGTTCTTTTAAGAACTTAGGAGTACAATATTAAAACTTGGTTTGCCCAGATCGTTATGTCTGGCATGTTAAATATAAAAATATAATTTGGTTATGGAATAATTACAGTCAGTGATTAATTTCATTTTAAATCTACATTGTGGCATCATTTTGAGATCTTTGAGACATTTTACAATTGCACTGCTTAGTGATGAAGGTTCTATCAACTGTAATCTAGTTAGTAGTACGTCAACCGTGAGGTCCTCAAATGCTGCTAAGCACTTTTTTCCCTCCCACAAATGGAGGTCAACCAATTACTGTGGCAACTCTTTTGAGGCAAAATTGCTAGCTTAAATCCTCTGCAATACACAAGTGGGAATTTACACAAAGAATGTCCAGGAATCAGTCCAAACAAAAATTCTGGGATCAATTCTCACTGCATCCAATAGAACTGCAAATATCCTGCTAAGTTTTGAAAAATAAATTATTGCAATCCTGATAAGGGCCTGGAAGATAATGATGAATTAGAGGGCTGAAAATGCAGTGTTTTCTAGCTTTACCCCTTTAAGTTGCACAGATAGCCTGCATTGAAAAAGTTAGCACCATTCCTAATATTTCAAATTAAACAGCTACTCACCCAAAGAATAAAATATATGGAGTTTGAAGCTAAAGTTAACAATCAATGTCTACATCGCAAAAAATGGATAAACAAGAACATTTGAGAACCAACAAAATATTTACAGAACCTTTCTCTCCTGATGCTGAGGACAATCTTCTTCAAAATCAGACACAATAACTTAACATCTGCTTTGTTAAACAGCAGATATTCTAAAATCCATTAATCAAGCTCGCCTGCCTGCTTAGTGGCAATGAGATCAAAAACATTTCACATGTATTATTACACTGTAAATTTTAGAGGAGTATTCTGTTTATATTTTGCCCCCAATAAATAAATTCCCAGGAAGATAATTTCTACATGAATATTCTATCAGAAGACACAAAAACCACTATTAACTGCATGGCAGCCAAATGTTGCATTATTGCAATGAAAATAAGATATAATCATCTTCAAGGCTAATTAGTTTTCATTTATTTATTATGAAATATATATGAAGATCTGCAATCCTTTATATAACTTGTTTTAGAGAGCATGTATTTTTACCTTACATAATGTAATACAAAGATCATATCTGCAGAGATTATTACTATATATAAAAACTCCCTTTGACACTGTAATCCCTTAATTCAGGATAGAGTCAGGGCGACTGAATGGAGTTGAGCATTTACTCGCCAGATGCCCTTCCTAATGCCATGCAGAGTTCTCAACAGATATTTTTTCTTTACACCCTAGGAGAGAAATATCTGCTGCTATCTAAGATTGAACCCTTAACCTTCTGAGAGGGATATAAGTGTCCTCCCCACTAGGCCACCATACCACTCATATTACTACTATACATCATTATAGTAATTTATGCAACATTTTATGTTGTTATTTTACCTTAATTCATTTTGATTTGATTTCTTGGATTGTATCTATTTTGTTCTTCTACTGATCATTGACTGAATAAATTACTGATTCAACAATCTGTTAGTTCTCCATCTGGGCGGAAAGTGTTTGGGCGCCTATGGGGCACTTGGAAATCTATCTATCACAGCCCCTAAAAAAAATTATTCAGATATCACACAGCACAGGAGGCAAGAAATAATTCCGAGAAAAACACCATTGGGCAAAGCAATAAAAGTTAACATCAGCAAACAAATCATGACTGTAACTTCCCAACTAGGGCAACATAACTAAAACTATTGCATAATTAAAGCATCAAAGCCCATAGAGAGGTCCAGAAAATTAAAAGGTCTTTATTCTTCCTGTGTCGTTTTAAGACATAATGCCAAAGGCACTTCTGGTACTCAAACCAATCCTTATACCTGATAGTGTGTCATCACCAGTGAATACCACAAAAAAGATCAGCAAAGTTCTATGCCTTTCAAATTTCATTTAGTACTCACATAGACAAGACTATTCCTTAGGCTTTTCATGAAATTAAGGAACAGCAAGTGCATTTGAAACTGAAGCTCAATGTATCCTGAAAAGCAGCTAATACATGCAACTTGAAACAACTAAGAAAAAATAATTTTACTTTTCCAAACTAATACTTAATTTTATTAATACCAATGAACTTTGGTATTTAAGTTACATAAACAGAACAAATAACTTAAAAGCATAGAATCAATGTATTATAAAAATACTTATACATAAGCAAATGCAGACTTGTATTTTAGTGATGAAAAACAGTCCAAGCAAAGTATTTATTAATAAACTAGTGGAGTCTAAATTTATTTATTTACAATCCAAGTCAGCTCAGCATTAATACATCTTAAGTAACAGTGCATAAATACATTAAGATTGTTTTATAAGCCAAGTCTATGAATAAAAAATTTGCTACTCCCTTTGAAACTCTCTCAAAATGCCTCAATCTCTTCATCATGAGTGGAGTTTATCAAACTCAGGAGAGAGTGTATTAACTCTGATTACCAGTGTATGTACAGTGGGCACTTTGAAAGAACGCGTGAAACAGACTCAACCTCATATGGAATGTTGGCATATTAGCTAACTATCACTCTAGTAGGGTATAATGGAATGTGTGGATGACTTTGGAGAATGAAGGGAAGAAATGCTGCCTAGGAAACGATCAGGCAAGAAAGACAGGAATCCCTAATGGCTTAATAGTCAAGAGATAAATTTAGGAAGGACCTGCCCTAATGAATCAAGCAGTTAAAAGTGGAAGCAGGAAGTTTATACTTTCAGATTTGCCAGCAGATTCTGTTACAATAAAGTAGAATTAGTTCATCTTTATCATATTAGTTCATCTTGGGAGGGTTGATATACATATAGAACATCTATATGGGCTAGGCAAAAGTCTCTTCTTTGCGAGGGATATAGAATTTTATAGAAGTAGTTGTGGTCTGTCCAGGAGGAGAGAGCAATTCATCTGTACGGAAGATAGGAAAGTTTGGCTTTGCCTATAGATAAAATAACCTTTATTGTCATTTTTTTACTGTGGGCACATTGGCAAACATTAAAAATGAAATTTAGTTGCTTGCTCTCCAGGTGTACACATACGTAATACACATTTAAACATGCTATATACAACATATGTGTAAACCTACACCCTAACATATAAATAACATACAATATTAATCACTGTCCATCTTGAATACATAACGGAAAGTGGAAGCTTTAGAGTTCATAAGGTTAATACTGTATGGAACAAAACTATGACTGAATCTGGATGTTCTGCTTCAGATACCACGGAGCCTCCTCCCAGAAGGTAACAAGGAAAACAGGTAGTGAAGAGGATGTGAGCATCCCAGACAATCTTGAGGATCCTGCTCAAGCAACACTTATGTGCTATGTTCTGGATGAAAGGGAGGGAACTGCCAATAATCTTTTCTGCCATCCTCACCACTCTTTGCCCCGCCTTCCTGTCTGAACCAGTGATGCTTCCAAACCAGACTGTAATGCTGTATGACAGGATGCTCTCGGTCGTCCCTCTGTAGAAAGTGGTAAGGACAGGGGAAGGCAGATGTAATCTCAGAGGCACTGAACTATATGTTTCAAACATCCTGGAGCACTGGGGAACTACCAGAGGACTGCAAAAGAGCTGATGTAGTTCCCATCTTCAAAAAAGGGAGAAAAATGGATCCAGGAAACTACAAACCTATCAGCCTGACCTCAATACCTGGGAAGATTCTGGAAAAGATAATCAAGCAACAAATCAGCGAACACCTAGAGGCAAACAAAGTCATTACCAAAAGCCAATATGGGTTTGTCAAAAACAGATCATGCCAGACAAATCTTACTGCATTCTTTGACCAAGTGACAAAATTAGTGGACCAGAGGAATGCTGTGGATATAATTTACTTGGACTTCAGTAAGGCATTTGATAAAGTGGACCACAACCTACTACTTGATAAGATAGAAAAATGTGGGTTAGACAGCATCACCATCAGATGGATTGGTAGCTAGCTGACCAGCTGTACTCAGCGTATGGTCCTCAATGGAACTGCATCTACATGGAGGGAAGTGTGTAGTGGGATGCCCCAGAGCTCTGTTCTGGGCCCAGTGCTCTTCAAAATCTTAATCAATGATTTGGATGAGGGGATAGATGGGGAACTTATTAAATTTGCAGACTACACTAAGCTGGCAGGAATAGTCAACATTCCAGAAGATAGGCTTACGATACAGAAGGATCTTGACAGACTTGAACATTGGGCGCTATCTAACAAAATTAAATTCAATGGTGAAAAAAGTAAGGTTCTACATTTAGGCAAGAAAAACCAAATACACGGGTATAGTATAGGTGGTACATTGCTCAATAGTACTAACTGTGAGAGGGATCTTGGAATCCTAATGGACAATCACTTAAATATGAGCCAGCAGTGTGCTACAGCTACCAAAAAAGCCAACACAATGCTAGGCTGCATTAACAGAGGGATAGAATCAAGATCACATGAAGTGTTAATACCACTTTACAATGCCCTGGTAAGGCCACACTTGGAATACTGCATCCAGTTTTGATCAACACAATGTAAAAAAGATGTTGAGACTCTAGAAAGAGTGCAGAGAAGAGCAATAAAAATGATTAGGGGACTGGAGGCTAAAACATATAAGGAACGGTGGCTGGAATTGGGTATGTCTAGTTTAATAAAGAGAAGGACGAGGGGTGTTGGAAGACATGATAGCAGTGTTCCAATATCTCAGGAGTTGCCACAAAGAAGAGGGAGTCAAGCTATTCTCCAAAGCACCTGAAGGCAAGACAAGAAGCAGCAGATGGAAACTAACGAAAGAGAGAAGCAATCTAGAACTAAGGAGAAATTTCCTGACAGAACAATTAATCGGTGGAACAACCTGCCTCCAGAAGCTGTGAATGCTCTAACACTGGAAGTTTTAAAGAAGAGACTGGACAGCCATTTGTCTGAAATGGTACAGGAGGTTGCCTGAACAGGGGGTTGGACTAGAAGACCTCCAAGGTCCCTTCCAACTCTACTACTATTACTACTACTACTACTACTACTACTACTACTACTATTATTATTATCTTACTACTACTATTATTCATTAGATGTGAATCTCAGTCAACTGAACATTCAAATTGACTAGCGCTGGTGGTTGACACGGGTTGTTGCCAGCATTCTAGGTATCAACCAGGTACCTCCTTAAAATGTAAGATGTTCCGAGTAGCGCAGTTTTTTTGTAGCATTGCTGGAGTTATTGCAGGAAGCTGCAATTTCTTGAAATATTTTGCAAAGTTTTGGGACATAGTTCGCAGTGCCCCGATGACAATAGTATCACTGTTACACATTTCATCCATAATCGTGCAGTTTTGATGGCCAGGTTGTGATATTTCGTAATTTTTTCCAGTTCTTTTTCTTCGACTCTGGCATCTCCTGGTACAGCGATATCAATCAGCTGTATGCTTCGGTTCTCTACAACTGCGATATCTGGCGTGTTGTATTCCAAATGGCGATCTGTCTGTATTCGAAAGTCCCACAAGATCTTCACCCTCTCATTCTCTTCCACATCTGTGAAAACTTTTATTATTATTATTATTATTATTATTATTATTATTATTATTATTATTATTATTATTATTATTATTATTATTATTTACTTTTCTCATGACGCAGAAATGCAGGCACTGCTGTGCCTGCTTCACTAGTGTCTTACTATTGAGCGACCAAGCCAGTCTACTTGCTAACTCCATACCCAGGAATTTGATGATGCTGGTAACCATCTCCACAGGCGAATCATTAATGCACAGAGGAGTGTGGCTGTGTCTGACTTTTCTGAAATTGACAATGATCTCTTTGGTTTTCCCAGTATTTAAAACTAGGCTGTTTTCCTTACACCAGTTCACTAAACCCTCAACCTCTTTGCAGTAAGCACCCTCATTGTTGCCATGAATAAAGCCTACTACTGTTGTATCGTCCACATACTTCACAATATGATTGGTGGCAAACCTAGCACAACAATCATGGGTCAACAGGGTAAGGAGAACCTGTATTCAAGAAAATGATGTTAGAAATACTTGTTCCAACTCGCACATACTGAGGTCTGTTAGCAAGAAAATCAAGAATCCAGTTGCACAAAGGAGTGTTTAAGCCTAAGAGACCCAGTTTGTCTACTAGATGCTGGGGAATGATTGTATTAAATGCTGAAATGAAGTTGACAAACAATAAACGCACATGAGTATTTCTTTCCTCTAAGTCAAACTACCGGCCCATGTGCCAGACGTGTCATGTGGAAGCCGCGCCTATCCCATTGCCGGCAATGGCAAAACCGGCCGGATACATGCACGATGTCATGTGACATCGTGAGTTTGACATGCCTGCTCTAAGTGCTTCAAGCTCAGATGGAGAATAGAAGAAATAGCATCGTCTGTGGAGTGATTTGGTCAGTAAGCAAACTGAAGGTCAAATGCTGGTAGGAGGATAGATACAATAATGTCCTTTATCAGCCTCTCAAAGCATTTCATAATGATGGATGTCAGTACAACCAGACGGTAATCATTGAGATCAGTAATTGTGGACTTTTTTTGGCACTGGCAAAATGATGGACGTCTTAAACAAATGGGACCACTGCCTGCTGCAATGAGAGATTGAAAATATCTGTAAGAACATAAACCAGGTCATGAGCACATTCCCTAAGAACCCGTCCAGGGATGTTATCTGGACCTGCTGCCTTCCGAATGTTAACTTTCTGCGGTGTTTTCCGGACAAAAGTGACAACAAAGCTAAGCACTTACTTGTCTGGATGGGGCACAGCTTCCCGAGCAGGGATGCTATTTGATGCCTCGAATCTTCCAAAAAATGTATTCAGCCCGTTTAGGAAGTCTGTGTCGTCCTT
This sequence comes from Protobothrops mucrosquamatus, assembly GCF_001527695.2. Taxonomy (NCBI): domain Eukaryota; kingdom Metazoa; phylum Chordata; class Lepidosauria; order Squamata; family Viperidae; genus Protobothrops; species Protobothrops mucrosquamatus. The sequence goes on along the minus strand of NW_015386442.1, from coordinate 731,764 downwards.
GCATCTCGATGGAGTCTCTTATAATCTGTAATGGCCTGGATTCCTTGCCACATGCGCCTGATATTTGTTGGGTCCTGAAAAATGTTCTGAATTTTCTGACAATGGGCTTGCTTTGCATCTTTTATGGCACTTTTCAAATTAGCTCTGACTGTTCTAAGTGCCAGCATATGCCCGGATTTAAAAGCCACATTCTGTGCTTTCAGCATCTTGCGGACCTCATAAGTCAGCCATGGTTTTTCATTCGCCCTCACAAAGCTTTTAATGACACAGACATCGTCTATGCACTTTTGTATATATGCAGACACCATGGTGGCTATCTGAATGTTTAATTGCCATGCACTCTTGCTCAAGTTCTACCAGTGTTTTTTCTAGGCCTAAAGTAAGTAGGGCTGTTAAAAGTCTAAACTTTGATCCTGGGGAAAAAAAGAATTTTTATGAGGGAAAATTGCTCTATAATAGTAAAAATTATGGAGTAAATATTTAAGAAGGTCTCTTTCTATAGCTCTGTATGGTACTTTTTAGAGTTCTTCTAAATTTTAAATTTAAAACAAAACATAACATTGCAATCTGATGCAGAAAGTGACACATTTCCAACTTCTCTGGTCCTGCTCAATTATCTTTTTTCCCCATATGCTACTTTATTTATTAAATTTACATGCCACTCCTATCACTGATAAAGTGACTCTGGATGACTTACAAACAGTAAAAAAAATTGTACAAACAATTATAATTTTAAAAAGTATATTAAAAAACTAGAGATAAGGAGATGAACGGCATGGGGATGAGATCTTCTTATCCCATCAACTACTGTGTTTCCCCAAAAATAAGATCCGATCTTTTTTTTTTTTACTCTAAAAGAGGCATCAAGTCTTATTTTCAGGGGGTGTCTTTTCCCACAGTCTCACCTCGCAGTGGCAATAGCACTGACAGCCCCGTCCAGCCAGCCCACTTCTTCTGTGGCCAAAGGAAATGCCTCTGCAGCTGAGAATGCAGCTCCGGCCTGCATTTTGCCATCAGAGGCCTTCCAGAGCTGCATTCTCAGCTGCAGAGGCATTTCCTTTGGCAACGGTAAGTGGGTGCGGGGCTTGTGGGGCATCTCCACCCCCACCCCAGCTTGATTTTTAGGTGTGTCCCTCGCCCAAAAACTAGGGCTTATTTTTGGGGTAGGGCTTATAATAGGCCCACCCTCGAAATCAAGCTAGGGCTTATTTTCGGTGTAGGTCTTACTTTCGGGAAAACATGATACTTCCAGCAATGAGTGCCCCCACTTCTTCCTCCTAGAAGACTAAACTAGTCTGAACTGAGCTAAACTGGGTTGTTTTCTCCACTACCAGATCAGTTTCAAAACCTAGATTTATGGGTAGTGTAATATTGACACTTTTAAACACTTTAAATTCTGACCAAAAACATATATTGTATTAATCTCGTATGTGCAGACAAGTGAAGGCAATGTTTAATTTTTCCAAAAAACTTCTAAAGAAGCTAATTAAGATTTTTTTTCTAGATTATTTTTTTAAAGAAAATTGTATAACAGGCAGACAGTTGTTAGGTTAAAAATGGAATAACAATTTGCATCAGCTTACAGCACTAGTTTGTGTTTTATTAGATAACAAAAATATGTAAAAGCCATATAATGTGAATACTCATATTAAAAATAAATACACAATTAAAAATTAATGCAAATATTAAAAAGTAAAATGTAATTCAACCAGCACTCATTAAAATAATTCACAGTTAAAGAAGCATAATGTGGATTGTACATTGTCCAGAAATTTGTTTCAGAATATCACCAATGTTGTTTGCATAAGAATAGAAGTACTGAGTGCCATTTATTCCTCAGTGCTAATACATAATAAGGGGGCATTACTTCTAGTAGCTTGCTAAATGTATTTCATTATTTTCTGAAAGACTAAGCATAAATTCTAAATAAGATTCAAGCACTAGAATTCCTCTCCCCCAAAACAAATCAACGAATATTTATGTGTCACTTCTTCACTGACCTGGATCCCGCTTTTTCTGCTTCTTCTAGAATTTCCTCTCCATACAGTATCCATGCCTTATCACTATCATCTCATCAGAAATAATCACTACATGTTTGATGTTTCTGAGTGCTGAGTGCTAATAATTTTTCCCATGTATGATTTTTCCCACTCACTGCTGAAAGGAGAAAAGACTGCATTCCTCCTTAACATGCAGAGAGTTGGAAACTCTCTGCATGTTCTTTCTCCCTTGACATTTCAAGAGAAACTTTGGCTTAAAATCGGGAGCCTAATAGGAAGCAATTTTTCTTATTGTTCCCAACATTATTTAATCCAGCATAGATGTGTGCATTTGTGCATAATCTAGTATCACACAAAACTCATGATGCCTAGTTTTTAAATTAAATAAATCCAATGTTTTTCAGTATAATACAAATCCAACTCATTAAGTTCTCCAATATAAAGAGTCTTAACTTTGAAACAAATATGAAGCTTCATGTACTAAACTAGTATTTTGTCAAAGTCCAGACCAAAAATCATTCCCAGTCAAAATGATAAATAAAATGATTGCACAATAAACAGACAGCATATTAAAAGTTACATTTTAAGTTAAATTAAAAATATTTATCTCTAGAGATCCGAAATTAAGACTGAGTTATCAAAAAATTGTATTTAGGGCATTTTGGACTACTCAAAAGAATGTATTTGAAAAATGGGCATGAAATTTTCTATATTGCAAATGTACAAAATTTGCAGGTTCACTGAGCCATATGATCATATGATCATTTTGTATCTTCTTATAATATGTTAATATATGTAAACATATATGGAAAATTAATTAAATGTTAAAGATTTGGATTTGATGTTGAATTATATACCATAGCTTTGGAATCTGCTAATCAGGAATTATGGTTGTATCAAACAAGGGTGATCATACTGAGAAATTGGAAAAAGTGTGTTAAGGAATGGTTGTCAGAAATGTGTGATATTTTCTTACTAACAAGGGATGTTAATAATATATGTTATTATGGAAGTTATTTTGTAATATTTCACAATAATATTTTATCTGGTTTTATTATATTAGTGCATCTACCAGTGACTTTTGAAATTATATAACATTGATATTTTTTTTGCTCCTTTTTCTTAGTTTTTTGTAGGGGATGCTAATTTCTTTTGTTTTTGTTTGCATGGTTTTTGTTTTCCATAAGTTTAAAGGCTGCTTTGATAATTGTGTATGCTATGGCCACCTCTTACAAAGAAAAACCTCTATAAAATATTTTATAGATGGCACCTCCCACCCATAAGATTAGCTAAAATGGGTTCCAACGTCTCCTCTAAATGTTGGAAATGTAATCTGACAATTGGAACATACTATCATATGTCGTGGGAGTGCACGCGAGCTCGTGATTTTTGGAGCAAGGTTAAACAATGGCTGGAAGAAATATTAGAGCGAGTGGTAGAGTCAAAACCAGAATTTTTCCTATTAGGCATAACCACGCAGAAGTACGACAAAGGCATACTTTATTTGATGCTACACATTCTAACGGCTTCCAGACTGGTTTATGCTCAAAATTGGAGGAATAAAGGAATTCCAACGGAAGAAGAGATCCTGTATAAAATCTTATCATGTGCCGAGATGGATAGGCTTACAATGATTATGAAGGACAAGACAGAACTGGAATACTTTGAAATCTGGGACAAATTTTACCGTTGGTTCATATGAATTAAGGAGAACTACTCGGATCTTAAGCTAACGATAGGATTGAAATATATATATAACTGTACATATAATTGTATATATAATTGTACTGCGTAGAAGAATGAAGCTTATATAGAGGTTAAGGATGATGTATTAGTTTTTGTAGCATGAGAAACAAACTGTTAGGAATATTTACTCTGGAATGCCACGTATGTCCATTTTTGTTTTAATTGTATTATAAATAAAAAACTTTAATAAAAAAAAAGATAATTGTGTATGCTAAATGAATATTTTTAAAAATCTCAAAAAATCTGTGCAACACACATCTTTTATACTTTCTCGCCTGCTTTAGAAACTTCAATTGTTGCCTTTCTTTCTATTTCCATACAATACCACTGTACTGTACTAAGTAGTTCCAAGGACAGGAAAAATTGTGCTAAAGATATAAAGCCAGCATAAAATACATCCATTGCCTCTGAAAATCTGAGCTGAGACTAAGCAAGAACTGGGGAGGAACCGCCCAGAGGAGGCGTGGGTAAAGTTTTGCTTAGTCTCAACTGAGCAGGAAGGCTATGATAACCCATTGGTGGATGCTACGGTCATCGTGACTGGAGAAGAGAGAGCACTAGAGGGTTTGGGAGGAGATGATAGGTCATATCACACTAGGTGTGGTTAGTCCATTACAGAAAAAAAACACATGGGCATTAGTCAGGGTACTGGTCATGGTGGCCACGGCTAGAAAAAAGGGTTAGTATTGGAGTATCAGAGGGTAGACAAACTGGTCGGATTCACTTTGGCAGCAGTTAAGATCATAATAAACAGGCTCATAGGCAACATGGTGAGGCTAAAGGGAGCGACATGTACCAGTTTTGCCCTACTTCTGTAAAAAATCTCTCCAAGTTTGCTTTCTTTTGGCCAAAGTCCAGAACTGAAACATTCGACATGCTGTCATGGCTGAACTGCAGCTTATCCAAACCAGTTAAGCATAAATTCTAAAATGAGATGGCTTGTTTCAGTTTAGAAATAAAACACATTTTTTTATTTCCTGCACACCTAAAAAATAGCATTATAACTTTGAAAATGAAGATCATCACTCATATAAGCTTAGGAATTTGAGACTGGTGCTGAACATAAGAAACTGGTGCCACACCTCTCCTAGATAATAAGTGTAATCTTTTTAATTACAAACTCTGCAAAAGAAAAACATTTATAAATATATGCAAAACTGTTGCCTAGGTCTACCTCAACCACAGAAAATGAGTGACTATTCATTTTGTAAAAAATAGATAATATGGAGGAAATGGAATATTAATCCTAAATGATTGTTGTTATAGGCTGAAAAATTTTAAACTTTTCAAAAATCGCCAAGAAAGTCATAAAAATAATACACATTTGAACAGTTTAGTTACATTAGAGTATAAATGAAATGCCTTGTGTGTCAGAAAACAAAGAGAATGAAAATGGAAGAGGTAATGAATGAATGTAATTGAATAGGTAAACGAGCAACTAATACATTACAATATTGATGTGATTCAGTTAGAGCAACAGAATGAATGAAAATCTAATTATTAATCAAATTCATAAAGAGTAAATGTTGACAGGAAGGGGAAGACTTAAGAAATTCATAGATAAATGAACCTTGTGATATTCTCAAGCAGAAGGGGCGTTGTCTTACTTGAACGCCTTTTCTCAGCATGATGATGGAGAATCCACGAATGGGTTTACTCTGTCTTCCTGCCCAATTAGACTAAGTCTGTCAAACTGGCCACACCTCCTCCTGGGCTAGAGTACCACCCAATCAAGAGGAAGGTGAAGCTATTGACAACAGTCCGACATGTTGGCTCTCCTACCCCTGACACAGGACCTGACGGACACTAAAGGGGCGGGTGTGGATTCTCCATCATCATGCTGAGAAAAGGCTTTCAGGTAAGACAATGCCCCTTCTCCAGCATGAAGATGGAGAATCCACGAATGGGACATATCAAAGCTGCCCTGTCCCTATGGGAGGGAATCAGTCTGGGCCTGTGTCCCACTTGATGACACTACTTGCTAGAGCACCCTCCGGCCAAATGAGGCGTCTGCGGAGGCAAACCTATCCAGCTTGTAATGCCTCACAAACGGGGAAGGCGAGGACCAAGTCGTCGCCCTACAGACATCCCCAATGGATGTTGCAGCGCTGCGGGTGGAGTGAGCAGTGATATGGCTTGGAACTGACAGGGAATGTGACTGGTACGCTCTTGCAATACAAGCTTTGATCCACCTGCCTATAGTTGATAAAGAAACCTTCTGCCCCATGGAAGAGGGTTGAAAGGAGATAAAGAGTGCTTCCGACTTGCGAAAGACTGAAGTCCACTTGATGTAATGGCGTAATGCCCTACGAACGTCCAAGGTGTGCCATTGGCGTTCTAAATCATGAGATGGACGAGGACAAAAATCTGGCAGGATCACCTCCTGCATCCTGTGGAACAAGGTATTCACTTTAGGAATAAATGACGGATCCAATCGAAGGACCATCCTGTCATTATGAAAGACGCATAGATCCTCTCTGACAGAGAGAGCTGCCAGTTCCGAGTTGTGTCTAACCAACGTGACGGCTATCAGGAAGGCTACCTTCATGGTTAAGAGCCGCAGAGTACAGGTCTTGATGGGCTCAAATGGTGGTGAGGTAAGGGCCTGTAAGACCCGCGGTAGTTCCCAAGAGGGATATCGATGAACCACAGGCGGTGTGGTTAGTCGCTCCCTTGATGAAAGAGCGCACCATGGCGTCCTGAGCCAATGGTGTTGAATTGTCACATGCAAGCACCGTGGATAGAGCCACCTGCCTGCGGATAGTATTGGGCACCAAGCCCTTGTTGAGCCCCTCCAATAAGTATTCCAGGATTCTCAGGATGGTAATGGCCGAGAGATTGAGTTGGTTCTTGGCGCACAAGCGACAAAAGTTCCTCCATGTGGAGTCGTAAATCCTGTTCGTTGCGCGACGCGTGGATGCCTGAATCATGGCGATTACACCCGTCGAATAGGACTCCCGGGTTTGGAGCCGCCGTTCAAGTGCCAGGCAGTTAATTGGAGCCACTGGGGTTCTGGATGTTGCAGAGTCCCCTGACTGAGTGCAATGCGACCTGGAGGAATCCTCCATGGAGGAGAGATGGAAAGGCCCACGAGGTCAGCAAACCACGGCCATCTTGGCCAGTGTGGAGCAACCAATATCACCTCTGCTCGTTCCTGCAGTATCTTCCAGATGACTGCCGGGATCAGAGGGAGAGGAGGAAAGGCATATAGCAGGTCCTCAGGCCATGGGCTGCGGAGGGTGTCCGCCTTCTCTGCCCCTGGAGATGGGAACCAGGAAAAGAATCTCGGAAGCTGGGGATTCACTGGAGAGGCGAACAAGTCCAGTACTGGGTGGCCGAACCTCTCCGATATCTCCGTGAAGAGATCGGGATGCAGTCGCCATTCAGAGTGATCCACTGTCGACCTGCTTAAGAAGTCCGCCTGCTGATTTGCCTGTCCCAAGATGTGCTCTGCCCTGAGGGAGGAGAGGTTGGTCTCTGCCCAAGAGCCCAACTGGGCCTCGGCCATGAGGGACATGGATCGGGTACGCCCTTGCCGGTTCATATGGGCTTTCGCTGCCACATTGTCCGTGAGGACTAGGACATGCTGTCCTGCCACTTTGTGGTTGAAGTGGCATATGGCCAGATGCATGGCTCTGAGCTCCAACCAGTTTATGTTGTGCTTCAGGTCTGACCGGGACCACCGGCCCTGAGCCAACTGAGACCGTGTGTGAGCTCCCCAGCCAAACAGACTGACGTCCATAGTCAGGGTAAGCCGGACTGGCTCCTTGAACAATGAGCCTCTGGCTACCACTGGGGAGGTCCACCATTGGAGGGATTTTAGGGTTTGAAACGGGACCCTTACCCTCTGGTTGGAGGAGCTGGTGCCCAGTCTCTGAAACGCGAGCAAAAACTATTGCAGGTTCCTGGAGTATAGTCTGGCCCATGGCACTATCGCCATGCAAGAAACCATCTTCCCTAACAATTGGGAAAGGGTGGCCAGTGTAACTACACGCTCCCTTTGGACCCGGCGGACCAGGGTTCGGATACTGTCCTGGTGCTCCCACGATAGAAAGACTTTGCATTGTTTTGTATCTATGATCGCGCCTAGGTGGAGGAGGCGAGTTGAGGGATCTATCTGGCTCTTCTGGAAATTCACCGAGAACCCGTGATCTTGGAGTGTCCTGATAGACAAGGCCAGGTCCGACTGAGCCACCTGAATCGAGGGGGACTGGATGAGGATGTCGTCCAGGTAACATTGGATGCATACCGGGACTAGCCTCAAATGAGCGGCCAGTGCTGCCAAGATCTTTGTAAATACTCTTGGAGCAGACGAGAGACCAAACGGTAGGGCTCTGTATTGATAATGGTGGTTTGTGTAACAGAACCTGAGGAACTTCCGATGGCTGGGAAGGATGGGGATATGCAGGTATGCTTCCGTGAGGTCAATAGATGTCAGGAAGTCGTCCCTTCTGATGCTGGCCAGAATAGACTGGAATGTTTGCATCTTGAATTTTTTGTAGACAAGATGAGAATTCAGCCCCTTTAGGTTGAGTATTGCCCTCCATCCTCCCGAGGCCTTTGGAACCACGAAGATGGAGTAGAAACCCCTTTCCAGTTGTCCAGCCGGTACTGGTTCTATGGCCCTTATCTCCAAGAGGTGTCGAATGGCCTCGTTCATGAGGCTCATCTTGATCGGATTTTTTTGGAGTTGAGCAAGTAAGGAAACGTTCTGGAGGGTTGGATAAAAATTCCAGGGACAGGCCGCACCTGATGGTGTTGAGCACCCAGGTGTCTGTGGTGGTGGTCTCCCATTTGTGAACAAAGAGAGTCAATCTGCCACCTATGGGGGAGGCCTCCCTGAAGTCACTTGGTTCTTCTGAAGGGACGGCCTCCCGTGCCCCGAAAGGGCCACTTGGCCTGGAATTGTTGTCTGGACTTAGGGGCGGCACTTTTTGATTGGCGATCAGGTCTGGGAGGAAAGGAGCAGGAAGACTGAGCCCACTCCAATCCTGACCCTGATCGAAAGAGCTGCCTGCGGGAGTAAGGGTTAGACCTTCTGTCTTCCCGTCTTACCCAGGTTTTGGTGTGCGCGTACCTGCTCCGGAGGAACCATGGCCTGAAGCTCTCAAAGCCAGATAAGAGAGGTTCTGGCGAAGAAGGAGGTGGATGTAGCCGCCTTTACCGACCATGCCGAGGCCTGGTGAATCCTACGAAAAGAAAACTCAGATTTTCTGTCCTCCGCCTTCAATGTTTCAGCCATGTCCCCTGATAACGTGGAAGAGGAAAAGAGCGGTGTTAGAGGTTCATCAATGACCAGGACCTCCAGTAGTTCTGACAAGGCAGGGGCGACATTGAATAGCCTCTTGTCTGTTCCCCCCGGTATGGGGAGGGTGCCAGGTGTTCCCCCTTGCTTTTGAATAGTATTAAGAAAGAAGAAAGGACAGGGGATATGCCTTTGTGTAACAATAGGTTCGGAGAACAGCAGATTTGTCTCTTGGCTCGTGGATGGACCTGGTTGAGGCTCCTGATCAGGACCGATCTTGGCAGAGGTACTTGCCTTGAGGAGAAGTGATTTGAATAACGCTGGGTCAAATAGGCCTACAAAAGGGGAATTGTCCGGAGATGATTCCTCATCCTCCGATAACTGTATGCCCCTTGGCTCATATTCCTCGGAGCATGACTCCCTGTGTTGGGAGGACCGGTAGGAAGAGACAGAACCCGGATATTCCAGGGCTTCCGCCTGGAAGTAAGATGGGGTCATTGGTGACACAGATTCGGGTCTGGACCTCTGGTGGAATGAGGCCAAACCCTGGGCAAACGCATGGGCAATTAGTGCCTGAAATTGTTCTGGCCACGCCCCTTGAGGTTCAATGGGTTGAAGCCCAGCTGCTGTGGGCGTGAATGTAGCTTCTGGTCCCAACTGAACTCTGGGTGAAGGAGGCACCCATAGAGGATGTGGTCCCTGGCTGAGGGGTAACATCTCCTCCTGTCCAGCGTCCCCTTCCGGAGACCAGACCTGTTAGACAAGTGAACTGGCGGGGGCGAGCTGTGGGCCAAAAAGTGAACCCTCGGCTGGAATCGGGGGGGCATGGTCTGTTCCACTTGTGTTCTGCTTCTGAGCTTTGGAAAACTGCTTTTCTAAAGCCTGGTGCCTCCTGCTGGCTTCCTTCTCAGCCGCTTTGGAAGGCCTCTTGCCTGAAATGGCCTTGGCCTTAAGCTTTCCCGCAGCCTCCAGTTTGGAGGACTTGCACTTCTTTCGGACGGGAGTGCCGGGAGCATCGTGCGCGGTCTGAGGTGCCGCATTGTCTGCCATCGCAATGGAGATATCTCAGTGGTGTTCTGAGAGGGATCTTAAGGTATAGGAACAGAGCACTGATTTGTGACTGTGTGTCAACGCGCAGGAACCAGCGAGTACTCTAGGAAATGGTGGCTGCAGGACCAACTTAATGGACTCTCGCACACCTACAATGCTCCTGATGGCTGTAATACCAGATAACACACCTTCAGTGCACTGGTCAAGGCTTACTGTGGCGGCAAAATCAGCAGGTGGTAACAGCCAGCACACACGTAACTCACTTAGTGGCACCAAGATCACCTCAGTGATAACGGCCGGCACACTAGGCCTAGGTGGTGGCAGCAAGGCCAAGAGCACGGCCAGCACAATTTGATGTTGCGATAATTAGGAAGGCACCCTGTTGAGGCCTGGGCTGTTGTGACTATCCACTGTGAAGGGCTTTCTTTGTACAGAAATTGAGGATATTGAATATCCTTGTATATATGGAGGCCTGATCTCAACAGTCTGTGAGTACTGCGCAGGCTGAGGACTGTTAATGCAGAAAAAGGCCTCAGGTCCCAATTTCCTATGTAGGGGCTGGGATGAGTTCTGCGGAAAGACAGTCGCAGGGGAAGAGAAATACCCCCCCGCTTACTGCGCCCCTTCTCCTGAAGTCTGTGCCCTTGAGGCAACCCTGTTATGAGCTTTGATCCTGGCCGTGTCTCTCTTGGCGGATTCAAATTGACTTTAGCGGCGCCTAAAATGGCGGCCGCTGAATAAAATCGCCTGGGGAGAGTGGACGCCGATCCAGAGAACCAGGAGTCACAAGGGTCCCCTTTGGCCAGTTAGGTCCTGGGTAAGGGCAGCAAATCGGTCCGCTGGGTGTTTGAGGAGGAAATTAAGCCAATAAGGGATTTTTGACGAAAAACGGCTCTCCACGCGGCTTTTAAAATGGCAGCCGCAATGAACATGACAAAAATGGGACGGTTGCCAGGGGCTTTTCTGAGCCCGCAGCCCAGCTGGTCGAGCCGATAGCCCGTCTGCGTGCTGCACTGATCCCAGCGATCGAATTAAAAGGAGATCCAATTTCAGCTAGAAAAAAGGAAAAACAGCTCTCCGCGAAAATCCCCTTCCCCAAGGAGCCTAAGGCAAGCTAAAGCTAAATGGAGAAGAGGGGAAGGAAACCGCTGGTGGTTTGTCGCAGCGCTGATCCCAGCGCTGCAATGAAAAAAAGGGAGAATCCACAAATGGTAAAGACCATACAACCTGTAAAATGAAGAATAGTCTGAGAAATTGGAGCCAACAATTTAGCATCCTTCTGGGCATGAGACTAAGTCATGACTGGGTGGTACTCTACCCCAGGAGGCATGGCAAGTTTGACAGACTTAATCTAATTGGGCAGGAAGACAGAGTAAACCCATTCGTGGATTCTCCATCTTCATGCTGAAGAAAGAGTGAGCAGTTTAAACAAAATGGAGTGTAAGAAACTGTGAATAGATATGGTGGAAGAAAGGATGTTCTTGTCTCTTTTAAGTTATTTTCATACTATATACTCCTTTTCTGCACTTTCCATAATGTGGCCCATCCTGAAATGGAAGGTTATGATGGGTATGTATAATCTGTTGTACAGACAGTTCCAGGGGAATGTCCAACAAAAACAACTCCTAGATACGAACAGGCTGCCTATTACTAAAATGGCAGATGGCACTGTTTTTTTTCTCAAGGTGATGAAGCGCAATGTTTTTAGGAACCACGGGTGCCATGTGTTTTTACTATATAGCCTGTTCAGCCATTTTCAATGCCTCCTGAAAGCACTGCATGGCTTCAACACTTCGTCAGCACAAGAACACCATCTACCATTTTTAGTAATAAGCAGTCTATTTGTCAATACAAGTTCCGACTTAAGTATTCCTTGACTTATGACCATTCATTTAGTGACCATTCAAAGTTACAATGGTGCTACAAAAAGTCTGGTCTTTGCACTTGCCACTGTTGTGCCACCCTAAAGGTCATATGATTGCAATTTGGGCACCAGGCAACTGGCTTGCATTTAGGATCAGTTGCAGTGTTCTACAGTAACATGATCATGACTTGCACCTTTTTTTGGCCAGTTTCCAACAATAAACACCTATTTGGAAGAATGGATTACCACTTACAACTGCAGCATTTGCTTAATGACTACTGTGATTCACTTAACAGCCATTGTAAACATGGTCCTAAAACTGAGTCTGACACATTTTACTACCATAGTGATTTATGACGGAAACTCTGGACCAAACTGTAATCATACGTTGAGGACTACCCATACAAATTCAAGTTAAAGACAGAATTAGGGATTGGAACTCATTCTTAATCTGGGGATTCCTCTACACAGCAATTCCAAAGAGATAAGAGAGGCAGAGAAGACAAGAATATAACAACATATTGATCATAAAAGCAATATGTTACTGAAGAGCAGGTGGTAGCAGCAGGTGGCAACTTGTGTGCCAGTTGTGTCCATTCCTGGACCAGGAGGTCCTGCTTGTGGTCACTAATGCCTGCCCCACACACTTGGACAGAGTAGGCATATTCCAGGGTTCTTCTCCTAAGTCCTATCATCTTATGAGACCTAGGAAACATGACTTTTCTGTATTTGCCCCTACTCGCTGGAATGATCTCCTAATATATGACAGGCCCCAATTCTCCTTGCCTTTAAGACAGTGGTCCCCAACCTTTATGGCTTGGTGGCCCAGCAGGGGGAGAAAAAGGGAACTAGCCCACTGCTTGCGCAAGTTGAGCACCAGTCAGCCGCTCCTGCGGCCTGGTTCCAAATGCCCACAGCCCGATAGTGAGCCGTGGCCCACGTGCTGGGGACCCGTTTTAAGAAACCCCCCAAGACCTGGCTCTTTTCCCAGACTGTAGAGGCTGTTAGTGTGAGCCCTCCGCCAGGTTGTTTTGTTATGTGCTTCACTGCCATTTTACATTTTAGAATTTGTATTTTATTGTTTTAACCCTTCAGTCATGTCCAATTCTTGGTGACTTTATAGGCAAGTGCTCTCCATGTTGCAACTGAAAGAAGCTGTGCTAGACAGGATAGCATGGAGAGCACTTGCCTATAAAGTAGTCAAGAGTCAGCCATGACTGAATAGTTAAAGAAACAATCACTTATATACAGGTTTTGGGTGTTAATTTCCTTTTATTAATTTATTGTCTATATCTGATGTATGCCACATAGAAGTACGCAGTCTGAGTTGGATGGCCTTATAAATCTTAAAATAAATACTGTAAAAATAAATAAACATATCATATAACAATTTAAACAAGAGTCTTCAAGTGATCATTCCTGAACTTTAGAAGACATATCAGCAAACTTAGTATGAAATTTGAATACCACCTACATAAAAAATAACTTTATCCACACACCATCTTTATTGCACAAAAAAGTTTAGCTCAGTGTATGTAAACACTCAAGCAATATACAACATTGCAAAATAAGCATGCTGATCCCTTTTATTTCCAGTGCTGTTGAACATATACCACCTTTATAATCTTTCTCTAAAACAACTCCTTCCTTCTAATTGTTATGGTACATATTTAGACATAATCTAAGTATATGGTTGAATTGAGTGAATCTATTTCTGTCCTGGGCATCCCAAACTTCTGCTACATCATATATTTATAACAGATGATAAAGGGATAGCAAGACTAGACAGGACCCTTGAAAATACCAATTTGGAAATCTAGCTCATGAGCCAAGATTCCCCACTTCATTGAATAATTCTAGCACCATTAAAAGGGGCGTTGTCTTACCTGAACGCCTTTTCTCAGCATGATGATGGATAATCCACAGATTGGGTTTCCTGAAGTCCCTTCTACCCAATAGACTAAATCTGAGAGTTAGCCATGCCTCCCGCTGGGCTGTGCTACCCCAGTTCCGATGAAGGCGAAGCAGCAAAGTCCGATGCGTTGGTTCTCTTACCCTGACACAGGACCTGACAGTCACCAAAGGGGTGGGAGTGGATTATCTATCATTATGCTGAGAAAAGGCGTTCAGGTAAGACAACACCCCTTCTCCAGCATGAGGATGGATAATCCAGATTGGGACATACCAACACCTGCACTGTCCCTATGGGGGGGAAACAGTCAGGGCATGTGTCCCTCTGGACACCACCCACTGTAACACCCTCCGGCCAAAGGATCCTCCCAGACAGAGAGTGCTGCCAGTTTGGAAATGAGTCTGGCTGATGTTACAGCCACAAGAAAGGCTACTTTCATTGGCAAGAGTCTCAAATCACAAGACTTAAGTGGCTTGAACGGCGGCGTGGTAAGAGCTTGTAACACACATGAAAGATCCCACGAGGGTTATCTATGGACCGTGGGTGGTTTTGTGTTGATCGCCCCCTTAATGAAGGAGCGAATCATCGGGTGATGTGCTAGAGAAGAAGAATCTTCACATGACAGTACCATAGCCAGAGCTGCTACTTGTCGTTTGATGGTATTCGGCGATAGGCCTTTGTCGAGCCCATCCAGCAAATATTCTAAAATTCTAGGGACAGTGACAGATGACATGTTAATTTCATTCCTGGTACACCAGGCGGAGAAGTTCCTCCAAGTGGAGTCATAAATTCTGTTGGTAGGGCGTCTTGAAGCCTGAATCATGTTGATCACCCTGGTTGGGTAAGACTCCTGAGTCAGGCGTTGCCGCTCAAGCGCCAGGTGGTTAGCTGGAGCCACTGCGGGTCTGGATGGTGGAGAGCTCCCTGACTGAGCGCAATGCGATCCGGAGGGATCCTCCATGGGGACGAGATGAAAAGGCTCACGAGGCCGGCAAACCACGGATGCCTCGGCCAGTGCGGAGCAATGAGAATGACCTCTGCCCTCTCCTGCAATATTTTGCGTATGACCACTGGCATTAGAGGAAGAGGGGAAAATGCGTATAGTACGTCCCTGGGCCAAGGACTGCATAGGGCGTCCACTTCTTCCGCCCCTGGAGACGGGAAATGGGAGAACCACCGCGGGAGTTGTGAATTCTCTGGAGACGCGAACAGATCCAGAGGCGGGCGGCCAAACCTCTCTGCAATCTCTGTGAATAGTGCTGGAAGCAGACGCCACTCGGAGTGGTTTACCGTTGCCCTGCTCAAAGCATCCGCCTGCTTGTTTCTCTCTCCCGAAATGTGTTCCACCTTTATAGAGGAGAGGTTGGTCTCCACCCAGGAGCATAGCAGCCTGGCCTCTGTCATGAGTAACTCGGACCGGGTGCCTCCCTGCCGGTTCACATGGGCTTTTGCTGCTATGTTGTCAGTGAGGACTAGAACGTGCTGCCCCTTCACCTTGTGTCTGAAATGCTGCAATGCTAGGTGTATGGCTCTGAGCTCCAACCAGTTTATGTTGTGCTCCAGGTCTCGTCGGGACCACCATCCCTGAGCCAACTGGGATTGGAGATGAGCCCCCCAGCCAAATAGGCTGGCATCGGTGGTGAGAGTGAGTCATGCCGGTTCCTTGAAATTGGCACCTCTATCGCTTGGGAGGTCCACTAGCGGAGTGACTTCAATATTGGAGGTGGCACCCTTACTTTCCTGTTGGAAGAGGTGAGCTTCCGCCTTTGAAAGGGGAGGAGGAACCACTGCAGGACTCTGGAGTGCAATCTGGCCCAAGGCACTATGGCCCAAGGCACTCCCTAATAGTTGGGAGAGAGTAATCGTTGGAACAACACGGTCGTGTTGGACCTGACGTTCTAGTGCCCGGATACTGACCTCGGGGTCCGGTGACAAGTAGACCATGCACTGTTCCATATCTATGCCTGCCCCCAAATGAAGAAGGCGAGTGGAGGGAACTAACTGGCTCTTTAGGAAGTTCACAGAGAATCCGTGGTTCTGAAGTACCTCGATGGTGAGGGCTACATCCGCCCTTGCTGTCTGAACTGACATAGACAGTATGAGAATGTCGTCCAGATAGCACTGAATCCGTATTGGAACCAGCCTCAGATGGACAGCTAGAACCGTCAGGATCTTTGTAAACACCCTCGGAGCGGATGACAGGCCAAATAGCAGAGCTCTGTATTGATAATGACAGGATTTGTAACAGAATCTGAGAAATCTGCGATGTTTGAGAAGGATTGGGATATATAGGTACACTTCCGTGAGGTCAATAGACGTCAGGAAGTCGTGCCTCCTGATGCCGGCCAGGATGGATTGTAGAGTCTGCATCTTGAATTTTTTGTACATTAGGTAAGTATTCAGTCTTTTTAGATCGAGAATGGCTCTCCATCCTCCCGAGGCCTTCGGCACTACGAAAAGGATGGAGTAAAAGCCTTTTCCTATCTGTTCGGCTGGGACTGGTTCCACGGCCTTTATTTCCAAGGGGTGATTTATAGCCTCGTTCATGAGGTGCCTCTTGGTTGGGTTTAAGGGAGTTGGGCACTGGGTGAACTGATCCGGTGGTCTGGATAGGAATTCCAGTGACAGACCGTTTTCTATGGTGGAAAGAACCCAAACGTCTGTGGTGGTGGCTTCCCAGTTGTGAATAAAGAGGGAAAGCCTGCCACCTATGGTGGAGTGACCCTGGAGTCACTTATTCCTCCTAAAGGGACGCTCCCCCACGCCTCGAAAGGGCCGTTTTGATTGAACTTGCTGTCAGGGTTTGGGTCCAAACCGGTCCGACTGACAATCGACTCTGGGAGGGAAGGAGCGGGGTGGTTGAGACCACTCCGTCCCCGAAGTGCTGCAAAATGTCTGTTTGCGATAATACGGACTAGCTTTCCTGTCCGCCCGCCTGGCCTGGTGGACTAACACCTTCTTTTTATCCCAGTTCTCCACCAAGTAGGGATCGAGAGCTTCCCCAAACAGATGACCCCCAGTGTAAGGTGCAGTGGCCAGATGCCATTTGGACTTTACGTCCGCCGGCCATTGCTTCAGCCAGAGCATCCTGCGAGTTGATACATTTGCGGCAATTGCCCTGGCTGAAAATCTGGCTGCGTGAAGTGTGGCATCCGCCGTGTATTCTGCCGTTGCAAGCAACTTACCCAAAGTTTGGTGGGCCCGTATCTGTTCCTGGGGAATCATGGCCTGAAGCTCTCGAAGCCAAATGATAGAAGACCTGGAAAAGAAAGATGCTGAAGTGGAAGCCTTCACTGCCCATCCAGACGCCTGATGTGACCTGCGCAAGGAAAACTCTGATTGTCTTTCCTCCGGCCTTAAGGCATCCGCCATATCACCTGGTATGGTGGAGGGGGAAAAGATAGAAGTTAAGGATGTGTCTACTGCCGGGACCTCTAGCAGATCTGTCAGCGATGGAGCCACATTGAAGAGTTTCCTATCAGTGACCCCTGGAGCAGGGGGAGCACTAAGACTAGCCCATTGTTTCTTGACGGTATTAATGAAAAACGGGGGACACGGTATGTGTTTTTGGGTCACTATCGGTTCAGAAAACAGCGGGTCTGGTGTATGACTGGTGGAAGGGGTGGGTTGTGGTTCCTGTTCGGGCGCAATCTTAGATGCTGCGGAGGCCTTAGACAGAATGGATTTAAATAACTTGGGATCAAATAATCCCACGAAGGGAGAGGGTTCCTGATGTGTTTCCTCATCCTCAGACAATGGCGGATCCCATGTTTCCTCAACATCTGAATATGACTCCCTGTCATGAGATGAATAATCAGAGGCAATGGAGCAGGCATATTCCGGAGGTTCAGAGTGGAACTGAGAGGAAGATGAAGGCTTGGGTCTCTGTAAAGAGGCAATACTCTGTGCCAGAACCTGAGTGAGCATGGATTGGAGCTGGTCCAGCCAAACTGTTTGAGGAACCTCAGGACGGAGATCAGCAGCAGTGGGTGTGAATGTGACTGGTTGAGTGCTGGGTGGGGGGGGCCACCCAAGTGATATTTGGATCTGGAACCATAGGACTGATGGGCCTCTGCTGGGACTCGATGTCCGGGGAAAATGGTCTGTAGACCTGAACTGTCATTGTTAGTTGTGGCCCGAACAGGGCGCCCTCAGATGCGGTAGTGGAAGCAGGAGGAATCTCCCTCGGAGTCTCCCTTTGGGCCTTTGAGAGTTGCCTCTCTAGGGCCAAATGCCTCGTGGTGGCTTCCTTTTCAGCCTTTGGGTGGAGCCTTGCTAGCCAACGTTTTGGCCCTTGCTCTCAGCTTCCCTACTGCCTCCAGTTTGGAGGATTTGCACTTCTTTTTTACTTGGGGAGCTGGTAGGAGACAAGACAATCTGGGGCTGTTTGTCTTCTGCCATTATGATGGAGATCCTTCAGTACAGGACTGAGAATGGATCTCAATGAGAATAGGAGCTGAGGCCTGATTTGATGACTGTTGAACTGGTAAAACCAGTGTGAGCTCCTGATAAGGCTACTGTGAAGCACAGTCTATAGGCCTGATTTGATGACTGTTGGAAACTGGTAAAAACTAGTGTGAGCTCCTGATAAGGCTACTGTGAATCACAGTGTATTGTGGGAGACCAGGGATCCTTGGAGTAGTGGTTGCAAAACAAAGATTCCAATTGAGGAAGTGTTTACACTTCCAAGGCGCCGAAAATATTGCCAGAGGCAATGTCAAGTGGATATGCCTGGATTAGCAAAGTGAAAGCAGCAGGGCGCCAGAAGCACAAAAAAATTGCAGCCCAAAATGGCAGCCGTCCACATGTGAGGCAATTGCAAGTCTGTCTGAAGCACACTAAATTTGGAACTCGTAGTGTAAAACCAATGATGATTTGTATTTTCCCCCCACAGTTTCTCCTCCTGATTGCTATAACAGAGCCTTGATGAATATCCTGGGTAATTCCCCAGGGTGAAACGGTCGTTTGAGTTATTCAAAATGGCGGCCACTGACCATGCGGTGAGCCCGGGAACCCGGTAATCTTCAGGCCAAAGCCCAGCTGATTATCAGTTAACCTGAATGCCGCAATCCAAATTGGCCAGGAGAATTACAAGGGAACTCTAATAAGAAAGAAACTAGGGAGGAGAACAAGTGAACTCTCTTTGAATTAAACGGCCGGTTTCCGGCACCAAAATGGCAGCCGCTGGTCACGCGGCGGGCCGGGGAAGCTGGTGATCTTCGGGCCAAAGCCCAGCTGATCAGCGGCAACTTGGGGGCTCCACGGAGGTCCGTCGATCCGATGGAGCGATCGGCGGAGCCGCGGCTTGCCTGGCTGTGAAAAATGCCTCGTGAGCTTAAATAGCTCAGAAGGCAAGAGAGGAGAAAAAGGAAGGGGAGTTTTCAAATGGCAAGGGCAAAAAAAGGAAGAAACAGGTAGGACAAAAACAATAACTTTGAGAAAGAGGAAGGATAATACACGGATATAAAACCTGATACGGTCTGAGAGGGAACCAACGCGTCCTGCTGGGTATGAGACTAAGTCAGAACTGAGGAAGCCCAGCCCAGCGGGAGGCGTAGCTAACTCTCAGACTTAGTCTATTGGGTAGAAGGGACTTCAGGAAACCCAATCCATGGATTATCCATCCTCATGCTGGAGAAAGCATGCTTATGGGCATTTATTTCAAGCCTCAGTTGGAAGAAAGTGTGTAGAAGGGGCGTTGTCTTACCTGAACGCCTTTTCTCAGCACGGAGATGGAGACTCCACCATTGGGTAGTAGACTGTATTCCTGCCCAATCAGATCAAGTCAGCCAAAGTTGCCACGCCCGTCCTGGACCGTGATCTTCAGTCTTTGACGCGAGCGTAGCCATTGACTGACAGCAAGACGTTGTGGCTCACCAAACTA
>NW_015386442.1:687888-709692 GCF_001527695.2 Protobothrops mucrosquamatus | reverse complement strand
AATTGGGAGGGGAAAGGAGATCCACCAATGACTGTACCTGCCTAGAGCCAAACTTGCAACGTCTGTCCTGGGCAAGATCAAGTCAAAGACTGGGGATCACGGTCCAGGACGGGCGTGGCAACTTTGGCTGACTTGATCTGATTGGGCAGGAATACAGTCTACTACCCAATGGTGGAGTCTCCATCTCAGTGCTGGAGAAAGTAATAGGTAATAAGGGTAGCCAAAATTAAATAAAACTAGCAAGTAAAGCAGAAATTATTATGTCTTACCAGATAAATCAAGCTCAGGAATTTAACATTTCAAGGCCTATGAAAAAACATTTCTATAGCACGACAGAAATACAACAGAAAGGGAACCTATTCCCCGTAGAGGAATAACTAGAGACACAAAGTTTCCAGAAATTTTAAACCATTATGAAATGCTTTAAATCTCTGATGATGTTATTGATGCAAGGAAACAACAAGTTCAGATAATACCAAGGACCCTTTATTTCATCCCTGAGCTACAGATATTCTCTTCTATTGGTTTTAAATCTCTGGTTCTGAACTGTGAAAACATCCCACTAAAAATAACTATCTTCTGCATCTCTAAAATACAAAAAACTGATATGAAGGCTTTAAAGGAATTTCTTTCATTATTCTTTGTCCCTATTAGACTATAAAACATTGGAAGATTATAAAATTAATGTCAACTATGGTAACATAACCTCAAAGTGGTCCTATTAGTTTGTATTTTTCCAAGCAGACATGTTTTGAACTGTCACAAAAAAGAGATAAATCTAAATCTTTCTGGAAAAGTACCCAATTTGAAAGAATACTCAGTAATTAGTATCAAATGTTTTAATTCATTAAAATTGGCATTTAAGTAACATATAACCATTTGAAATTAATTGAGTTTGACTGATAAGAGAAAGTTTCTCATATTAGATCCCTACATCTTTCTCCAGATAAGCTCCTATCCATGTTTAAAATTGTTTGTCTTGACTATCCTTTAATAATATTGATAACATCCTTAAAAGAAATAACAATTTTTCAAACATGGTCTGTCCAAAACACAAGTACAGAATTAGGGCGCAAGAGTGGTAAGAAAACTTCAACCATTTAATACCAAATTAATAAAGGATAGGATTTCATCACATTCTCCATGCTAAGTTTCAAGGAAGGAAAACTGAAGAAATGCTTCCCCATTTCTCATCAATTCTAGAAACGCTTTCAAGAGAGATGGGATTTTCCCATGCAATTCCTGTTGTCAACAGATGTCAATGTGTCAGTATCATATTTTATTTCCCACCTAGGGTAAACGAAAATTATTTACTTGCATAAGAATCCTAAATCAGTTTTTCCCCACAACTGTGCTCCAGATTTCCAATCGTAATAGAATTAGCTTATATTACTAGGGCCTCACATTATCATAGAACATGTGACATATTTCCAGAAGGAATTTGCAAATGAACTGATCTATATATTCTACTCATATTCAAATTAAATGAAACTATAATATGGTATTCATTCACTCCATTACAGCAATAGTTTAGAATACGTACGTTAATTGAAACATGGCATTAAACCAGTTAAAGAGCTTTATTCTCTTTTATCAAACAGCATGAAATAAATACAGATAGTCGTCAACTTACAACCACAATTAGGACTGGAACTAAGCAAGGCAAGTGAGTCATACCCAATTCTATGGCCTTTCTGCCACAGTTGTTATGTGAAACATGGTCATTAAACAAATTTGCCTTCCCTCATTGACTTTGATTGTCATGAACCAGCTGGGAAAACTGCAAATGGCAATCATGTGACTCTAAGATGTTGTACCCAAATTTGGATTATATGATTGCAGGGACACTGTGATAGACACAAGTGTGAAGACTGGTTGGAAGTCACTTTTTTCAGTACCATCTTAATTTCAAATAGTTGCTAAATTAATGGTCGTAAGTACAGGGCTATTTATATTACCAAAATCAAATCAAGAAATGAGAGCAGCCCCAAGTCCAACTGTTTTAATCAAAATAAATATTATGGGCCTATTTCAAAATAATAATTGGGAAAAGAAATAATTTAGAATATCTTTATCTGTAAGTTTCAATATTTTCCATTGCAGCTGAACTTTACATCTGCTAAAATGCCATCCTTATAAATATGCTTGCTCAAATAGTATTCTGAAACATGAAGTAGAGAATGAAAAAGAAAACTGCTAGGATCAATTCCTTTTAAGGACAAACAGGTTCTTAGTTTACTGTATGAAATGTAAGAGGCCAGGTGCTTAGAAACTTTGTCTTTCTCAACCCATTATTCTTCTTCATATGGATAGCCAACGCAAAAACAACATAGAAGCTTAAACTTTGTGCAAAGCTATTTCAGACCTCACATTCCTCGTCTGTCCAATAGCTTCTTCCTTAAACCTAGTTATAATCAGATTCCATTAATATAAGAATTAATAGCAGTACCTTCTTAGTGTATAAGAGAAACAAACAGCATAAAATTTATTTCTATAATACAAAATTCCTCAGGTATAGAAAACTATTGTATCTGGTTATTCATTGCAAACATAGAAATATAAATTTTCAATTGTACTTTTTATCTCTATGCTCAGGGGAGGGGGGGAATGCTTTGTTTTCTTGCTATAAAGACCCAAATTTTCATACCTGACAGACTGCTGGGATATTTTTGTGTTAACTCTTAACTGACATTCGTTGTGTTAAAAGCCCACCAAACATTTAGAAAGTTATATCAAATAAAGATGAACTTTCTTACTCTGCTATATCAAGATATCCACAAGAAGCAGCCGCATGTAGAGGTATCCAGCCTTCATTGTCAGGTTGATTAATGCTGGCTCCATTTTCCACAAGAAATTTCACCATATCTATGTTATCATCTATGCAAGCCTATAAACAGAGAAAAATGGTTAAAGTTGTACAAGAGATTTGCCAAATATCACTCTAAAAACAGAGAAAAATGAGTTTTGTCTATCACTAAAGAAACGAAATAAGCAGTTGTTTACACATATAGCATATTGATGCATGATGCATGAATTCATCTATGCTTCCTTTTATTTGTTCTGATTTTTTTAAAAAAGACTTGCTAGTTCCAGTTCAGTTTGAAACCTGCCACTTATTTTTATATGTAATTGACTGGTAATTTCTGTTAACTCAATAGCAACTTTAGAAATTTAAAATATTCTGGAAAAAGTCTCCACTTTGTAATTCTCAGTCATCCAGGTCATGGTTGTCCCAAAGGTGCTTTTTCAAGAGGCAACTGGACTTTCTTCTTTTTCTCTGAAGACATTTCGCTTCTCATCCAAGAAACTTCTTCAGCTGTGTCTGGTTGGTGGGGAATGGAAGGATTTATATTCCTTGCAGACAGCTGGTCATTTGCATTCTTTTAGAGAGTCGTTGAGGCCACTTGGAAGTTTATAGGTGCCCTCAGGGTCACCTAAGTAGTGCAAATGGATGTGGAGCCTTCTTGGAACTGCTGAAAGGACTGTGTTGTGGAGCTGTGTTTTCTGCAGGATATTTTCTGCAGGATATTTCCTGCTCCGTGTCACTTCGCTGTTGAACATAGACGCAGGCTACTGAGGATGAGTCAGTGTTGTCTCCATCTTAAACAGAAGCGCAAATGATAGACTACAGGAACACAGCAGAAAACACAGCTCCACAAGCAATTCTAAGAAGGCTCCACACCCATTTGCACTACTCAGATGATCCTGAGGACACAGACAAACATCCAAGTAGCCTCAACGACTCTCTAAAAGAATGCAAATGACCAGCTGTCTGCAAGGGATATAAATCTAGTCAGAGCTGAAGGAACCTCTTGGATGAGAAGTGAATCGTCTTCAAAGAAAAACAAGAAATTCCAGTCGCCTCTTGAAAAAGCACCTTTGGGATCTCCACTTTGTAATATACATGAGAGAGTAAGATTAAATTATCTAAATCTAGACATAAATAAGCTTTATTCAAATAATCTATCCATTATATCTTTTCTCCTAATATTCTTCACTCTTTGAAAGTCGACAAGAAACAAAAAACCAGATTCTATAACTAATTTTTATTTTTATTTATTTATTAAGTTCACAAAACCCCATCTCACTATCTAAGTGACTCTGGGCGATTTGCAGATTTTAAAAGAAAGATGTTCAGATTTAAGCCATCACTGAGTAAGAGAAAGCAACACATACTAAAAGGACACCATACCAAATTAGTGGCACCCAAGTAAAATAATAAATCTGTGTTCTTAGTCAAGTTTCCTTCAAGGAATTTAAATCAAATTTAAATTTTAAAGTTAATAAAATAACTTAACCAGCTTTTAAATTTGAATTAGATAATACAATTTAAGATGTTGTCGTGTCTTGTCTTTAAAATTTCATTTCTTCAAATCTTCTACATATGCACCACTGTATTCAGCAAATTCTGAAATTCTATTTTACTTCCCCCCCCCCTTATTACATAAAGATCAACAACATGATTGTTTGGCAAGTCCTTCATCCTATTTTTAAAATTGCTCTAAATCTAAAAAGATTTCCAGCTTTCATTGTATTTGGCAGTTTTTATTTTTTGTAAAACAAAACTAATAATTTTGTAGATTTCAGTACAGATATTTAGATATTTTAATGTGAGGAGTCTGTGCCCAGATACTGGCCAACACAATTCTCCAACAATAGCTGCATATTCCAACTTCTAGTGTTGGCATTTTCACTGTGTACTGGGAAATGCACTGAGATAGACATATAAACACGCAAGCAGGCAGACACAAACCTCACAAAGGAATTCTTTAAAGTAAAAGACTTATGACTATCAAAATCAGTGCCTGCAAAATACATAGCTAGAAAACACACTAAATGAAATTATTTGTTCTTTAGCCCTTCAGTTAAAGTTAAAGCAGGTATCCAACAATGTTGTATGTTAAACTGTTATCTTCTCATCCTAATGTCTTCAGGACCCCCCAAATTGCCTAAATTAGTGGCACACAATGAATCTATTGCCTCTAGCAATCTCAATGCTTGATTTAGGAAATGAGCAATTCTTTTGAAATAATGACAAAAACTTTTTGTGAAGAAAATGACAAACTCTATACAATTAATTTACTCAGAGAGAAAAAAGGCATCCATTTTTGCAATTGTGCACCCAGAGTTCATTTTGATAGATGGGCAGCTATTTAAATTTGCTTAATAAGTATTTCATGTTTATTGCCGACCTTTATTAAAATAATTAAGTTACAGTTTAAAAATTAAGTCATAAGTAAGTCACAAGTTTCTTTGCCTTTAAACCATCAATTCAAGATTCAAACTAAACTATAATTTTTAATAACCATAGTTAAGAATCCATGAGTTGAATTTCACACAACTGACAAGTAATTCTTTAAAGCAGTTTCCCTAATTTTGTTTTCCATTTGTTTGCTTTAAATGTCTGTAAGCATACTTTTGTCATCCTAGCCCAGGAACTCAGCTTATGACAACACCTAGCCTTGCAAATCAAAATATTCAAATCTCATTTCAAACACAACTTTCTGGTTTATTTGGATAGTGAAAAACCATGACGTAATTCTAATCATATCATATCACAAACATGATTATCCTCCACTTACAACCATTTATTTAGTGACTACTTGAAGCTACAAAGGCACTGAAAAAGTGTCATGTGATCAAAACTCGGACACTTGGCACATGTATTTATGAGGGCTGCAGTGTTTCAGTGTCATATGATCACCTTTTCCAAATTCCTGTTAAGCAAAGTCAATGGGGAAGCCAGATTCATTTAACAATCATGTTACTAACTTAACTGCAGGGATTCACTTAACTGTGGCAAGAACGGCCGTAAAATTCACTTAACAACTATCTTGCTTAGCAACAAAAAAATTCAGTTCAATTGTGGTTGTAAGTTAAGGACCACCTGTATGTACAATTAAAATGCCCAGAGAAACAAAACCAGCAATATACTTTTAAAGTGGTTCAAAAAAAATCAAGAGATTACATTTATTTAGAATAAAATACACTATGGCTTTTGCTGTAAAAGGCAACTGAATAAATATAAAAAAAATCCTATTAAAACACTTGAACTTTATTATGGACTTGATCAGAGTCACTTAAATTGAAGACAGGTATGTATAGACTACTATTTAACATCATTTTGAATGTGATTGGTTTATTCTGAGTACAGCCACATCCCTACTTATAAGAGGTTGTGCGCACTTATACAGCCACATTATTGTTTTGTTTTTATTTTTATTTTACCCTTAAAAGATTTCAGTTTGTTTTTCAACTGAACCATACACTTATATGTTGTATTAAAGATGGGGAAAAAATCTGAAGTGATTTATTTTGGTTTGATTTTTTTATATCTCAAAAAACTAGCATTTTAATAGGGATGTGTAGACTTTTTATATCCGCTGTAAGCAGAGTATTAACTTTTTCAAGGAAGACAAATCTCATCTTACATTATATTGTATTTCAAACTAGAATCCTGATTTAAAGCAAATCTTACTCAAATTCTGAATACTGTACATCCCACATCAAGTAATGTGTTGAGAGTCTAACTTGTTTAATCAACATTGTTTATTTTAAATCCTGAAATACTCTGAAAATGAAACTAAAATTTCTGAAGAGGGGAATGGGAATGCAGGAGTATAATATTTTACTAGGCTCACATAACTCAACTTTCCACTAAGCAATGATTTAGTTCCATATAAATATAAACGGTCATTCAGTTTGCTATTGGCAGGCCAAAATCACAAAATTGGAATTGAGATAATTGGATCAAAAATCTCCATGCAAAGTGATGTCATTTTCCAAAACTTGGTATTGTGCAATAGTGTTATGTATTTAATGATTATGTGCAATCATAAAATTCTTCTATGTACCTTTATGCCTACATTTTAAATTCTAGAATGCAGAAGATTAGAAAACAGATATTATATGGTTAAATGCAACTGGAATTTCTCCCACTTTGGATGGGTGCCTTCAGTTCACTGCAGTGCAAACTAAGTTGACCATATAAGGCTCTGGGATTCCCATGTAAAATGCTCAAATACATTAACTATATATTTGCTAAAACGAAGTTAGTTTCAAGTGTCTATTATTAGCAGAAAAATCTGCAGTACAAAAATAGTAATATAAGTTAAAAATTTCCAATTTAAAGAATATTTGGAAGTGATCAAAGATGGACAGGGAGCATTAGATTTGAAAGTAAAGAAAGACCTGTTTCTAATACTGTTAACAGCAGTAGCAGTTTTATCATATTTTGTGTTCCTTCGCTGATGTAGAATTATGTTAATTTAAGGCTTTCTACAGTAAGGATAACTATGAAGGAGAGGTCCATAATCCATTTAATGCAAAGAACAGGAGTGGGACAGATCTGAGGGTCTCTGGCAGAAGGGGGTGGGACTGGGGCAAGTGCCAAGGCATGGTCCACTGGAGGAGCCTCACTGCCTGCCGAAACCCCTCCCCTGGAGCCTATCAAGCTGGATATGTGAAGTAGGCGAGGGCCATTTGCTGGCCACTTCCAGGCGATGGTGCATTTCTTCATTCCTCACAAAGGGTGACACCTCCCCAGCATGCTCCCCAGCATGTACGGCAGGGGCTGGTTCCTCGCTGTTTCCAGATGGCCTTGTGGAGCTAAGACTGAATGCGTTTAAGCATAGATGGCCACCACAAAACTGTACATTGGCTCCCGGCCAGCCTGGGCCAGGGCCAAGGCAGTGGGGGCCGTTCCCTCACTGTTTCCAGGATGGCTTCGCTGGCCACATGAAACCACTTTGCGGGCCGCGACTGGCTCCCGGGCCTTGTGTTTGACATGTCTGAGCTAAGATGACAAAGAATATTGTTCTTCAACAGTAAATAGTTAATAACCACAGAAGCTTTACAGAATGCTATCCCACCTCTTGCTATATTTGATAGTATACAAGTTTTAGATTCCATACCACTAGCGTAACTGTAGTAGCTTTATGTAGATAGTTTTATGTATCACATAGCAAGTTGTAGTGGCAAATGCCCTATATTGTTTGGAATCTCAACCTGTTTATGTTGTCTTAGAATTTCAGTTACTATTTTGTCAAAATTATCCCATGTTTATCATGCTAGTGCAAATGATAAAACACACTCAACATTGTAAGACACTTAAAAAAATACGGTAAGAAGTCAGAAATTATATCCAAGACTCCACTAGTTTCACACAGATTACTGTGTGAACCAGAAAATATAGGGATTTTATTTTTAAGTCCCAAAAGATAAATTCTTCAGTGTTGGCAGAGACAATGATACATAATGTAGCACAGCAGGATTCAGCAATATCAACACTGAATCCACCTACTTGGATGCAGAACTATGGATTCTATAACATCTGTCTATCCAGTTCATTCCATATTCTATCTCTAGAGCTTCTAGTTATTTTAATAACTTTTTATATTTTCTGGGTCATAAGCAGTATGAGAGAAAATATAAGTAGTATCACAAAATGGCAGCCATTTATAACAACTGCCATGATAGACATGATTGTCACAAACAAGTATAGAAACCAGAAATAAAAGGGTGGGGACCCACAAATCAAACTGATCCTTTGAACTCAATCAAGATTGAATTGCTATGATGCCTACTAGCTTCTATCACTAATCACCTTGCTATAGAAAAAAAAGGGGGGGTGTAGAAAGCAAAGGGAGGAAATGGAATTCCAAAAAGCTGTTCATGGAATGTGAGAGCCTGCAAGAATGCCAAGGTCATTAACACAGGTGCTCAATGGAGAAATGGACTGTTCCCATAACAAGAAACAATATTACCGTATATACTCGAGTATAAGTCGACCCGACTATAAGCCGAGGGACCTATTTTTCCACAAAGAACTGGGAAAAAATGGTGACTCGCGTATAAGCCGAGGGGGCATTTTTCAGCACACACATTTTTCCGCCTGGGCTAATCAGCCTCTTTGCAACCCCACCCCTCTGGTAACCACGCGATTGTAGCACTTTGCACAAAGGAGCAATAGTTGATAACACGCCCCACGTCAGCTGGAAGGGTATTCTTGGATAGTGAGAAGCTGGAACCGGGCAGGCGGGCAAGAGAGGCAGGCAGAAAAAAAGGGGGGGAATCCACACATGCTCGCGCAGGGAAAGGGGGAAACGGGTGGGCCAGCCGGCTCCCCTCTCCTCTTTGTGTGTGTGTGTTTGTCTCTCTCTCTCTCTCTCTCTCTCTCTCTCTCAATTCTCCCCCACCTCAAAAGCGGGGAGGGGGCAACCTTGCAAAAGGGAGGGGGATTCTCCCGGTTGCGGGGAAGGCTGGAGGTGCGCCTTTCTCGGCCAGCCCGGGTAAATTCGGCCGTATTCTTCAATACGGGCCGGCCCCAGCAGTTCCGGCTGGTTGCCGGCAGTTGGCTGTTCCTCCCTGGCCGCCTCGCCCCCCCCGCCCTGTCAGTGACCGCCTGGCAGGGCACAGCGTCGCCAGGCCTCCCCCCCTTCGCGTGAGGCATCTGGCGTTCCCCTCGCGCTTGGCTGCGGCGGCCCGGGGTATTCTGTCCCGGCCTCGACACGCAGCGCCGCAGGGAACAGAAGGGAAGGGGGGAGGGCCGTACCTGGAGCATCACATGAAGAATTGGCTGAAGAATACGGCCGAATTTACCCGGGCTGGCCGAGAAAGGCGCACCTCCAGCCTTCCCCGCAACCGGGAGAAGCCCCCTCCCTTTTGCAAGGTCGCCCCCTCCCCGCTTTTGGGGTGGGGGAGAATTGAGAGAGAGAGAGAGAGACAAACACACACACACACAAAGAGGAGAGGGGAGCCGGCCGGCCCACCCGTTTCCCCCTTTCCCTGCGCGAGCGTGTGTGGATTTCCCCCCTTTTTTTCTGCCCGCCTCTCTCGCCCGCCCGCCTCCAGCTTCTCACTATACAGGCGTTTCTGCAAAGCGGGAGGGGTCGAGGGAGGGGGGGCGGTTGGTGGGAAAAGAAAAGATGGAGCAGCGGCCAAGGGTTTATAAAGCAAGCGGCGGAGTCCTGCAGCTCAGAGGCGACACGGGGGGAGGGAATCGGAGCTAACCGAGGAAGGAGGCTGCTGTTTCTGCTGCCGCCGCCGCCGCCAGCCGGGGCATAATACGGTAAATAAATACGAGCGTAGGGGATCCGCGCGTGAACGAAGCCCCACTCCCCCGCCCCTTTTACTTTCGCTCCCGAGCCGGCGCTTTTGAAAAGGGCTTGACTCCAGCCTGGGATTCGGAGCGGGAGACGCCGCTGCTGCTGCTGCCGCCCGCGCTGCTGTGGACTTACAATATCCGAGCAAAAGACTTTGCAAAAGACCACCCCGCCAAGGGGGAAAGGCGCGCAGTTGGGCACCGTCTTCCTTCGGCGTCTCTTTAAACGGTGCTCGGATATTGTAAGTCCACAAAGAACTGAGGAAAAGAACCGGGCGGGCGGGCGAGAGAGGCGGGCAGAAAAAAGGGGGGGAATCCACACACACTCACGCAGGGAAAGGGGGAAATGGGTGGGCTGGCCGGCTCCCCTCTCCTCTTTGTGTGTGTGTGTGTTTGTCTCTCTCTCTCTCTCTCCCTCAATTCTCCCCCACCCCAAAAGCAGGGAGGGGGCGACCTTGCAAAAGGGAGGGGGCTTCTCCCGGTTGCGGGGAAGGCTGGAGGTGCGCCTTTCTCGGCCAGCCCGGGTAAATTCGGCCGTATTCTTCAGCCAATTCTTCATGTGATGCTCCAGGTACGGCCCTCCCCCCTTCCCTTCCGTTCCCTGCAGCGCTGCGTGTCGAGGCCGGGACGGAATACCCCGGGCCGCCGCAGCCAAGCGCGAGGGGGAACGCCAGACGCCTCGCGCGAAGGGGAAGGCCTGGCTACGCTGCGCCCTGCCGGGCGCTCACCGACAGGGCGGGGGGGCCGAGGCGGCCAGGGAGGAACAGCCAACTGCCAGCAACCAGCCGGAACTGCTGGGGCCGGCCCGTATTGAAGAATACGGCCGAATTTACCCGGGCTGGCCGAGAAAGGCGCACCTCCAGCCTTCCCCGCAACCAGGAGAAGCCCCCTCCCTTTTGCAAGGTCGCCCCTCCCCGCTTTTGAGGTGGGGGAGAATTGAGAGAGAGAGAGAGAGAGAGAGAGACAAACACACACACACACAAAGAGGAGAGGGGAGCCGGCCGGCCCACCCATTTCCCCCTTTCCCTGCGCGAGCGTGTGTGGATTTCCCCCCCCTTTTTTTCTGCCCACCTCTGTCGCCCGCCCGCCCGGTTCCAGCTTCTCACTATCCAGGCGTTTCTGCAAAGCGGGAGGGATTGAGGGAGGGGGGGCGGTTGGTGGGAAAAGAAAAGATGGAGCAGCGGCCAAGGGTTTATAAAGCAAATTGCGGAGTCCTGCAGCTCAGAGGCGACACGGGGGGAGGGAATCGGAGCTAACCGAGGAAGGAGGCTGCTGTTTCTGCTGCCGCCGCCGCCAGCTAGGGCATAATACGGTAAATAAATACGAGCGTAGGGGATCAGTGCGTGAACGAAGCCCCACTCCCCCACCCCTTTTGCTTTCGCTCCCGAGCCGGCGCTTTTGAAAAGGGCTTGACTCCAGCCTGGGATTCGGAGCGGGAGACGCCGCCGCTGCTGCTGCCGCCCGCGCTGCTGTGGACTTACAATACCCGAGCAAAAGACTTTGCAAAAGACCACCCCGCCAAGGGGAAAGGCGCGCAGTTGGGCACAGTCTTCCTTCGGCGTCTCTTTAAACGATGCTCGGATATTGTAAGTCCACAAAGAACTGGGGAAAAATATTGACCCGAGTATAAGCCTAGAGGGGCATTTTTCAGCTCAAAAAATGGGCTGAAAAACTCGGCTTATACTCGAGTATATACGGTACTATTGGACAATGTGAACACCCAGTGGGTGGGGAGCAAAGGAATCTATTGTTTAACTAAGCAAGCATTTGGGTGGGAGAACGAAAGTTGTTTTACTTTTTCAGTTCCAAGATGGTGTATCCAATAAAGTTTTATCTTTTGGGACTTATTTGCCCTGCGGGATCCTTTTGTTGGGTTCACTAGTTGGACTATTGACAATTTTCTCTTTTATTCAAAATAAATTTTACAGACACATCATCTCTTTTCCAATAATCAAAATCCTATTGTTTCACACTGTAAGTCCAACTATTTTCTTAAACAAAACATTCATCTCACATCAAGAACATAGCAACAGCATGTAAACTTATATATCACTCCATAATGCTTTACAGCATTCTATGAGTGGTTTACAGAGTCAGCATTTTGTTCCCAACAATCTCGGTCCTCATTTTATTGACCTTGGAAGGATGGAAGGCTGAGTCAACCTTGAGCCATCAGGATTGAATTGGCTGTGGGCAGTCAGCCTGCAATACTGCATTCTAACCACTGAGCCACCACGGCGCAGTGGGACATGTAGACCTGTCTCTTTTTTCCTATTCTTAGACACAGGCAACATGATTTACCTCGTATTTTTCCATTCCTGCAACTATAGATATTTCAAAAGAAAGGACCAAGTTTTTATCATACTTGTCTTATTTGTTAGGGGCACATAAGCCCGGAAATATTCAAATATTCAAAGAAAGAAGGCAGCCTGCTAAAGGCACTAGGCTTTACAGTTTACAGGGATCAAAGAGCTGCCCTTTGGACTGCAGTCCTAGGAAAAGAACTATTAACTAACTGAGTTAAAGAACTATAGACACAGACTCATGCTTCATTCACATTCTTGCTCTGAAGCAATGCATAGACTTATTCCACTACCAAAATGTTTTTTTTAATAATGAAATTAAAATGTTAAAAAACAATGCTCTTAGCAAGATTTTTAAAGGCACAGATGTGCATCATCTTGTCTATTCACATTTTATGCTTTTAGAATCTGTCAGAAAGTAACATGAGATCATTCGTTCATTCGTTCATTCATTCAATAATCAAATTTATATGGCCACCCATCTCACACAAAGTGATTCTGGGTAGCATACAACAATTGAATTAAACAGTAAACATATAAAACCAATCATTAAAAAAGTCAAAATTAAAAATACAATCAACAGATATAGAAGAGAGTAAATAAAACACTATGATAGAGCCATCTTATATGTAATTAATTCTTAGTAACTCAAAGTTGAAAGGTAGTTGGCAGAGATATAAAAGGGAATAATGAATTTTACTGAAGTAGAATTACTTTCAGCTCCATTAGTGAATTTATTTAGGTTGATTATTTATTTATTTAGATAAATGATTTTTTATAAAAAGTTGCTACTTGTTCTCTAGCAGAATTTTAAAACTAGAAAATATACAGTTATTTTGAATTTCTTAATCAAGAGTTCAGATAGTATTTTTATGTTATGAATTTACTGAAATATATTCTATGCATAGTGATGCAAGAGTGTATATGGCTGAATCACGGAAATTACTTCCAACTCATAAAAGCAAGCTTTTTTGTTGTTGGTTTGTTTCAGCTTACATAAATATGTTATTCATAGTCAATTTATTTCACTAATGTTCTTAATCAGTGCAGGATTAGTAATATTTTCATGATTAAGGATCACTTTGATTGGGAATCTGAACTGCACCAAGCAAGGTGATAATGCAAAATATTTGTCTGCGGACTGTGTCAAATACATGGCTAGAGCTAACTTGTCTATTTTTCCTTGGTATTTCTTTTATTTGTTAAACTATGTTTAGTTTAGAGAATTCTGATAATTGCAAACAAAAAACAAAAAAACCCCTCCACCCTTACCCATAATTTTGTATTCATCTTGTATTCTTCACTTTAGGTTATATACAACCACTATAATGTGGTTAGTTAAAAATAACTCACCAAATTTAAAGGTATGCTGGCCAAAATAGATTAAGAGCAAATTAAAGGTGTTTCTTCTTTTTACTATATTACAGTATTATATGTAACACTACATAATTGAACAATTTTACTGATTCATATATTCTTTCTTTCTTTGTTCTTTATTGGCCAAGTAAGATTGGACACACAAGGAATTTGTTTCTGGTGCATAAGCTCTAAGTGTACATACAAGTACTAGTGATAATCATGATCCTATACAACATGAAAATACATTCATCATAAATCATGAAATACAACACTTCATCACAAATCATAAAATGCAACACTTAGTGATAGTCATAGACTATTAGCTAAGCAAACAGCATAGATCATACTAGGATACTAAAAAAATATAAGTTGTAAGATACAAGTAGCAAAGTTATAGTCACAAGAACATAAGGATAGGTAATAGGAAAGATGAGGGGTATCACAGTAATACAGCTTTATTAAGTATTTTGACAGTATTGTAGGAATTAGTTGTTAAGCAGAGTGACGGCATGGGGGAAAAAACTGTCCTTATGTCTAGTCGTTCTCCTGTGCAATGCCCTATAGCGTCTTCTTGAGAGAAGAAGTTGAAATAGTTTATGTCCAGGATGTGAGGGGTCGGTAGATATTTTCACAGCCCTCTTTCTTGCTCATGCAGTACACAGGTCCTCAGTGGAAGGCAGGCTGGTAGCAATTTTTTTTTCTGCAGTTCTAACTATTCGTTGAAGTCTGTGTGTCTTGTTTGGTTGCAGTTCTAAACCAGACAGTTATAGAGGTGCAAATGACAGATTCAATAATTCCTTTGTAGAACTGTATTGGCAGCTCCTTGGACAGTCTGATCTTTCTGAGTTGGCACAGAAAGAACATTCTTTGTTGTGCTTTTTTAATGACATTTTTGATGTTAGGTGTCCACTTTAAATCTTGAAATATTATACAACCTAGAAACTTGAATGTCTCTACTGTTGATACTGTGGTGTCTAGTATTGTAAGAGGTGCAGAATAGTAGGCTTTCTCCTAAAGTCTACTGTCAGTTCCACATTTTTGAGTGTGTTCAGTTCAAGATTGTTCCGGCTGCACCACAAGGCTAGTTGTTCAACCTCCCATCTGTATGCCGATTCGCTGTTCTCTCGAATGAGGCCAATCACTGTTGTATCATCTGCAAACTTCAATACTTTAACAAAGGGATCTTTTGAGATGCAGTCATTGGTATATAGAGAGAAGTGGAAAGAGCACACAGCCATGGGGGACCCCTGTGCTAATTGTACAGGTATCTGATATGATTTTGCCTAGCTTCACTTGCTGCTTCCTGTCTGTGAGAAACCTTATGATCCACTTATAGACGTGGTCTGGCACGGCTAGTTTAGTTTAGTGAGATTTAGTTTAGTGAGAAGAATATCTGGAAGGGGTGTTGTCTTACCTGAACGCCTTTTCTCAGCATGATGATGGAGAATCCACGAGTGGGTTGTCTTATTCTTCCTGTTCAAATAGACTAAGTCTGGAAAAGTTGCCACGCCTCCTGCTGGGCTAGAGCACCCTAGATTCCGACGAAGGCGAAGCAACAGACGATAGTCCGACGCATTGGCTCCTCCTACCCAACACAGGACCTGACGGACACTCAGGGGTGGGTGTGGATTCTCCATCCTCATGCTGAGAAAAGACGTTCAGGTAAGACAACGCCCCTTCTCCAGCATGAGGATGGAGAATCCACGAGTGATACATACCAAAGCTGCCCTGTCCCTACAAGGGGAACCATTCTGGGCCTGTGTCCCACTAGAGGATACTACTTGTTGCAATACCCTCCGGCCAAATGAAGCATCCGTGGAGGCAAACCTGTCTATCTTGTAATGTTTGACAAACGAGGAAGGCGAGGACCAAGTCACCGCCCTGCAGATCTCCCCGATGGATGATTGTGTCGCCCAAGCCGCGGATGTTGCAGCATTGCGGGTGGAATGGGCAGTGATACAGCCAGGAACGGGTAAGGAATATGATTGATATGCTCGCGCAATGCAAGCTTTGATCCACCTGCCTAGGGTCAAGGATGAAACCTTCTGTCCCATGGAATTGACCAAACTGTTGTAGTGGTAGGAAGTCTGTACCTTCAGGCTTACAAGATTCTGTTAATGTAACCTTACAAATTAGGTCATCTAGTTATATTTCCTGTCTGTTTTACCTGGGAAGGCTGGGACAACCACAGAAGCAAATCCATTTGTAAGCAGTGTTTAAAGCATTGGACATTATCTAAGAAGCCTTACAAAGTTAATTACATGGGAAACTGCCTTTTATATCTTAGCTTCATCCTCAACTTGCAACTGTTCAATGTTACAACAAATCTCGAAAAAGGGACTTACGAGCCAGATTCAAAGTTCTCATGTCCAGGGACCGCCACAGTCAAATGACCGTAACTTTGGCAATTGGCAACCAGCTTGCATTTATGGCCATTTGCAGATCCTGCAAGCACATGGGTACAATTTATGACATTTACTTCCAGTTTCAAACAAAAAATATTCCATAGCAAACAATGAGTTTGCTTAATGATTGTGGCATTCATTCAATGACTTCAGTAAAACTGTCGTAAAACTGGGCATGGTCACATGGTGACACACTTTACAAACATCAGAACTTACTACCAAAATGGCAGGCTCAATTATGGTAGTAAGCCAAGGACAACTTGTTTAGGTGTGTGTTATGTATATGTTTCACTTTGAGAGCAGGCAACTAAATTTCATTTTTAATGTGTGCTGTTGTGCCCACAGTAAAAAAAATGACAATAAAGGTTATCTTATCTTATCTTATATTGAAGTAACTACTAAATCAGATATTTTAGAATTATTTTCAGTGACTGCACAGTGATCCTTTAAAATATGAATTTCACCTGTTTAAAAAAACTTCAATACTGTAATAGGATTTTAAAAAAGTCTATTATGAATTCCATTTGAAATTATTGACTAGACAAATGAAAGGCAATGACATCTTAATTTTTACTTTACCATCATAAATACTGAGCTACCATGCTGTTAGGATGACAAAGCAATATTACATTTTTCGTCATCTGTAAAATTGTAATCAAATATTAGTCTGATTTTACACTATTGTACATAGTATTAAATAACACAAAACATAGACAGAATATTAAATAATATGAATAATAAAAAGGTAAGAATAAGATACATTTTCAGGTATAAAGTCTGCACTCTGTCAGACAAAATATTTTTATTTGTTTGCTAAAATCACTCTAGGCAGCCTGCATGTTAGGGTTAAAACAACCACAAAAGTATTATCAAAATATATAAACACACCGGAGAGGGAAATCAGGTCAAAATATATTTTAACAAATAAAAACAGCTACCAGAAGAAAATAAAAAACCCCAATCCCAGGGCTTGTCTGTAAAGCCAAATTTTTACATCTTGATGAAAGCGCCAAAGAGACACAGCCATATGAACCACTAGGGGACGCAGTTCCAAGCAGCAGGCACAGCTACAGAGATGGACTTCCTATGTCCCACTAGTTGATAGTGCTTCATAGCTAAAACCTGAAGCAGACCAACTCTTCTAGACTTTATTGGACAAACAGGAACAGGAGAAAAATGGTCTTATAGGTAAACAGAATCCTTATTTTCACATATTCTTAGGATCATCCAGTGCAGAATCCTGCATGGAGAATGAGATGCCAAATGTTCAGGCTGGTTTAGAAAAGGCCAAGGAACCTAAGACATTATTGCTAATGCCTGCTGGATAATTGAGCAAACCAAAGAATATCAAAAAGAAGCCACAATGTGCTTCATTGATTATAGAAAGACCTTAGATTGTGTTGATCATGTCAGGCTGTGGAATGAAGTCGGGGAAAAAGAGAATCCCAGAACATCTCATTGCCTGCATGAGAAACTTACAAGTCAGCCTATACAAGTCAGGAAGCAACTGTATGAACAGAATATGATGAAACCGACTGACTCCAGGTTGATAAAGGAGTGCAACAAGGCTGTATACTCTTCCCTTATTTATTCAACCAGGTAGAACAACTAGCCTTAGAACTGACAATGGAGAAATCAAAGTGATAGCTAGCTTCTGCCTTTCAGTATCAATAATCAACAGTAAAAGAATAGTCAAGAAACACACCACCTTCTAGCACTGGGTAGATGTGTTAGAATGTGCAGCTGAAGGACTTGGGTGGGGGAGGAACTTTGGCAGTAGCGCTGCAGATTTCCAGAGAGAAGGCAGCACATTCCAGAGAGGGGCCCAAGAAAAAAGACTGTGCAGTCCTGAACTAAAGGGGGGGGAGGTTCAGGATAGCCACACTCTAGAAATTCCTACGGTATATCTGTTAGATCAGGGGTTCCCAACCAGAGGTGCTCGCACCCCCTGGGGATGCAAGACAATATTCCAGGGGGTGCGAAAACTTGGGTTTTCAAAATTATACTGTATATGTGTAATTCATTGCTGTTATTTTGAACTTTTGTAAGGGGTGCGAGAATATATCAGAAGCGTTCTAGGGTTACGGGGTATAGAAAAGGTTGGGAGTCGCTGTGTTAGATCATTATAGCTTTAGTCTGGCAAGATTCTATTAGGTATAAGAAATAAAGAATGGGATTTGACTGGATCTCATTATGTCATTTTTGGGCTTTGGCCTAACATCAGAAAAGCATGAAGGCCTTGGAAAAGATATTCAAATCCCACAACCTGTCTATACCTACAAAGATCAGAATCATGCAAGCCATGGTACTAATATCGTAAGCTGCCCAGAGTCATTCTGTAGTAAGGTGGGTGGCCAATACATTTAATAAAATAAATAAAATTCTCTATGGCACAGTATGGAAGCAAAATGTAAGACTTTGAAGAAGCAGAACAGGAGGAATATTGACTTTCTGAATTTGGTATTGGAGAAGATCATGAGAAAACCAGGGATAATAAAAAAAACAAAATGGATCAATGAACAAATTAACTTAAGAATTCTCATTTGAAGTACAAATGACCAGGCACAAATTATCCTATTTGGACACCTTATGCAAAGTCCTAGCTCTCTGGAGAAGGGTCTAATTCTGGGAAAGATGGGAGGAAATAGAAAATGACCAAAAGCAAGATAGATGGACTTAGTTTACAATGACAATGAGTGTACTACTGGAAGACCTGAAAGATAAGGATAGGGACAGATTGTCATGAAGAAAATCTATCTATGTAGTTGCTAGGATTCAATAGCAACTTGATGAAACATAATCAATAATCAGTCAGGTAACTAGAGATTTACCATAAAAAAGGATGGCAGTTAGAGCAGCTTTTTATTTGGAATCTTTTCTTAAATAACAACTTTGCCAATCCATTACTTGTAAAAGGAACTTCAAAATAAAGTTTTAACTTTGCACTAATTAAAACTATATTCTTTATTTTTATTTTATTTAAAACATTTATATAGCCACCCATTTTCTAACCAAATCTGGGCATCTCTCTTTAGAGTGTTGCCCTCCTGCTTTCATTTACAGTTTTTAAAAATAATTCTTTCTTGCAATCTATATTTTATTAGTCAGTTGCATTTAACCTCCTTGAACATTTATGTCATTGTTCTTTCATGATGGTTATTTGAAGTTTTCTAAGCAGCAATATAGAAGTGGTTTGCCACTGCCTTCTTTCTTTCAAATGATGGGTATTTAAAGCATCAATTGTAACCCAAGGATATTTATGAGCCACAATTTTATAGCAACTGGATACTGATCCAAAGTACAATTATAGACATTTTTTACAAGACAAAATAAAAATCATGAAGTGAAAAGAGAAACTAAAATATAAGTTTTGTCAACTAGTATATCAAAGATACAAGTTGAGCTCATACCTTGTACTTAATAATTTTGTGAGAATGGTTTTGACTCATTTTACCCATCAAGCCATAATTTACAATTTACCAGCAATAATGTCTGCAACTAATAATAAAAAAGCATTTATGTTTTTTCACTGTAGTTACTATTTAAAGTCCTCCATAGTGTACATGGGAAATTGTAAGCTGCCCGGAGTCATTGATTGAGATAGGCAGCTATAGAAATTGAATAAATACTAAATATCAGGCCACACACTGCCAAAATTGCATATGCCCATTAGGAGTCGTTTATAGAAGACTATTGCAAGTCCCCCTTCTTGTGGAGTTGATGGGACACAGTCCAGGTGATGAGACTTCTTAATGGAGACACTGAGGGAAAGCTGGGGATGAATTGATTAAAAGATTATATCAGGCCAGGCGGTCAGAGCTCTGGGAAAAAGTCCCTCAAAGAGACTCTGTCTTAATTAACTCACAATAACTACAGCTGGGAAATTCCTATTTAGTTTCCAAGATTCTCTATTAACTGTAGACTAGCATTCAGTAAGTTATTTTAGTGGAATACATCGTTCTTGTTGCATTAGTCTGCCAGCTATCTGGGGCACAAACACCCCCATTTTATGGTACATGCTTCTTCTGGATATACTGAAGTTCCTTATTCTACAGGTTTTCTGAAAACAGGCCAAAGTATCATTTGGCCTTAGGTTAAATGAATGCCCCCTTATAATAATAATTGTTATCTGCTTTTAATATATGAATGTTGATGCACTTTGCCAAGTTAGAATTGAGAGACAAACTATAAATATTAAAATAAATTACAAGGAGCCATTGTATTGATATATGGTTTTACAAATCTACACATATTTATAAATGCCATTTAATTATCCAGAATCAAACAGTTATAAACATCCTAATCTATATCCCCCGCGCGGCCGCATTCTGAACTAGCTGGAGCCTCCAGGTGCACCTCAAGGGGAGCCCCATGTAGAGAGTGTTGCAATAGTCCAGGCGGGAAACAACATTATGTTATGGTTTGCCCTCAATTACCCTGTATTGTAGTGTTTTGGTTTTACGGTTTTTATCAGTTGCAAGCTCCACAATGTTAGTATTTGTAAGCTGGATGTTCATATAAATTGCCTATATAGATTAAAAAATAGCAAGGAAAAGCATATATTAAATCTTCTCTTGTCCCATATATAGTTATTTTACAGCCAACAACTGACATTCATTGTCTCTCCACTAGCACTATAAGACACTATATATCAAGGTCTCCCTTGGTGATACTCATCAACTGTATTGGACTATAACTTCCTTAATTTCCATATTTGACTACCTGTTCCATGAAAATGATGTACTTTAACAGATTGGAGAGGATCAGTATACATCTGCCCAAAAGATTAGGAATCTAATTTTTTTGAGTTCATTTCATAACACTGTGCTTCCTTGGAAGCTATTCAAGAAATGTTTCCTTAATCAAAAATTCCAAAATTAAAAGACAGAATTGTATATGTGTCTATATGGTACACACATACACACATAGATACATATATAGGTGTATTATGAAATTCTACACTGCAGCTGATACAATTTTGAATTATGAAATAAAAGCATACTAATATTTATTTTTCAATAAGGTAAAAATGTACTTCACAAATGAACACAGACAAAAAAACAGTAGTTATTTAGTTACATTCATATTCAGATAATGAGTATGATACTATTCTGGCAACGTTATTAATCTTTAAAACCTAAACAGCCTTAATTATACCAGATTAAACCCCCTCCTTAGAAAAATATATAAAGCTGTATTTAACATAGAATTTACTTTATTAGAAAGTACAAAACAAGAGAAACAGTCACGTAAAAAAGTACACCCCAGTAAAACATTTGACATTTCCAACATATTTAAACATACAGATATTTGATCTATATTCATTTCAACAATATTGATAGATTTTGTTGTTAGTTGCGAAGTCGTGTCCGACCCATCGCGACCCAATGGACAACGTTCCTCCAGGCCTTCCTGTCTTCCACCATCTTCTGGAGACCATTTAAGCTCACGCCTACTGCTTCAGTGACTCCATCCAGCCACCTCATTCTCTGTCGTCCCCTTCTTCTATTGCCCTCAATCTTTCCCAGCATTAGGCTCTTCTCCAGTGAGTCCTTCCTTCTCATTAGGTGGCCAAAGTACTTGAGTTTCAACTTCAGGATCTGGCCTTCTAAAGAGCAGTCAGGGTTGATCTCCT
>NW_015386442.1:683576-684912 GCF_001527695.2 Protobothrops mucrosquamatus | reverse complement strand
GGAAGGTTAAGAGATCCGGGATCGTCCGGATCTCGGGGGGTAGTTCGTTCCAGAGGGTGGGGGCACCCACAGAGAAGGCCCTCCCCCTGGGGGTCGCCAGCCGACACTGCCTGGCCGACGGCACCCTGAGGAGGCCCGCTCTGTGGGAGCGTACCGGTCTGTGGGAGGGAATCTGTGGCAGAAGGCGGTCTCGTAAATAATAATAATAATAATAATAATAATAATAATAATAATAATAATTAGATAAAGAGGGTAAAATAAGAGACAGTTTGGTCTAGTGGTTAAGGTGGTGGCCTAGAAACCAGGAGACTATGAATTCTAGACCTTCCTTAGGTATGCAAGTTGGTTGTATGACTTTGGGCCAGTCACTCTCTCAGCCAAATCAAAGTCACAGGGTTGTTGTGGGGAGAATAGGATAAAGGAGTATATGTTTGTGGCCTACACACACACACACACACATACACATACAGAGAGAGAGAGAGAGAGAGAGAGAGAGAGAGAGAGAAACACAAACACGATAAAAAAAAATTAAAAAATAATATGTACTGCTAATATTTTATAATCCATTGTGCAATTTAAATTTAAAAAAAATAAATTTTTCATGTGGAAA
The DNA here is from genome assembly GCF_001527695.2 of Protobothrops mucrosquamatus. Lineage (NCBI taxonomy): Eukaryota > Metazoa > Chordata > Lepidosauria > Squamata > Viperidae > Protobothrops > Protobothrops mucrosquamatus. The sequence goes on along the minus strand of NW_015386442.1, from coordinate 684,302 downwards.
AAGTACACACCTACATTTATCACTATCTCAAATACCTAAAATTAGACTTGGATGTACCCAGTCAAATGCAAATAGTTACAAGCATTGTTAGAATCTGAAAGGAACTTTTCTTATTTAAAGCTCCAGGAATTTAGTTTGGTTTGCTCTTTGTTCTTCAAATGTATAGTATCTAGACCAGGGCTTTTCAACCTTTTTACCCATTGTACCACTTTTAGGATATGGCAACATCGGAGTACCACCAGTCACCTAGCAAGGTGTCAAAATCTTGACCAAAAAAAAGGAAAAAGGAAAAAAGTGATAAAGTATAGGTAGTCCTCGACTTACAACAGTTCGCTTAGTGACTGTTCGAAGTTACAATAGCACTGAAAAAAGTGCCCCCCAAGGCACAGCCAAGCAAGACACCTGCCTGCCCACCCTGCCACGCTCTTCCTCCTGTCCGAGGTTTTCATTGTTGTGAGCATTTCTGTTGAGGATTGGCAGCGGAGGTGGAGTGGAGGGGGTTGGGTTTTTATTCCCCCCATCTGCTTGGTGGTTGCAGCAGGTTTTGGTCACTTCACATGACCCTGGGACACTGTGACCGTCATAAATATGAATCAGTTGCCAAGCATCTGAATGTAAATCACAAGACCCTGGAGATGCTGCAACATTCCAGCTGATCGGCGCTTCTTCTGGGCTCAGCAGAAGCGCCAGGATCAGTGCTGCTTTCCAGCTGATTGGTGCTTCTTC
>NW_015386442.1:668609-682867 GCF_001527695.2 Protobothrops mucrosquamatus | reverse complement strand
AATCATTCTGCAATAGTTCTTTTCCTTCAACACCCATTACAGTCAGTGCAGAGGAGAGGTCACTTCTTGAATGTCAGCTGTATCCATTCGTAGATTGGACAGCTATCCAGATTGTCACTCATGCCTTTGTCACACTACAGCTCAATTTTACAATGTTCTCCACTTGAGGCTACTTGGAAACTACAACTGGTTCAGAATGCAGCAATGCAAGCAATGGGCCTGCCTTCGCATGCTCACATGACACCCCTGCTTCATAAGCTGCTCTGGTTGCCAGTATTCTTTCAGATACAATTCAAGATGTTGATCATCATAAATAAAGTCCTAGATAGAAGGGGGTCTGTTTATTTGAAACTATATCCTACAATTTTCTGCCTGGTCAGTAAGAGATGACAAGGTGGGTACACTTTGGACCTCCTTGCTCAGTTTGATGTTTTGGAACCCAGGAAGTATAACATCAAGGACTGGGGCAGCTATGTAGGAAACCAAAACAAAAGCACAAGATTAGAGGACCAACTTAGATACTGCCAGGAAATTACAGTAACAAAGCCAGTTTAGGAAACTACAACACTAAAGTTATTCACAATTTCAATGTTTATACATGAATGCACAAAATATGGGAGAGAAACAGAATGAAACTGAAATTCTAACAAAGATGAAGAAATATGATGTCATAGGCATTATTGAAACTTACCATGATAACACATATTATTGGTAGCCCTGGAAGGCTACAATTTATTCAAAAGGAACTAAGCAGCAGGAGTTGTGGTGGATGTAATGAAACATATAGCAAAACAGAAAGCCAGGAATCATAGCATGAATAATCTGAGTATGTTTATAAGAATTTAAAAAGTGATAAACAAAAGTGGCATTATTATAAGAGTTTATTATAGATTAGCTGAACAGGCAAAAATATGGATGAGGATGTTTGATATCAGACAATCAAACTTTCAAGGGAATGTATTATAGTGACAATAGAAGATTTCAACTACCCTAACATGAAACTCAACAAGAGTCAGAGATCCAATAAATTCCTCTATTCTCTTGCTGATAACTTTATTAGCAATAAAGGAGTGTTCTATCATGGATCTAATCCTTACTAACAAGGAAGAATTGGTGGAAAAAGTAAAGATGACTGGAACATTGGATAAAATGCCTTTGTTATTCCTGAGATCAGAACATCAAGGGTAGGAGGAAGAGAGAAAAATTAGACTAGTGTACTGAATTACAGAACAGATTTTGAGGAATTCAGAGAGAAAGTGAGTGAAATTCAGCCAATTTAAATCCTGAAGGAGAAAAGTCCATTATAAGGATGGGAAATCCTGCAAAATAAGGTATTGAAAGTGCAATATAAACAATTCCTACTAGAATGAAAAATGGAAGATGTTTTTAAAAACTAGCATGGATACACACAGAGCTATCTAAAATAGTAAGAAAAATGAGTATATATAGAATGTGGAAGCAGAGGCATGTAACTAAAAAGATAGCTGCCAGAAACCATAGATTTTATATCAGGATAAACTGCAGATTGTGTTAAAGCCTGTCAAAAATGCTCAAAGAAATAATGTAATTTATGGGTCATTTATGGGTATAAGACAGACAAGATAGACATCTGCACACATATACATACTGTGGAGTCATTGGTGTTCTCTGAATTTTGTTGTTTGCTTGCAGACATTTCATTACTTGACCACATAATTTCATCAGCATTAGCACTGATAAAGATACGTGGTGGGGTAATGAAAATTCTGCAAGTGAACAACCAAACTCTGAGAGCACCAAGGACTCCAAAGTTCAAATTTGAGTTACGTATATTCTCTTTTGTTTGTAGATATGTATTTTATACAAGGCACCATCTTCCCCAGGAGTTGCGAAAGCACCGCTCGAGGTACCACCTGCTCCCCTCGAACCCAGTGAACCAGGGATCGAATGCTGTCCCGACGGTTGGGTGACAGGTAAACCATACACAGGGACGTGTCTATGATTGCGTCCAAGTGAAGGAGACGGGTCGATGGGACAGTGTGACTTTTTTGAAAGTTCACGGAGCACCAGTGAGCCTGAAGGATCCTGATGGTGAAGGCCAGGTCTGACTGAGCTGACTGAAAGGATGGGGACTGGATCAGAATATCGTCCAGGTAACATTGAACTCGTATCGGAATTTGTCTCAGATAAGCGGCCAGCACTCCCAAGATTTTGGTGAACACTCGAGGGGCCGAGGAGAGGCCAAATGGCAGTGCCTTGTACTGGAAATGCCGGTACGCGTGGCAAAATCTGAGAAACTTCCGATGTCTGGGGAGGATGGGAATATGCAAATAAGCCTCCGTCAAGTCTATGGACAACAGGAAATCCTCCCTCCTGATATTGGCTAAGATAGACTGGAGTGTTTGCATTTTGAACCTCCTGTAGGCCAGATGGGATTCAGCCTTTTTAGATCCAAAATCACTCTCCAACCCAAGGACTTCGGAACGACAAAGAGAGTGGAATAGAACCCCCTTCCCTTCTGGTCTTCCAGTACAGGTTCAATGGCTTCTATATGTAGCAGATGACAAATGGCCTCGGACATGAGGTCCGCCCTGATTGCGCTCCTCAGGGTGGGACAAGCCAGGAAGCGTTCTGGAGGGCTGGACAAGAATTCCAGGGCGAGGCCGTGTCTGATGGTGTCTAGCACCCAGGAGTCTGTGGTGGTGGCTTCCCATACGCTGGCAAAGAGAGAAAGCCAGCCACCTATAGGAGAGGCCTCCCTGGAGTCACTTGGCCCGTCTGAACGGGTGGCTTCCAGAACCCCGAAAGGGCCATTTGGACTGGAACTGAAGCCTAACTCTGGGGTTTTGACGCTCCTGAGGACGATCCGGCTTGGAGGGGAAGGAGCGGGGTTGAGACCAGTCCCAGGCAGGCCCGGAGCGAAAGGGCTGTCTCCAGGAATATTGCTGGGATCTCCTATCCGGTCTCCTGGCAATGTGTGCCAGAGTCTTCCGCTTATCCCTACCTTCAACCAGGTAAGGGTTGAGTGCTTCCCCAAAAAGGTGTCCGCCACAGTAAGGAGCGGTTGCCAAACGCCACTTAGCTTTCAAGTCCGCTCGCCATTGTTTGAGCCAGAGAAGTCTGTGAGCTGAAACGTTTGCGGCTATGGCCCATGATGAGTACCTGGCGGCGTGAAGCATCTGCCACGTATTCTGACATGGCCAGCAGCTTATCCAGGTTCTGATGCGCGCGTACCTGGTCCGGGGGTATCATGGCCTGAAGTTCACAAAGCCAAATGATAGAGGCCCTGGAGAAAAAGGATGATGACGTAGCCGCCTTCACCGACCATGCTGAAGCTTGGTGGGACCTGCGTAAAGACATTTCAGATCTCCTGTCCTCCGCCCTTAAGGCTTCAGCCATGTCCCCTGGTACAGTGGGGGAGGAAAACAGAGACATTAAAGCTTCGTCCACCAGGTGCACCTCCAGAAGTGATTAGAAGAAGGGGGCGATGTTAAAGAGTTTTTTCTCTGTCCCCCCCCCGGTGCGGGGAGAGTGCCCGGGGTTGCCCACTGTTTCTGAACAGTGTTGCGGAAGAAAGGTGGGCAGGGAATATGTCTCTGCGTGACCACCGGCTCAGAGAACAAAGGGTTCGAGTCTTGGGTGGTGGGCGGAGTCGGCTGTTGCTCCTCGTCTGGAGAGATGTTGGCCGAGGTACACACCTTTAGGAGCAATGATCCGAACAGCATCGGGTCAAATAGGCCGGTAAGTGGAGAAGGATCTGGAGAGGCCTCCTCATCGTCTGACAGCTGTATGCCAGACGGCTCATAATCCTCTGAGCCTGACTCCCCGCCTTGAGAGGATCTGTCTGAGGAGGCAGAGCAAAGAAACATAGGGGCTTCCGTTTGGGGAAGTATCATCAGTGGAGCTGCAGGCTCCTGCCGGGGCCGTTGGTAATAGGAGGAGGCCATATCCTGGGCGAAAGCCTGCGTGATCAGCGCCTGAAATTGATCAGGCCATGGTCCCTGCTGGTCAATGGGGCGCAGTCCCGCTGCCCTGGGCGTGAAGGTAGCCTCCGGCCCCGGTTGAACTCTAGGTGGCAGTGGGACCCACTGAGGTCATGGACTCTGGCTAGGGGGAGTGAGGTCCACCCGTCCGGTTTCCCTCTGAGGAGACCAAGCCCTTGGGCACAAGCTGTGGTTCAAAAAGTGAAAGCTCAGGTGGGACAGGAGAAACGAGGTCTGTCCCCCTTGTGGCCAGATTCTGAGCTTTGGAGAACTCTTTCTCCAATGCTTGATGTCTCCTCATAGCCTCCTTCTCAGCTGCCTTAGAGGGCTTCCTACTAGATATAGCCTTGGCCTTGGCCTTAAGCCTCCCCACAGCCTCCATCTTGGAGGACTTATGCTTCTTTTTGGCGGGGGAATCCGGAACGCCCTGTGCAGGCTGAGGTACTGAATTGTCTGCCATTCCAACTGAGATATCCCAGTGAGCGTGCTGGGAGAGATCTGTAAGGAGCAGAGCAAGACAATCTGTGTCCAAGCTTTGGACTCAGGCAGGGCTCTGACTAGCGCTCCCAATGGCTGACAGTGGCAGATAGGGTTAAACAGCTATCTGCAAGGCCAATTGTGCGACACAGTGCCAGCACACTCTATGGGCAGATATAGGCGACCAGGTTCCCGAAGGCATAGGGCCTGCCGTAATACAGGGTGGACGGCGGCAGTGCCAAAGGTGTGCCAGCCTCTATCTATGAGAGAGGAGCTAGGCCCTGTTGAGGGAATTGTTTCCTGAAAGAGAGGTGTGCGGCCAACTGCTCCTAAGCTCCGTGTAATATCAAGAGCTCCTTAGGTGCTTACAACAGCTACAGGGAAGTTATCTCCCAATCAACAGGCCCTATGGGGCTGTCAGAAGCCGTTGCCAGGTGGCCCTGAGGGAAGACAGTCGCTCTCGCTGCACTTAAAAAGGGCGGCCCTGCCGAGCGCGCCAAAGGCAACAGACCCCTGCAGTCTGGAACGTTGGCCTAGAGGCAATTGGGCTATTGTCAGGCAGATTACGGGTAACGGTCGTTCGCACGGCACCCAAAATGGCGACTGCATCGAACGTTTCAAAAATGGCCCGAACCGATCAAAGCTTGCAAGTGCCTGTAACGAAGGCCGAGAGCGTCTGCCGTTGTGCAGAGCAGCTGGAGCTGATGCCCTGGCTGCAGAGCTGTTCGCGGTAAGAGGCGACGTCAGCCACTCGAAGGCTTAATCAAGAAGCGGCCACAGAAAATTTAAATCTGGCGACTCTCTTCTCCTCAGAATGACCTCCCAGAGGTCCAGCAAGGGGAATTTAATGAAACGCCGCAGCGCCGATCAGCTGGCACTCACTCGCCGCAGCTGGGGCTCGACGGGAGCCGTTCTGACGAACGGCTGGGAATTGTTTGGCTAAAGCTCAGTCCCAAATGGCCGGGAGGCTGCAGCCTCTGAGAACAGCTTCAATGGCTCTCAGTACTTGTGTATTGATCAGACAATGTCCATAAGGCAAAAGGGAACAAATTTAAAATTGAAGCCAAAGGAAAAATCGCTGTGATGAAGGGAAGAATTCACGAGTGGAAAAGGAATACAATACAACCTGTCTGCTAACTCTGAGAAGGAGCCAAGAATTATGCGTCCTGCTGAGCAAAAGACTAAGTCGTAAACTGGGAGTGCTCTAGCCCAGCAAGAGGCGTGGCAACTTTCCAGACTTAGTCTACTTTGAGCAGGAAGAATAAGACAACTCACTCGTGGATTCTTCATCCTCATGCTGGAGAATGAAAGAACTACATCATTGAAAAAACAAGAAGGGAAAAGAACAAGTAGAAGCCGTGGTGGCGCAATGGTTAGAATGCAGTATTGCAGGCTAACTCTGCCTATTGCCAGCAGTCCAATCCTGCCAGCTCAAGGTTGACTCAGCTTCCACCCTTCCAAGGTTGGTGAAATGAGGACCCAGACTATTGGGGGGGCAATATGCTGACTGTAAACCAGGGCTTTTCAACCGGTGGTACGCGTACCACTTGTGATACATTAACGAGTGGCAGATGGTACGCAGCCCTGCCTAGCCAAGTGTAGTGGGGGAGGGAAAGAGCCGGCGCAGGCAAGGACTTACTGTGAGAGAATCCTCTGGAGCTGCAGAGTGGCTGGGGCGAGGCAAAGGCCCCAGGCTCACTTCTGGCTCACCCTCCCCCATGAGAAAGAAGGAGAAGGGGGGAGAAAGGAGAGGCTATAAAAGGAGGCAGTTTGGGCAGGAGAGGGAGACAGAGAGAAAAGCAGCAGCTTTGGGAGGAGGTGGAGTCAACTCTAGCTACACCGGAAGGGAAAGAAGGAGGAGGAGGGTGGGGGGAGAGGAGATCAAGCAGGCCGGCCATGAGCCGATCTACAACTGCTATGGCAGCCAACTGTGCAGGCAGCAGCAAACAGGCAAGAAATGCAGTGGGGGAGAGGGTGCCCTCCAAGAGGAATGAAAAAAGGCAGCAATGGCTGGAGGTGAGGCAGGGAGGGAGATGGAGAGTGGAAGGATTCTTATGTGCTTTTGTGACTTTGAAGTTCTGGGATTTGTGCAATGTGGGCTTTGTGTTCTTACGGAGTGTTTGGCAATTTCTATTTGGCTGATGGCTGATGTCTCCTGTTAGCTTCTATTGCTCTGCTATTGTTAGCTGTTAAGTTTTGCTGCAAGGGATTTTGAAGTATTTTTCTCCTGGATGGATTTTGCCTATAGCATTCCTTTACTTATGAATGGAGCCATTTGGGGAGGCTGCCTTAGCCGGCAGCCAGTACTTATTTACATTTTTTTTTCTTTAAATGCTGGCTATGCTCCTTAACTTTCCTTTCTAGCCAGTAGCTAATTCTTAAAGGGGAATGTGGCTTTTTAAGCTAGTTCGCTTAGCAGTTTGTCTTTTCTGTCTCTGGAGACTTTTCCTTGTTTGATGAATATATGAAAGAGAGAAAATATGGGGGGGGGGAGGGTTCAAATTCTTTCTTCAGAAGGAGGTGGGCATGAGAAAGAAGGAGGCAGGGAAGGAGGGAGGGAAGTCCCGCCTTAGCACTTGACCACCAGCAGCCCTGCCATTGACTTTGCTTGTCAAAAGTTTGCGAAAGGGGATCACATGACCCTGGGATACTGTGACCATTACAAATATGAATCAGTTGCCAAGCATCCAAATATAAATCACATGACCCTGGGCATGCTGCAATGGTCGTAAGTGTGAAAAATGGTCATAAGTCATTTCAGTGCAATTGCAACTTTGAACAGTTTTTTTTTTGGTCATCAAGTTTTTGACACCTTGCTAGGTGGTACTCGAATATTGCCATATCCTAAAAGTGGTACAGTCGGTGAAAAGGTTGAAAAGCCCTGCTGTAAACTACTTTGAGCCTGCTATAAAGCACTATGAAGTGGTATATGTCTAAGTGCTATTGCTATCGCTAGTTGGTTTAAATCAGGGGTGTCAAACTGCCGGCCCGCAGGCTGGATGCCTCATGATGAAACCACGCCCACCCCATTGCCGGCAATGGGGGAAAAGTTCCGATATGTCACATGACATCATGTGACTCGCGAGTTTGACATGTCTGGTTTAAATGAATTCAAGTTTCCAGAATCAAATGAAATATATCATGTACTGATCAGTACTGAAGGAACTAGCAGAAATGATAAGAAAATCACTACCAACCCTTCAGATCAGGAATCAGACATTTCAAAGACTACAGTGATTCCACTTTATTTTGCATAGTGGACAGAAACTTGACAGCTTATCAGCGATTCCCTGAAATCAAAGTGAAGAATCAAGGTAGGATCATCTTGAGTTTCTTTCTTACCCACTCTTCCTTCCCAAGTATAAGTTATTTACTTCATGATTCTTGCATTCCTTTTCAAGGTAATTTTCATACTTCTCACAACCACTAACTATAATCTTTGGAAATTCAAGGACAACTGGTGAAATTCCAATAAATGTTAAAATAAACGGAAAGAGAAGAATTCAGGAAACTACAGATTTGTCAAGTTTATAGCACTAGGCAAGATTCTTGAGCTGATTATTAAACAGAGTATGTGTGGGTATTTGAATAGGAATACAATTTACAAGTACTACATTAAATTTGTGATAAATAAATACCAGACTAACCTTATATCCTTTTTTGAGTGAGTTGCTACCTGAACAGATTGAGGAAATGCTGTTAACGTAACAAACATCAATGAAGTATCCGAAAAAGTCTCTCATGATGTTCTTGTTAATAAAGTGGTAAAGTATGGCTTAAATGACCCAACTGTGGATGAATTTATAATTGGCTAACTCACCATAGCCACAGGCTATTCTTTTATGTTTCCACATGAGATTGGACAGTAGTATCAGGTAGACTGCTGGAGGGTTATGTCCAGGGCCATGTGCAGTTCAACACGATTATCACTGATCTGCACAAAGGGGTAGATAATACAAAGCTGTGAAGGGTGATTAACATTTTAGAAGATGCAAATATTGAAAAAAATATAGATATGCATGAACAGTGGAATGAAATATTAGTAGTCCTCGATCTACAACAATTCAAAGTTACCACAGTGTTGAAAAAAGTGACTTACAACCTTGCACTTATGGCTGTTGCACCATATCTATGTTCATGTTATCAAAATTTGGGCACATGGCAACTGGCATTTGTTTACAACAGTGACAGAATCCCAGGGGTCATGTGATCACCATTTGCAATGGGGAAGCCTGGTTCGCTTAAAAACCATGTGATTCATTTAACAACCACTGTGATTTGCTTAACAAGTGTGGCAAAAGGTCATAAAATTGAGCATGAGTCACTTATCAACCATATCACTTAATAATGGAACTTCCAGTCCCAACTGTAGTCATAAGTCAAAGACTTCTTGTAGGTTGAAATTTTGTCTGAGAAGAAAAAGCAAGCATGGGATGGCAGAAACCTAGCCATTGTATTTGTAATTTGATGTTTATGGTTTAAAATGCAATGTGTGAATCTAGCAAATTATAACATATTTAATAAAATATGTTAAATAGTGTCTTAACCTAATATGTGAGCATATTTGTTTTATACTTGAAAACCTAATCCATGGCTTGTTTTGAAAGCAATTTGTTTTACATTCAATAAATAATATGCTTTCCAAAGTACAGTCTTTACTGATTTTAGAAAAAAGCTTCTATAAATCTGATATTTAGTGAAAGAAGAAACAACATAATGCTTCTCTATATAAAACACCAACACAAGGGAAAAAAGAACATCAACATGAATAAGATTGATACAATACTGAACAATTAGGCAATTATTTCCGGTTACGTTTTAACTGCTAACTGAACCACTCTGTACTCATTGCTTAACTACTGAGAACAAAAACAGAAAGATCAAGGAAATCTTGTTTGGCTAGCTAATATCAACAATGTCAATGTTAAGGATTGAACCTAGTAATTCAAACTTAATGAATATGAAAAGCATCCAACAAGTATGGGAATTTAGTCTGCAAATTATTCTCAAAAATCTGAACTATTTTGCTCCCGAGTATAAAAACAATATATTTAAAAATGAGTTCTGACTAGACAGTGTAAAAGAGGAACTACATAGGAAAAGCAAGAAACAGAGCATCCCCTGTTCTTGTTTTCCTGCTTTTGTTACTTCATAAAATTTAAATTAATATAGTGTTTCTTATTCTTATAGTTTCCTAAATTTACTTAATGACCATAGTTCTGCGAGCAGATTACAAATTTCTTTTAAAAACACGGAGATAAACGATTGATGCAATTAGAAAAAAATTAAAACTATACTAAAGAATTAAAGTAAGATAAAATTTTACCATCTTTCAGTCTTAGACATGATTAAATTACCTATTCAAAGAATGATTATACTATAAAATAGCACTGTAGCAGAATATGAGAAATGCATGTTACTACTAAGACCTTGTAGATCAAAATAAAATAGTCTCATCTTCTCTTCTATTAATTTTTCCCAGTCTGATACCTTCCATGTTTGCTGTGAATTCCAAGAACTGCAATTCAACCAAATCTGAAGTATGCCGAGCTAGAATTATTGTGTAATCAATCTTCTTTTATAGGTTAAACTTGTAATTTGGGTAAATTATATTCTCTCTGCTTCATATTATATTCATTCTAATACTGCTTCCTCCCCCCAAATTTAAATTTCATGTATACATGAATGGAATCTGAGCAGGCAATGACATGAAGAAAGAGGTTTTGGAGTCATAGTGGACTATCTGATGAAAATGTGCAGCTGTTATACAAAAGCCGAATTCCATGTTTGGAATCATTAAGAACGGAATTAAAAATAGAACTGCTGATATAATAATGCCCTTACATAAATCTACTGTCATATTACAATTGGGGTACTTCATATAGTTCTGATTACCTGTTTAAAGTTATTACAGAGCTGATTAAAGTGACAAATATGAAACTAAAATTATTTGGAGGCTGGGACAGGTTTCTTGAACAATCAGAGAAGTTGAGGTTTTTAGTTTGACATGATAGGATTTTATAAAAGCATGCATGATAGACAGATAACATAAATTTGAAGGGAGAACAGTGTTTTTCTCCCATTCTCAATTTTAAGGTTATTCGTTGCAACATAAAACAAGCAGATTAAGAACTCAAAAGAGGAAATCTTTTTATATAGCACATACTTAAACTATGGAATTCACTACTAATGACATCCAATTTAAAAGAAACTGAACAGCAGCTGCTAATAATGATGGTTGGTTAGTATCTCCTAAATCAAAAGCAGTAAGTTTTAAAAACTGGCTGCTGGGAAGGTTACTGACAGCAGAAGGTTACTGCCCTCCAGTACAAGTTTATGCATTTCAACTGCCACCAGAGCTGCCGGGACGAGCTATACTGCCTTCAGCTGCTGCTAGAGTTGTAAGTCTTGGGAGATTCCACCAGGAAAGGAGCAGAATTATATAATTATATAACTAAAAATCAAAAACAGCAGCAGTATATTCAGGGCAAGTGCATCTGAGATTCCCTGTATCTAAGAATGTCTGGCTTAGTTCAGTACAACACTTGCTTTGCAGCTGTCTTTCACAGTACCCTTTTCAAATTTGGAAACTGTCCTATCTGTAAACAAATCACTAGTCTACAAGGACAGATTATTTATCTAGGGTCTGTAATCTCTGCTCTTCAGGCAGAAATTAGGTGTCCAGTTCAGCCCCTCTACTCTATTGAACCTCCGCACTATCAGCCCCCTCTACCACAAAGATCCTGCAGGAGAAGGGCAGCGTGGACAACCATGGGATCTGGCAGGGTGAGAGCTGTGAACCATAAACACAAAGCTTTCGCTGTGTCCCTGCACAACAGTTACAGTGCCCTTGCTGACCTTAATAGGGACATTAAGGAGACAGGTAAAGGTATTTGTGAAGACAACTCAAATAAGCAGGGGATTGTGGTCCGAGATGAAGAACTAGATTTCGACTGGGAGAAGTGTAAATCAGGTATTACACATCAGTCATGCAAGAACAGAAAGGCATCCAAAAAGAGAAGCTACCTTCTGGTAGGTGATTCAATTATAAGGGATGTAAATTTAGGAAAGGACACAGAGGCTTCGAAAGAGGTCAGGTGTCTTCCAGGTGCTACTGCCAGTAGGGACAAGAAGCGTATTCCTAAAATAATCAAGAATGGCAGCAAAGACTGTGATGTGGAGGCTATCATACATCTTGGCACTAACGATCTGTCCCAAAAAGATGTACTCTCTGTGCAGAACAATTTCCAGAGCTTGGGGAAGGAACTTAGCAGAATAGGCTGTAGGCTTACTTTCTCAGAGGTTTTACCAGTGTATAAGGAGCAAAATGAAAAAGGCCAGCGCATAGCACAATTCAATATGTGGCTAAAGGAGTGGTGTAAAGGGGAAGGCTTTGGATATATTAGTCACGATGTCTGTAGCTGGTCCAATGAAAAGATGTACAAAAGAGATGGTTTGCATCCATCAAAGAAAGGGACTGAGTTACTCAACTATAAATTCACAGATTTTCTGGAGTAAAATTTAAACTAAACAGCGGGGACAGTGAGTTAATTGATACAAAACAACCCTGTCCCCAGCAATCTAAAAATTATAGGGCTATCAGTGCATGTAACATAGATGTGTGTGTGGACAAGAATACCAACCTTGCTGTCAAGCATCAAGCCTCTAATAGCGAGTGCCACACAAAGTGCACTAACCAAATAGGTGGTAAGACAATAGGGGAACTCAGCCACCACACAGGTTATGTAGAAAGTAAACACAGGACCAGTCATAAAGGACTCAAATGTCTATACACCAATGCACAGAGTATGAACAGCAAACAGGGTGAACTAGAAATTCAGGTTAATGAGGGCAGATATGATATTGTTGCCATTACGGAAACATGGTGGGATGAAACCCACACACGGAACACACTGCTAGAGGGATTTAAATTATTTAAAAGAAACAGACCAAATAAAAGAGGAGGTGGAGTTGCTCTCTATATAAGAAATAACTACATCTCTACAGAAATAGAGCACAACAATGATGAAAACTGTCTTGAATGCATTTGGGTCAATATAAAAGGGGGGGAAAATGACATTGCCATAGGTGTATACTACAGGCCACCCAACCAAACAGAGGAAATAGATGAACTTTTTGCTAGTCAGCTAACTAAGGTATGTAGGAAGCACATCACAATAGTAATGGGGGACTTTAACTACCCTGACATCAACTGGGAGACAAACTCTGCACCAAGTGGAAGATCAAACAGGTTCCTGGCAAACCTAGCAGACAACTTTGTCTCCCAAAAAGTAGAGAAGGGAACTAGGGGATTAGCCATTTTGGATCTAATTCTCACTAACAGAGATGAAATGATAGATGGTGTTGAAGCCACAGGAACCCTGGGAGGAAGTGATCATGCAATATTAGAATTCAACATTATGGAAGCACAAGCAATAGAACACAGTCAAACTAGAGTCCTGGACTTCAAGAGAGCTAATTTCAATAAATTTAGAGAGGGCTTGGGAAGGATTCCATGGATGAGAATCCTCAAGGGGAAAACAACTCAAGAAGCTTGGGAAATTTTGAAAAATGAGATAATAAAAGCCCAGTCTAGCACAATACCAACAAAGAGGGAAAATAACAGCTCTCAAAAGAAACCAGCATGGCTGCATAAAGAACTCTCTGACAAATTGAAAGATAAAAAGGACAAGTATAGAAAGTGGAAAAAGGGGCACATAACTAAGTCAGAATATCAGCAAATAGCCCGAATCTCCAAAGATGAAGTGAGGAAAGCCAAGGCTCAAAATGAACTAAGGCTTGCAACCAAAGTCAAAAATAACAAAAAAGCTTCTTTCAACATGTAAAAAACAAGAAAAAAGTGAAGGAAATGATTGGTCCATTAGTGGGTGAAAGTGGCAAGAAGGTAACAAGCAACAGGGAGAAAGCGGAACTATTTAACTCGTTTTTTGCATCTGTCTTTACACAAAGGGAAAAAACAGACCAACCTATCAAAAATAGTGCCATAAAAAACAGAATAGAAACACAAGTTAAGATAGGCAAGAAAATGGTAAGTGAGCACCTGTCCAGACTAGACGAGTTCAAATTGCCAGGACCAGATGGATTACACCCCAAGGTTCTCAAGGAACTGGCAGATGTGATCTCAGAACCACTGAACTATATTTTTCAAAGATCCTGGAGCACAGGGGAACTACCAGAGGACTGGAAAAGAGCTGATGTAGTTCCCATCTACAAAAAAGGGGAAAAAATCCAGGAAATTACAGACCTATCAGCCTGACCTCAATACCTAGGAAGATCCTGGAAAAGATAATCAAACAACGAATCAGCGAACACCTAGAGGCAAACCAAGTCATTACTAAAAGCCAACATGGGTTTGTCAAAAATAGATCATGCCAGACAAATCTTATTGCATTCTTTGACCAAGTGACAAAATTAGTGGATCAGAGGAATGCTGTGGATATAATTTACTTGGACTTCAGTAAAGCATTTGATAAAGTAGATTACAACCTACTACTTGACAAGATAAAAAAATGTGGGGTAGACAACATCACCACCAGATGGATCCGTAGCTGGCTGACCGGCCATACTCAGCGTGTGGTCCTCAATGGAACTGCATCTACATGGAGGGAAGTGTGTAGTGGGGTGCCCCAGGGCTCTGTTCTGGGCCCAGTGCTCTTCAACATCTTCATCAATGATTTGGACGAGGGGATAGATGGGGAACTCATCAAATTTGCAGACGACACCAAGCTGGCAGGAATAGTCAACACTCCAGAAGACAGGCTTAAGATACAGAAGGATCTGGACAGACTTTTTTTTTTT
>NW_015386442.1:633579-665957 GCF_001527695.2 Protobothrops mucrosquamatus | reverse complement strand
TCTGTTTGTTCTTTTTCCCCAAATAGGACATAGCAAGTCCTCTCATGTACGCTTTCGCCGTATCCCAAACATTTTGAAGTGAAGTATCTTCTTTTTTATTTTCCTTAAAGAAGAAAAGTATTTCTTTTTTAATATATTGCTGAAAATCCTTTTCATTCAATATAGTTTGGTTTAATGTCCATCTTGTTTTCTTTTTTTGGGATCTGGACAGACTTGAACACTGGGCACTATCTAACAAAATGAAATTCAATGGTGAAAAAAGCAAGGTTCTACATTTAGACAAGAAAAGCCAAATGCACAGGTATAGTATAGGAGGTACCTTGCTCAATAGTAGTAACTGTGAGAGGGATCTTAGAGTCCTAGTGGACAATCACATAAATATGAGCCAGCAGTGTGCTGTAGCTGCCAAAAAGACCAACACAGTGCTAGGCTGCATTAACAGAGGGATAGAATCAAGATCACGTGAAGTATTAATACCACTTTACAATGCCTTGGTAAGGCCACACTTGGAATACTGCATTCCGTTTTGGTCACCACGATGTAAAAAAAAGATGTTGAGACTCTAGAAAGAGTACAGAGAAGAGCACACAAAGATGATTAGGGGACTGGAGGCTAAAACATATAAAGAACGGTTGCTGGAATTGGGTATGTCTAGTTTAATGAAGAGAAGGACGAGGGGGGACATGATAGCAGTGTTCCAATATCTCAGGGGCTGCCACAAAGAAGAGGGAGTCAAACTATTTTCCAAGGTGCCTGAAGGCAGGACAAGAAGCAACGGGTGGAAACTAAGCAAGGAGAGAAGCAACCTAGAACTAAGGAGAAATTTCCTGACAGTTAGAACAATTACCCAGTGGAACAACCTGCCTCCAGAAGCGGTGAATGCTCCAACACTGGAAGTTTTTAAGAAGAGACTGGACAGCCATTTGTCCGAAATGGTATAGGGCAGGGGTAGGCAACCTTGGCTCTTTTATGACTCGTGGACTTCAACTCCGAGAATTCCTGAGCCAGCCTGGCTGGCTCAGGAATTCTGGGAGTTGAAGTCCACGAGTCATAAAAGAGCCAAGGTTACTTACCCCTGGTATAGGGTTTCCTGCCTGAGCAGTGGATTGGACTAGATGACCTTCAAGGTCCCTTCCAACTTTACTACTACTACTACTACTACTACTATTATTATTATTATCATCATCATTATTTCCCAGCAATTACATATACAGAACTTTGGTTCAGGTTGAAGTAGACTGGCCTATGGCCTGATGCATAAGAGCTCTTTTATATTCTTATGAATGTATTTAAAAATATGAGTCTACAGCAGATGAGCAATAATATTATTTTCATTTTGTGACTTATTGTTCTTTAGGGGAAAGCCTTATTAAAGCATGAAAATGAAAAAACACTTATCAACATTTTTTACCAATGTATTTTTTACCAATATATGATTTATGTATTACAAAGCACTAAATTTGGTATTCTGCTATCCAAAGCAATTGTATTTACTTCAGCTGAAAAAATAATTACAAGAGTGTATTCATAACCACTTAAATATTAATACAAGCAACATCACCTACTTGGTCAAGTAGTTACATGGAATTGGAACCTTTCTATGCCCAAGGGAACTTTACAGTTTTTATTTGTCCAGAAATCATTTGGCCCTCTGTCTGCTTTGGTTTTAATTGTGGATGGGAAGAATTCCTCTTCAAGTTTTAAATCTGTGACCTCCCTCGAAATTTTTTTGGACTCACAGCTACTGCTATATTCGCAGACAGATGTTATGGTCCTGGGTTCTTTTGTCTCAATTTGGCTGAAATGCCAGTTATCGCCTATCTGGGTGGAAGGTCTAACATTAATTCAAGCGTTTACATGAGGCCGCTTTACAGTGTGCAAAACTACCTAGAAACTATATCATGCAAAATACAGCAGCCCATCTGCTGGTAAATAAAAGCTGTGACAGATGCATTACAGATATACTGCAGGCACTGCACTGGCTTCCAGATTCAAAGGCCAACACTGCCTCCTCGCAGTGAAACTGGTCTAGCCTATGCACTTATCCTGGATATGGATGTTCACTGTTCACCACATATGTGGGAACCCAGTAGAGACTGAGTACATGGTTGCCTCCTGTGGACAACTGTCTACCAAATGTCCAGTTGGCATTGTACTTTGAGTTTTATTTGTATTGTAAATGGTAGTGAATTTGTTCAATGTAATAGTATATACATATGATCAATAAATAAATTTTTACTCAGAGTAGTTTGTTTAGTTGATTTAGGCCATATATTTTTCTAGGACTAAGCCTCACCGAATGCAAATAGAACTTACTACTCACACATAGAAGAGCCATTAGATTCCAGAATTGCAGTGTTAGAATACTTATTTTATGAGACATGTTACATGAAAAATCCCCAATGCAGTGAAACTTTCATGCACTTTGTTATGGAATCTGGTAGTGTAACAAGTTTGTGTTTTGTTCCCCTTCTATCACAAAGGCTGACTGAATCTTTTTCTAATTTTATACACAAGATCTCCCAATGGAGTTCTCAAAACATAAGAAACTATATTTGTTGGTGATGCTCAGAATTACTACATTATTTTCTTGCTATTCAAGGATAATATTTAGCCACAAATACAAACGAGACGTATTTCCTTATTGTTCTAACAATATACTGACATGCTACTAAAGATGGTGACAGCTGAGGAAAACCTCTATTCTACGCCAGAGTTTCCACTGACTGTCATTTCAGGAATGTATCTAGCAATACATGACAACTTGGAATGTCTCCGCCTTCAAGATAACATCAGAACATGCACTGCTTACTACAAGTCCTACTGCTTTGTAACTCTCTTAGAGTTGCCTTTTTATGGTTAATAAAATCAGCAAAGCAGTTATGGTAATAAAGATTTTGAATATTTGAATGCAATGGTATGGCATATATGTAAATAATGCAAAGAAAGTTGTAAACTTTTAAATTAGCAGTTTAGAATTTACATTTCTTGAAATAATTTTGAAGATTCATTTATACTGAACTAGTAAACTAAACTGCTTCCTAAGTTAGTGTTAATGAACACAACTAAACTGTTAACACTATACTGATTATTAATGATGACAGACATGCCATCTTTTGAATTTTCTCTTTCTACATAGTTTTTATATACATTTTCACATATATTCTATATATCTGATGTATAATAATAGAACATGAAGATAATTTAATTTGATCTCTAAACAAAAAAGGATAAAATATGAGCTGTTCTGCCAGAAAACTTTTTCTGCAACAAAACAATATTACATTTCTATAGAAGAAAAATGTATATATACTTGTTTGTCCACCATGATCATACACTATACACTTATTATAATCACAAGAAAACTTTATATTGTGTCTCTTTTTATATAAAAATCAAGATACACATTTGTGCTCTTTTGATGTAACAGTTTACAGTTATCCCTGTTTTTATAGGCCTGCATGAATATCATATGCAAACTGTGGGCATTTTAATGACTGATTCAATTTGTTTGTTATACTGTACTACTTTTCTCAATCATACTAAAATCTTCCATTATGAATATTAAATCAGATTACTTGCTTTTCTTGAACAGCTATTTAATTTTCAAAATGAAATAATTTTGGAGTTAATGTAAATGTTGAAGTGATTGTTGAAGTCGTGACAATGTAGAATTAGGGAGACTTATGATAACTTGTAGTTGCAGCCATTGCAGCGATGCATGTGCTTGGCAACTAGCTCACAGTTACAACATCACAGCATCAAGATTGCCATTTCAAACCTTTATTGCTGGCTTCTGACAAGCAAAGTCAATGGGAACCCAGAAAGAGGTTGTGAATGACAATCATGTGACCACAGGATGCTACAACTATGCAGGATTTGCCTAATGACAGCAACTGGGATCGCTGCAACTGCAGAATTGATAGTCTCAATTACCACCATTAAGCAAGGACTACCAGTATTCTTGCAGATCAACTTAGTCCTACTATATACATACTGAGATGCATTCTTATAGTCCAATGGTGGCGAACCTATGGCACAGGTGCCAGAGGCAGCACTCGGAGCCCTCTCTGTGGGCACATGTGCCATTGCCCCAGCCTCCCCTCCCCCCACGACCCCCTCCTCTCCAGCAGCCCCCCTGAAGGAGAGTCGCCCCTGAGCGTGGCCCACGCGGAGCAGCGCAGCCAAGGACATGGCAGCCAGGTAGCGTAGACAAGACTCTGCCCTCACACCCCATCGTGCACAGTTGATGCTGCAGGGTGCAGGCAGAGGGTGTGGCCGCCATAGCGCTGCTGGACTGCCTGGGCGATCTTTGGCGGGCCCTGGAGGCGGTGAGTGGCCCTGTGGGCAGGTGGGGCGGGGGATGGGGCGGAGGGGGGGCAGGGCAGGGGGTGGAGTGGGACGGGGCCAGTTTTTGGGCACTCGGTCTCTAAAAGGTTCGCCATCACTGTTATAGTCATTTGGCCCATCCAAATATGCATAGACACAAATATTTATTTTTATATTATCTATAGCCATGTTTTTATTGGTTTTAGCTTAGTATAACATATGAACACAGCCACTACACTAAGTAAAGCATGGTTTATAATATAGTCTTTTGAAAGCAGCCAATTCTGACTTCTTCAATGAATGATGGCTTAGGTTAATGTGGGCTTCCAGTTATTCTGTGGTTGTAGAAGCCATGACATTCATCTACTTTATGAAAAGTATCAAACATCTGGGATAGAATAAATCAAATCATGACTGTTAAGACAATAAATTGTTTTAATTAGCAAATTGGGGAGGTCCTTTAAATTATTCAACAGAGAGACCTTTCTGATGTCAGAATCTTACAAAAGGCTGTTATTTTTCCCCCTCAAATAACCTGCTTTTTTACCTTACAACTGTAGTATACTTAAGAGTTCTTGGAACATCCAAACTACCTTGCTGTCTCCATTCCAGTTCATGAAAAAGCAGCCCCGAGTTGTTTGATGAGAGATTGGCACATACAAATTTAATCAATCAATCAATAAAATATAAAAAGCAAAAGGTGCATAATTTGTGACTTCTCAAGTCTTAGTTATGGCATAATAAACATTCCAAACTATGTTTCTGAATTATTTGTATATTACCAAAGAAAAACAATCTTACTGAATACAGTAATAAGTTCATATTCTAAAAATGAGGTTGTACTTTTGCTCAAAAATATAGTTTTAGAACTTAAAATTTAAACATAATTTCTAAAATGCTGGAATGATTTGCAACGCTTTAAAACCAAGGTGTTCATCCAACCCATACTTAAAAATAGTAAACAAAATTGCTGAAATCCTGTGCTAAATGAAAATTAATTCAGTTTCCAATTTCCAATAAAGATTTTGATGGTACTCATTAAAGCAAGGCACACTTTGAGATGGACAGTTTCTAAATGTGATATATATATAAAGTAAAAATAAATAGGGCACTTTTGAAGGTAATTCAAAAGGTTGTATCTATCTCCAGCCTTTTCTGCTGCTATTACTACTATTATATTAAAAATGAAAAATAATCAAATGGCAATGGTAAAAATCTACACTTGACGACATTTATTTTTCTACTAACTACTATACTTATATACAGTATGCCTAAGCCATAAGAATAAAGTTACTCTGGGAATAAACTGCACTATAACAGTCAAAACTAGATTATTCTTCCATAATTTATTTATAATAATGAATGTTAAAATTCTCTTTACAAATATTATATTAGCATTTGGACTTTTATATAATACTTAAGACTACATGATGAAAAACAAAATGTTTTGAAACTCTACTTTTCACCTTTGGAAAAAAATCTGTTATGAAAAAGATATGGCCAATATTTAAAATAATAGCAAACAATTACATGTATGATTTTATGGATACACAAAGAGAGAGCACTCCCAACACTAACTCAGTATTCCTGCTATTTTCTAAACTGCTCAGTTATTCCTATTCTTTCTTATGTAAAACAGAAGTTATTGCAATAAAAGAACTAAGTAATCAATAGGACTTCTGTATAGGATTCTTGATATAGTTAATAGCAGACTTATATACCACTTCACAGTGCTTTACAGCCCTCTCTAAGCGGAGTCAGTTCCCAGAAACTGGGTCCTCATTTTGCCGGCCTCAGAAAGATGTAAGGCTGAGTTAATCTTGAGCCCTGATGCTGTAGTTATCAGACTAAATTGAACTACGTATAAGTTCATATTTAACACAATTTGATATGAAGGCTGTTGATTAGTGATAAGCTTTATTGAGTCTTCTTAGGAGATATTTTATACTAGATATGCTGTAGGGTTAAGAAAATAATTTAACTTTACAGGATATAAAGTTATAACTCTAACTTATATCAGCATAACAGACCAAACATAAAATGATGCTTACTATTTCAAATCAATATAATTTACAAGCAAAATCATTTAGCTTTAATGTTTTTCAAATAGATGCAATTCATCAGTATGCTACCACCATAAAAACAGCCAGCATCTTACTATCTCCTTATATGCATAGGAAACAAATATATCAACTATACAAATTGTTTATTCATTAACATATTCAAAATCTATAAATTTCATGTGAGATGGGCAGCTATATAAATGTAATAAATAAAAACAGAGCTTGATCTGTTAATTCTAGAGCAAGTTATATATACTCTGAATTATTATTTTACTGTTTCATGCCCACTCAAATGTTTCAGACCATTTTTTGAGGTATCACTCTAATTTCTTCCATTTCTACTGACTCACTATTGCTGTGTGAATAGTGTAAGTCACAAATTGGAATGAATATAAGTAAAACTATTATCTATCTTGCCATTGAACATAGTTCATAAATAATGTTAAGCTCCAATAAGGTGTATTTGCTTTTTGCTTAGCAGATGAGCAAACACACTTGAAATAGATAACCATGGATAAGAACAGTGACTTAGAAATGTATGTGAGCAAAGTCTCATGTGGCCTTATGCATAGGGGGCACAGAAAAGCTCAAAAGTGAAAATAATTCATTTACATTTTTCTCAGAATGTAATCTATTGGATATTCATGTCCATCTCTAATCAGAATCTTAGCTGTACTTCCAAACCCAAAACTCTTTTTCAAGAAATAGGTTACAATCATTGCACAATACACTCCCAAAACATTCTTTCTTCTGTAGCTTCCAACCTAGTGACTAGTATAACACAATGCTCTTAAAGAGAACTTCAGTTGGGACAAATGTAATAGTTGTTTTCTAAGCAAGCATTGTAATACATGCCTTTATACCATCAACACTTTGCTTCAAGGCACAATTCACAACATTTTTTACCACTGAATGTGCTAAATAGCTTAAACACATATGCATAAATGGCTATCTCCCTGAATATATGTCTATCTCAATTGCAGTCAGGTATCATTTTCTTACTCATCATATCTTCTATATGCCAGATTATAATTGAGTTTGAAAATAATAAATCACTTATACTTGAATCCCTTACATTCTGAAATCCTTTGACTGAGAAAGTAGTGCTTAACAAAAGTTCATGTGATTTTAAAAAAAAATTAAACAAGGCTAGATCAAGTTAAAATTAGGATGGAAGATTGGCAACTATTCTAGGAAGTCAAAAAACAACCCAAAAGGCAACAGCAAACCAGTTCTATACTGTTGTGAAGGAAATAAATGTACATGTGTGTTTAGTCATGTAGCTAACTGAATGAATCTGCCTTTTGAATGAGGTCTTCTTTATCCCTTTTGCAAGATAGCAGAAATTCTCTCTGTTATGCTAGGCCAATTTCTATAATATAGGTCACCATTGCTTTAATTTAATAATGTATATCATTCATGAAATTTCAAATGTACTGAACTATGCTACCAAAGAATAGCATATAATGCAAAGAGAGAAAAGCTATCAAAAGGCCTGCCAAGCTCATGCCATCGTATCACAAAAGAGAAAAGATTTTTCCACTTTTATTTCCTCTTATGGATTTTAACATAACACAAATTATGTCCATCAGCCTTAAGGTTTGCATACATTTGCCTAATTCTGGAGAATGCTTGAGGAATAAGAATGATATGGGTCTAAGGATTGTAGGGTTTGTTTTAGCCTTCTTCATATTCATGAAACTTTTTTTTCTTCTATCACATAACTAGAGAGTATTTGCAATACTGCCTTCCCCCAACAAGCCCCATGAGTTCCTGTCTTTGGAGGAACTCAAAGAGCTTTGGTAGAAGCCAATGAGTACCTGTTTTGGAGGGAAGATATCTATAACATTTTTACAGCCTGGCATGCCATTTCAGGGATCACAGGTTATAGGTTAAAAAGATATTTTAAACATATCTAGTATCTCAAAAGGGCATGTACCAACACTATTTTAGACCTTATTCAACTCTAAAGTTCTCCGAGTTTGAAGTGCAAAACATAATTTTCTCAATAAAATCCTAACTAGCCAGAAAGGCCAAATATTAAATTCTATTGCTTCTACACAAAAATAAACTCTACAGTGGGCTTTCTCTGATTACCGCGTAAGCAAATAAAGTCTTACTATATGGACAATGAAAACTTCATTACTTAGCTTTAAAACTGAAGTGGCAATCTATAATACTGTTCAATTCATTTTGTAAATAGGAGATATATATTTATTATATACTAATATATACTAATTATATTTAATTAGTATATATATATATATATACACACACACACTAATTAAATTATATCAGAATAGTAGATTTAATTCAAAAGACAAAATCCATTATATATTTTGCACAATACTAAGGGCAAACACATATGTGTTCAACTACCTTGAACCAATTTATCCATGAAAGCTTTCTTCATCCCGGTGTCATCATCAGGAATTTTAAGTATATACTAAATTGAAATCTGTTTCAAAGCTTAATAAAGCATTACTTGTTAGTATACTGCAAAAAGCACTTCTAGTCCCTAAAGATATCCTAATTACTACATCTTTAAGGAACTACCAAGATTACCACCATGCAAAACAAAAATCAAGCTGTCAAAGTAATTACACTTGTTTTTTAAAATATAAACACATATATACACAAAGTGAGTTTATAATGCTGTTATTGCTCCTTGTCTGTTAATAGGATCTACATCAACTCAAGTATCCAACATTATCTAGGGATTGCCACAGTCTTTCCTTATTTGGCTAACATTTGAGATTCCAATCAGACTCCTATAAAACTTAAACGTCCACAAAGCATCCATTTTGAGAACATTTCAGACTCAGTTGATTTCTCATCCTTCCTCAACTGTCATTTTTGGAATCTTGCAAGCAAAATCAATTTAATTTGTACTAATGATTTCATAACTTTCCATAAATAAGAGAAAGGGCTGCAATAATGGGTCGGAGTTCATATTCCATAATGTAGAGCCACCACCAGGAGAAAAAAAACAAGAAGCAACTTTAACAAATTAAGAACAGCATTTAGTACGGATGTGTTTAGGCGTTCTACTCATCTGCAAAACAGCCAGCCATTAAGGACAACCCCTAAATTTTCCCACTCTGGCAATGATAATCATCCCATCACTTCACGAAGTTACCTCCTTCGTGAAAGGACTTGCCTCGTCCTCCTTGCCCTATAAAAAAAGCTCGGGGGAGTTCTCCGTTCTTCCTCTGTCCCCCTCCCCAGAAGAACTAAGTCTCTCTGAAGCCCCAGGGCAGTGAAGGAAAGAAAAGACGACCACCAAACGCTCCTGTTTCTCGGGGGAAAGGCAAGGCCTGGCCTTATCAGCAGGCACAGTTTAGTCAGCAGAACCCAACATCCCTGGGACACAAACAAGGATGTTCACAGCCGGCCTAGCTCCCCACTAAAAGTCGGGAGGCGGGAGAAGGAAGGTAGGTTCCGACGCCGAAGGGCCACAGCCCCTCCTCAAGGCGCCCAAAGGCAAGAGGTTCCGGAAGCGCCCTAGCCAGACTATCCTAAGTGGAAGAAAGAAGCAGGCCTCGAATTTCATCCCGGGCGGCAGAGCCTCCTTCCCAGCAGAAGCTCGTGAAGCCCTGCCCGGAGAAATGGGACAAGGAGACACAGACCTGGTGCAGTGCCGCGAAGCCGTCCACATTCGCGTAGTTGATGTCGGCGCCGCGCTCCAGCAGGCGCAACACTTCCTCGGTGTCGCCGCTCGAACAGGCAGCCAGGAAGACGGCGCTGTCGTCGAACTTCACCTTGGTCTTCTTGCGCTTGACCACGGGCGGCTCCTGATCCGTCTCGGAGCCGATCCAGCGCTTCAGCTGCTCATTCCGCTTCTGCTTGGCGTCCGCCATCTTCATGCCCTAGTCGGGTCTCGTCCCTTTTCTCCCTGCCTTTCGCTTGCTCGCTTGCTTCAGCGGAGCCGCTCCGCACCCAGCAGGAGGCGGAGAAGCTGAGCACCGCCTGTATCCCACAGAACCTCGCGCGGCCGAATGCTCGCTCGTTTGCTCCCCCGCCCCACTCCCAGCGTACCAAAACGCCGCCCTGCGCTGCTGCCCGCGCGCCTATCTCGCGCTCGGCCGGCTAGCGGAGCTAAGAGGAAAGAGAGGGAAAAGTGAAGCGCCCGGCTTCCTTCACATAATCTCGCGATACTTTAGAAGATACGCGGCGGCCGCGGATGAAGTTTACTTTTAACGGAGCATTGGCGATGAGGTCTCGAGTGCAGCTCGCAGAACCTTTTACAGAATGGGAAAACTCGTTGCTCTCGGATAGCAAAGCAGTGGATAGTCTCGAGGTATCTTAAAGATCACCGCGATAAGGCAGACACTTTCGGCTCACTGAACTATGCGACGTTATCTGAGGAAAAAGCTTAGGAACCTTAACCCCGAAAGCATCTCGTTGAATATAAAGGCTCAACAATCCGTGGGATAAGGATATGCTATGAATATAATCATCCGCTTTGTTGTTTCTCTTTTTCTATACAGCTATGTAAAAAGAGACATAAAGCAGGAAGTTTCCTCTGTGGAAAGCTGATGGGACCTTTTTATTTCGCGGGTTTCCTTTTAAAGCAGTGGTTGTGTCTTTTTTCCTCTGACAGCCCGGGGTAAAATGAAGCTTGCTTTTCTATAAAGTTGCCACAATAAATTATCTTATGTATCCTGCGTTTTATTTTAAAAGAAAGTGGCACTCATCATCCCAAAATAAAGGCGGCAATGGATGAACAAATTAACATCACATTTGGAAACAAAGAACAGCCCTGCAGACGATGGAGATGCAATTCTATTTACTACAGGAGGAAATACGTGTGATTGGGGTGCCCACAGTTATCACCACTGTAGTGTTTAAAGTTTGCTGCCTGAAACTGCATATTTTTCAAAAGTCATGTAAGATTAGGTTTTCTTCCTTGTTGGTGTACAAGTCCTTGTTGCTTTAGAAAGTGTTCTTCTCTAAGATATATTAATGTATGGTTATTGCCTTGTATTGTGAAATTAAATTTAAACTTTTAAGATTAAGTCTCCAATCTTTCAGTATGTTGTTTTTGAGAATGTAGCTTATATAAGAAAACAATTTGAAGAGATTAGTCCATAAAAATACCTTGATCAAACTAAAACAGGGTTTTGATTTAATGCAGATCGTATGATTAAATAATTAAGATATTTGAGAGTCATACTGAAAGTAAACATCACGTTGCTTGAAATAAATATACAAATACATTTTCTCTTATTTTAATATTTTTAAAACAAAATCTGCAAAAGTTATCTCAACAAGTCATCCCAAATTTTCCATAGAGTAAAAAATTCTAGCCATTTCTTCAAAACATTTGTTTGAAGAAGATATTTTATTGTATCTGGGTTGTAGAAAATGGGTAAGAAATAAACACATTAAAAAAATAAAACTGTTCACACCGCAGCTGCTTCAGGCAATTGCAAAACCCAAAATAAGTTTCTTGGTACTGGTAGGTGCTGTGTAAATGTAGATGCCTGTCCCAGTACTTCCTGGCAGCTTTCTTGAACTCTTACATAGGCTTCTGGATTTTGAAGCTCCTGGGAGAGACTTAAGGCCTATTAAGCTGGCAATTAAAAAACAAAAGCCCAGTTTACCATCATTCATTTTCTGGACACTGTAATGTGGAAAAATGAAGCTGTTACATTTAAAGTTCAGAACATTGTTAGACAAGAATGAAACAGCCTCTCACCCCTATAAAATAGCACAGCTTTGCTATCTTTCGTTTGTTGAAGGAGAAGTTGGCATCACAACTAGGAAAGATGTGAAAAGAACTGAGGAAGGCAAAGTGCTTAATGGTGAGGGCAAATGGCTTCATGGAAGTTCACTAGTAACCAGAAGGAAGGGGATATGCCTGAATCAGCCTGAAACGTATAATATATATTTAGGCACAATTATTAATGGTCACACAATTTCATCCCCAAGATAAAGGATAAAACAATTTTGTGCAACTGAGGCTATGGACAGAAAAAATACTTTATATTAGTATACTCACTCAGAGAGAGGGGACGAGGGTAATTCCATTCCATGAACAGTAGATGAAAATTAATGTCCGTGTGTCTGGTTCCATACAATAGTATATAAATTTGGAGCATCTTAAGAGAAAGCTATACAATGACATAAAATGCCTCATAGAGATAAATCATTTATTTGTTGTTAGCTAAATTGCAATCTTCATGGCATAAAGCAAATCAAATTTTGATTTGCAGAATTATACCTGTTAAATTTTTTGAATCCAATTTATGTATCTACTTCTCTAAGTATACAATTAAGCAAAATTGTGTTTGGGCACTTTGCTATTTTATACTAACATGTACAACTCAAAGTTCACAGTAGACGCAGTGGTTAGAATGCAGTACTGCAGGCTAATTCTGCTGACTGCCGACTGCCAGCAGTTCAGCAGTTCGATTCTCAACGGCTCAAGGTTGACTCAGCCTTCCATCTTTCTGAGGTCGGTAAAATGGGGATCCAGATTGTTGGGGGCAATATGCTGACTCTGTAAAACTAATTACAGAGGGCTGTGAAACGGTATATAAGTCAGTGCTATTGCTATTCTGTTATAAAATATTTAAGAGAGGTCCATGCACTTCAATAATAGTTAAAGAGAAGAAGACTGGGCTTCAACAATCCTTCGATAACATTTTTTCTGGTTTCAAACATTTTGAGACAAAAACGTAACATTCAGTATATATGTATACTCAGATTTCTGCAATAGTTTCTAATTGGAATGTGCAGATCTTTCAGAGAGGTCTTTGCTTTGATAAAGATTTCAAGGAATGCCTTCCCCCAAACAGCCCTTTGCCTCCTAAAACTGAAACAAAGCAGTCATGTTTCTTTGCTTTACAGTACACTGAGGTTTCTCATACAGTTTTCTCTATGCTATTCCTAAGTGCTGCTTGTATGTGTGTGCTACGCATGTGCAGGAGTTTCTCCTATCTGTTACAAGTGGCAGACAAGATTTATAGGCAGCATGAAGGGCCTCATCAAAGCAAATTGTGTTGCTTCTTTATCTTGATGAGATGCATTGTATTGCCTCTTGGAGAGGCACATTGCATCTTCTTTGCACCATAAAGTGCTACATTGAGGCATATCAAAGTCACCCCACACAACCTATTTTCAAAGTAATGTTGACCATCTTTATAATATTAAAACAGTCCATAGGAATGTTTTATGTATAACATCTATAATCAGTTATAATACATGTAGGAGAAATGTCTTAGAACTGTCATCACTGTTCTGTCCTAAAATAAATCATGTTTAAAAACATCAAGAATAGTACAGTTCTGTTGGTTAAGGGAAAAACAGACTAAGTTGTTGTAAATAATATTAACTAATAAGGATTTCTAAATTTAATGTACAGCAAAATGCATCTTGTTTGACTGTGTCAGTTTTCTGCCCTCAGCCCTTTTTTAGACCCACCTTCAGTTGAAATATCTACTCCACTTTGGCCAAGTGTCAAAAATAGGATATGTGAAGAGGAAAA
Organism: Protobothrops mucrosquamatus; assembly: GCF_001527695.2. Classification (NCBI taxonomy): domain Eukaryota; kingdom Metazoa; phylum Chordata; class Lepidosauria; order Squamata; family Viperidae; genus Protobothrops; species Protobothrops mucrosquamatus. The sequence goes on along the minus strand of NW_015386442.1, from coordinate 652,073 downwards.
AAATTCTAACCTTTTTTCCAGTTGTCCTTCATTTCAAGGAGACATTGACTTTGAGGATATAAAGTTATATCAAGACAAAAGCTGTCAATATGAACACAAAAGGAAAGGAAAACTATTTACCCTCGTATAATTTAAAAAGAAGGATTATCTTAGCTATGGAGTAGATGGGGAGATCTTTTATGTCTAATCTTCATTTTTTGAGGGGGATCCTCTTAAATTTGGATATTTTTCCTTTGGAGTAAATACAGTTAAATTCTATCTCACTGATGTCAATGATAGAAAAATAAATTCTAAAAATTAGCATAAATTATGTAACATTACTCAGCATCCAATCAGAATAATTAGTGTATAACCCTACCCCATGGATGATAAGATGATGTGATACACAGGATGAAGCTATTTCTCTTTGGCTGCATGGTGCTCACTTCTATAGCTTAAAAGATGGATCTTTAGTGACAGGATCATAAAGGAAAGATCACTTTACAAGAATATTAAAAAAACCTGCCAAATCACTCTGCCTCATCTTATTCTAAACAAAATTTTCATTTTCTTTCTCAGGTCTGCACTGAGTAATCTTTCCTGAAACTTCCTCATTGATTCTTTGCTAATTCCTTCTCCATTACTAAGCCAGGTCTATATTTCTTCATAGAAACAATCCACAGTCATGCTTTATAAATGATAAAAAAGATATGGGTCTGCCTATAATATTACTTTATTTCCTTTTATTTACCTTTACCTTACATCTCTCTCTCTCTCCTCCCTCTCTCTTTTTCTCTTAATGTCTATTCATCTCATATTTGAGCTAGTACAGTTTTTATTATATCAGCTAAGTGAAAACATGTTTATTACATTCATCAATATATTTTAGCTTATATATATCTTAATTAGCTTTTACATTCAATCTTTATAAACAAATCAATATTCAAATTTAACTTTTAATATTTATACTTCCAAATTTTCTTCAGCCTTATTCTAGCTTTCTTTCCTTGCCAATTCACCTTCCATATCTGTGCTTTTAAATCATCATGTAGATCTCCCTCTATTATTATGTATATTGTTTGAAATAAGAAAGGCCATCCAATCACCATTTTTTTGAAGGGGCTAACAAATCGTCTATTTTTCTCTCTCGGCGTAGTTGTCCTGAAATGTTTATCTTCCCTTCGGTCTGTTCTTCTTGATCCTCAGGTTTCTTCTGGTTTATATAGAAAGTCTTTTCCATTTTCAAAGTTGTCAATCCCTTTTCTGAGTTTTCCATTAACTGTGTTTGTTGATCAGTTGAATCTTCTATCATAGTATTTAATTGCTCCACTTCTATTATATTCTATGTAGTTAATTCTTTGGTTGTAATCAAAGTTGGGGTTCATATATTTAGGCTGACATCTTGTTCTTTTCTGTAGCCTCTTATTTCATCAGTGCTTTAAGAATAGTTTCATGAATTGCTTTCAGCATAAATAAAATCTGTTCCTGATCTTCATCCATGTTCTCTTAATGGTATGAATTAAAACCTTTACAATCAGAGAGTAGAAATGATTTTATCATTCAGTATAGAACACAGCTGGGCTTCTCACAGCTGATTGCCAAGGTTACAAAAGTCTTATCTATGGTCTGGGCTTCAAGCCAAGTCTCTGCTAATCTAAACAATAACAGATTGCAATATCAGGTTTAGCCACAAGATGTTGCCCATACCGTTTAAGTTTTTTTTTTAAGTCCAAGATTTTTATAGTCCTTTTTCCAATTTTACTTCTTTTTTGTAAATAAAAACCCACATCTTCAATAAGGATAGGAAATCTTTTAGTCCTCAAATTTTGGAAAGATAAAAGTTAAAATCAGGTTATTGTTTCAATGTTTTAAACTCCCCTGGATAGTCAGTCACCGCTGTTTTTAGAGGGTGGGATAAAGTTTCCCTTCCCTCTCTCCACAGGGGGAAAATACCTTGGGCATCTTATACAGGTGAAAAAATATTTCAGATTAAAGAGAGGTTCAGATCTCACCCAGTCTCATCCACGCTGCTTTATAGATGCCTGGTAGTAAGTTTGATTTCGGTTGTCTGCAGCCTAGTGACGAGCCATGTTGCTATGGCCGGTCTTTCGTCCGCCGGTTTGGAAGGCTGTGCCAGATCGAATGAAAGGGCTACCGCCCTCCCTACAGGGCAACTTTCGACTCTTTCCAGGGTCCCCCAGTGATGCGAAATCGGATGTGGAAAACGGAGCTCGCCTTCCAAACGTCCGCAGCAGCTGCAGCGGCAAACCAGAAGTCATTGATTTAATATTTTGGCTCACTAGGTATGAAGGTATTACTAATCATAATGTCATACACATATTTAAATATACTCTATATAATGATAGCATTTTCAGACTTGTGTATGAATAAACTGACTAATCTTCTTAGTTAGAAATTGTGTACTTTTAATACTTGTCATGCTTTATTCCTGATATGTTACATTGTGGGATGCCAGTGCAAACCCACAAAGAAAATATCCATCCTGATTAAACGGGTTATTTTGAGGAAAAACCACAATGTGTCATTATTTCATCTAACATGCTATATTGTGTTTGGTGAGATTTATCCTATGTTTTCAGTTACATCTGTGTTATCCACCTCATTTCTATCTACCACCTAGAAATTATGGTTCTATTTGAATATAATTTATAAGAGTTCTAATTTCAAAAATCAAATAAGCTCTCAATAGAACTTGTACTTGATCTACTCTCACCAGGTTTAAACCATATTAGTAAAGGTCTATTTCTCAGTACTAAAGCATATACTTTGCATTCAGATCATCCCATTTAAAAATCTAGAGCATTCAGTTATAAAGATAATAAATATTGGAAATATTTTCTTCTGAGATCTTGAAGTTGTTGAGCTGGATTAAGTAGTCTTAAAAATATTACCTTATCTAGATTCTTCACTTTTCTTATAAAATTTCTACAGCACATTGTCACAATCATGCTGGCTAAGGATCTTAGCATGTTGGCTAGAAATGAAATAAGTTATAGTCTATGCAGTTGGCTGATGCCAGGTAACTAAGGCTACTGGTGGATTTCTGAATTGATATAAAATGCATAGATGTTATTTTTTGTGAATATGTCAAAAATTCACCCAAAATATACCATTATTCCTTTGTCATACTAGCATCTGCATCCTAATTAATTTTATTTAATTAACCTTTTGTGTGCCTTTAACTGGAACTGTATATATAATTGATATATACCAATTATATATGCACATAGATGTGTGTGTATGTGCATACATACATTCATGCAGAGTGCATTCAGAAAGTATTCAGATCCCCTTCACTTTTGTCAATTTTGTTATACTGCAGCCTGATTCTACAGTTGTTGAAATTCATTTTTTCTCATTAATTTACACTCAGTACCCCATGATGACAAAGTGAAAACAGAATTTTAGAAATGTCTGTAAATTTATTAAAAATGAAAAAACTGAAATATCACATTGTCAGAAATATTCAGACCCTTCACTCAATATTTTGTTGAATCACCTTTGGCAGCAATTACATCTCAAGTCTTTTTAGGTCTGACACGACAAGCTTTGCACACCTGGATTGGGGGATTTTCTGCCATTCTTCCTTGCAAAACCTCTCAAGTTCAGTCAGGTTGGATGGTGACCATTGGGAGACAGCCATTTTCAGGTCTCTCCAGAGATGTTCAATAGGGTTCAAGTCAGGGCTCTTGCTGGGCCACTCTAGGACATTCACAGAATTGTCCCTAAGCCACTCCTGTGTTGTCTTGGCTGTGGGCTTAAGATCATTGTCATGTTGGAAAGTGAACCTTTAGCCCAGTCTGAGTTCCTGAGCATTGTGGAACAGGTTTTTATTCAGGATATCCCTGTACTTTGTTCCATTCAGCTTTCCCTCAACTCTGACCAGTCTCCCAGTCCCTGCTGCTGAAAAACACCCCCACAGCATGATGCTGCCACCACTATGCTTCACTGTTGGGATGTTGGGGCAGGTGATGAGCAGTGCCTGGTTTCCTCCAGACATAACATTTAGAATTAAGGCCAAACAGTTTGATCTTGGTTTCATCAGACCAGAGAATCTTGTGCCTCACAGTCTGAGAATTTTTCAGGTGTTTTTTGCAAACTCCAAGCAGGCTTCCATGTGTTTTGCACTGAGAGGCTTCTGTCTAGCCACTCTGCCATAAAGCGCAGATCGTTGGAGGGCTGCAGTGATGGTTGTCCTTCTGAAACTCTGTCCCATCTCCACACAGGATCTCTGAAGCTTAGTCAGAGTGACCATCAGGTAGGTTCTTGGTCACCTCTCTTACTAAGGCCCTTCTCCCGATTGGGGCGACCAGCTCTTAGAAACGTCCTGGTTGTGCCAAACTTCTTCCATTTGAAAATTGTGAAGGCCACTGGGCTCTTAGGAACCTTCAATGCAGCAGGAATTTTATTGTAGCCTTTCCCAGATCTGCACTTTGCAATAATCCTGTCTCTGAGCTCTGCAGGCAGTTCTTTTGATATTATGGCTTTTGCTCTGCTACAGAATGCATTGTCAGCTGTGAGACCTTCTATAGAGAAGTGTGTGCCTTTCCAAATCACGTCCAATCAATTTAATTTACCACAGGTCAACTCCAATCAAGGGGTAGAAACATGTCAGCAACAATCAAGAGAAATTGGAGGCACCTGAGGTAAATTTCAAGTGTTTTTGCAAAGGATCTGAATACTTATGCCAAGCTGATATTTCAGTTTTTTATTTTTTTAATAAATTTATAGACATTTCTAAATTCTGTTTTCACTTTGTTGTTATGAGGTTCTGAGTGTAGATTAATAAGGAAAATAATGAATTCAACTGTAGAATCAGGCTGCAGCATAACAAAACTGACAAAAGTGAAGGGGGTCTGAATACTTTCTGAATGCAGTGTGTGTGTATGTATATATCATATACTAGCTATACCCAGCCACACGTTGCTGTGGCTCAGTCTGGTAAAAGCGTGTGTTACTTTTACGTCCAACAGATGGCGCTGTTTTTCAAAAAAAGCATGTTTTTACCTGTCACAGGTGTGACATCTATATAATATAGGTATATAAAAACACGCGCGTATTCGAATGCAAAATTGTGTCAAAATTTCAAAGCAATCGGTGAAGAACTTTCAGAGATTTAAGATTTTGAACAAACGAACATTTACATTTTTATTTATATAGATATACATACATATCAATTATATATTCACAGGGATTATAGACATAGATGATTTATCTAAAAGATAGCATGATATAGATATAGCATCATATGTTGAAATGTATTTGTCTACAGCAGCAAAGTGTTCAATGCATTCAAATGTAAATCAAAATACCATTGCCCAAATTAAAAATTGGAGCATGGTGATCTCACTGATTTCGACAAGAATTATGCAGCTACACTTTGAATTACAGTGTAGACTTATTGAGATATTTCTAATGCAATTACATGCTGCCTAAGGTGGGTGTATACTTGTAGATGCTGCATAAAAATGAGTCATCATTAGAACTGTAACTTGTATCATAGCAACAGTTTTATAAATTATAAGGCTTTGAACTAGACTAGCAGCAAACAATATTCAGATTTATCAAGCATGCTGACATTTGAGTAGCCCTCTTGAAGGAACTTCTGTCATTTAAAAACTGCTGCAGCAAAAATCTTGCACAAGGTTTGAAACAAAACTGCGTATACAGTTCTTACCTTAAAGTCAAGGCAATTTTATGCTAAAGATTATTAGAAAAATATTCAGTTATACATCTCTTCTAACTAATGTTTAGCACTCAAAACAATACTTCCAGCTTTTCCAGTGCCAGGGTTATAATAATCTTTAGTTCTGAATGAAGATACACTTATTCAAACAGGACCAAGGCACAATTTAGGGGGGGGGGGCTGTCTTCCTGGACAGGCATCTTCTGCTCAAAGAGCAAGTGACCAACGTGGCTAGGATTCATCTGGTATGCCAGTTGTGCTCTTTCTTGATCAAGGACTCCCTTCTCACAATCGCTCAATCACCTTGTGTCTGGACTACTGCTTTGTGCAATTATTATCATACAGTAAGATTACACTTGTAATAATTTTTCTCATACTTGGCTAGTCCATAAATGATTTAGTCTACTGCAGTAGTTGGGTTTATACAGCATAGCAAGGCAATTTATGACTTACATACTATAAATTGTGTGTACCCAGTCATAGAATATTTTCAAAATTCACTCCTTCCATTTTTTCCAATCTGTTATGCTTCCTGACACTTATTGGAAAACATGTGCTTTTATTAACATTTTCATGGACCTCTTTAAATCATTTTTATTGCAATAGGTCCAGTCTATTTCTAGAGCTGCTGCTCATTAGTAACATCCTACTCTTCACTGTGTAACTTGGACATTATATAGATTTTCTACTATAAGACAAATTTGTTCGTTCTTTTGTCAGTATAAAAATAAACTTTTACAAATGATATGATTTTTTTTCTTTTCTCCTTTTAAAGGCACTTAAATGTTTAAACTGTTTATATTCATTGTTTAACTGTTGCGTAGTTTTCCAACTATGTAGCTATTGGGGGAAAAAAACCAGACTGAACTGTATTTATGTACTGCTGCTTTTATGACAGGCTAAAATATAAATTGTTCCTGTTATGATACTGAAGATGTGTGTTAAAATGCATAGTACAATGACAAGCACTCCTTTTATGGAAACCCCCAACTCAGAAAAGAGGGGAAAATATTCTAGAATATTTAATTTTATTTCATAATTATTTTGCTTCCTATAGATTAGTAGAACTTTATTTTCACTTGGGTGTTTAAAATTTCAAGCTTGCTGCATATCTGTTCTTCCTGATAACAGTAGTTAAGAAGAGTCAGCAGCAGTTTCTCAATATTCTTTCTAAATGTTGAGCATTCTTTGAGCATTTAAATGACATAACTACTGGTCTTTAAGTGGAACAGAATGTATAGTGGAATGATGGATAGCTGTGGATTATGGCCTAGAGGCACTATTTTTGTCTCTAGAGTACTTCAAAATAATGGCATCCAAATATAGTGTCAAATCATGATTTTAAAATCATGGTTTTAGGAACATAAGGTTTAGCATTTTGGAGTATGGTAAGGTAAAGTGTATAGGTTTCTGTTAATACATGTTGTTGTTTTTTTAAAAAATCCCCAAATGAAACAAAACAAATGCTTGGTCTTTTGTGGTATCATTGTTATTGCCTAAGCTTCACATAGCCTTGGAGGATTAAATGAATGAATGAATGAAAACATGGAAAAGTGGAAAAGACAATGCTTCTTATTCTTGTTTATTGTGTGATGTTTTCTAGATATATAAGATGGTGGCGGAATTTATAATGTAAAATTCAACTTAGGGTAAAGAAATAAGAGGAAGTGAAGAGGGAAATCATATATAATTCTTTCAGCAAAACTGCTTCCATTTATTTTCAAATTGAATTAATAACATGTTGTATATACTATATGCTTCTTTTTTCTCAGCAAATGGTATGGAAGATAAAGAGAAAGGTACTAATAAATATAACCTGTTAGTGATTCTTTTTTTAAAAAAACTTCCATACCATCTTCACTGAAGTGGTTCTAAATATCAAAAACATAAAATATTTTTTTTGTAGATGCTATCCCACCTTTATTATTTTTATCAATAAGTGAACTCTTCCCCCCCCCCCAAATAACACCCCTGTGAAGTAGAGAGAGCTGGTAGGCTGAGAGAGAATGACTGGCCCCAATTTACCCAGCCAGCTTTCATACCTAAGGTGGCACTAGATTTAACAATCTCCTGATCTAGTGTCTTAACTACTAGACCAGACTGACCCAGTCATCATAAAAGTTATGATCTGTAAGGTTATATTATTTGCCTACACTATGTCTATAACATACTAATACAGTAACCGTTATGGAAAGCTTGCATTAAGTTCAACATTGTTCTAAATTCTGGTTTATTATAATCAAAGTTAGTTGACCATAGGGAGCTACTTGTTTAATAGCACAAAGGTTTATGCTGCGTACCACTGTGGTACAAAATACAGCATTGCTTTTTGGCTGCTAGCCAGAATACAAGTGCATATCAGTTTGGCAATACTTCTACCTTCATACACAAGAATGAAAGCTGTCTTAATTCTAGAACTCAGCTTCAGCAATGGGAGAACATTTGCAAATCATTCTATTAAAGGTTATGTTCAGAAAGAGACGTAAATAGAGACTGGAATGTCATTACTGAGGTTCTCATGGTTAATGTCAGCAGAAGAGCCCCTATATGGAACGACTGCCTTCTTATGTACAGTTTATCTGAGGACAACTGGCAATCTCCATTCCCTAAGGAAGGCCTAATTACTAAGTCTATTACAGAATTTCTAAAGGGTTTGATAGAAACAAATGCAAAGTTTGAATTTTGGTTTAGGCAGAACAAAACCTGGCTATGCATATAAAAAACAAAGGAGCAACAAATTCTTTAAAGCTCTAATCAAGAGTTTAGTTATTTCCTAAATTGTGTCCATATAGTACACTGTATATATCAATCTAGTCACCAGGAGATAAGCTTATCTTGAGAGACACTTTACTGTTTTTATCTCAAGTGACACAGACTACTTCCACAATTTAAGGGACTTAATTCAGTTTGCAAAACCAGTTCTTTACTGCATCATTTGAATGTGATATATAGAGAATTGGATTGATGTGTCAGACTGATGAGAAATGTCATGTACTATACAAAGAAAAAAAAACCCCTGTATTGTGAGGAAAAACCCAGGTAAATCAGCAATATGCTATGTACACATACCATAAATACAACAATAACTCTACAGACTGAAGTTCAGGCCTTGCATCATGTCACAATGAATATTCAGTCATTATTTCATCATTATAATTAGCAGCAGAGATCTGTTTTGGGGATAATATACATTCTATTTATGCAAGACAGCTAAGCATCTCCTCAATGCCATGGTTATGATGAAGTGCTCCCCATCACAATGATGAAGCAAATGTGATGAGATCTCACCCATCAGTTCCACCAACCAGGAGAGCTGAATTTATGGTGTGCATGTGGAGAAGTCTCCTCTAGTTACTTGAACAACTGTCTGAAAAGTTAGAAAAGACATGGTGCAAAGTGACCTCATATCACTGAACCTTTAGAAATTTTTATTTATTTATTTTCCACCTTTATTATTTTTATAAATCACTCAAGGTGGCAAATATACCCAATGTTCCTTTCTCCTATTGCCTCAGCCATTTAGAAATCTCCATAAAAGTTCTTCTTGGAAGCTTGAACAGCCCTATTATATGTATTTTGAAAATGATGGGAAATATTGATTTAAAAAAATGAAAAAAAAACCCGCAGCCTTACAATACTTGCCATTCAAAATCCGCCAAGTAGTTTCATGTATCTCTCTTTCCTGGACATGAATTAAAACAGAATGCAAAAGAAACTAATGACACTTTTAGAGGGGCAACATAAAGATTAGATTCAAAGCATGTATTTTGGTTTTCGATTGCTGTATCATTTGATCTCATGTTTTAATGGTTATGGTTCATGATTTAGTATATCGTGTGAACACCGCCAAATGTAATAAACCATAGTTAAATAAACAATAGCTTAATGTGATGTGTGAACATTAGAGCTAGCATATCTGGGCTGCAAAATTCTGAAGAGTAACTAGATTGCAGCAAAGCACTTGAATTCTGTCTAAGTTTTTGCTGCCATTTAGTGGTTATATGGATTTTCATAGAAACAATAGTTGGGGCAAATATATCCTAGAATTATGATTTAGAAATATTTTTTTCATTTTTGCACAATGCCTACAGTACTTACAGGGCTTTACCAAAAATTGTTTTAAAGAGCTTTCACTCTTCTAGACAAATAGCTCTTCAAAGCTTCATTTTGTCTGTTACAAGAAAGATAATGTTTTCTTTAATACTGTATGTCCTGGTAGTACTTTAAAATGATTGGAAACAAAATTAAAGGTAATATGTTGCCTAGCAACATCGAGAAACAAACATTTTATTGTTTTCTTATAGTTCATCAAGTTGCATACTGTATGCAAGTAAACCAACCCTACTGCAAAGATAAATTAATTGTCCCTCTGAGAACATGTTTTAAGTTTGACTATTGGAATCAAGCCAGTCCTTTTCAAAGCCACCTTAGAGCCATTAATTCCTTATGGAGCAGTAGACTCAGCCAGCTCCCTCAGTTTACCCTCCACGGATAAAACTAATCTGCTTGCTGAGAAAGATTTCATGGCTTTCCTCTTTTGAGTCATCTTTATTAACTATTACCATATGTGGGCTACTTTATTACTGAAGCTACTGGGATCCAGAGTACATTAGCAGATCAGAAGCCCTGCATAAAGTGATGCAAGTACACGAGAGGGCTTGAAGGAAATAGAATAGATTATTATCTGGTACTTGAATTTAAGATCATTCTGTATTTAACAAGGGACAAATTAATATTAATAAATCCTGTGTATATATTTTGCCAAATGGAGGTTTGCTTACAGGCTCAATAATTTGCCATAATTCCCATTAAAAAGAGTATATTATTTCTGTTTTGTTTTGTGAAAAATATTTAACTGATACGTGTACAAGGATCAGGAAATTTCATTCTTTACAGCCCAAATAACCTATATCTGCCTTTCCCAGGACCTTGGAAAGGACTTGGTAGGGAATAAAAATGCCAAATCTAGTCTAAGCATCTGGCTCACTGTGTGATGAACTACAATTTATTAAATTTATATACCTTCCAACTCTTAGCATTGGTTACAGCAGCCTCAGTCTAGACTGAGTGCCCAAAACCTGCCCCCACCCCCACTCTGCCTCCCACCCTGCCTGCTCCGCCCCTACCCGCCCCCTGCTCCGCTCGCCCACAGGGCCCATGCACTGCCTCAATGGCCCGCCGTAGCAGATCACCAAGGCAGCCCTGCAGCGCCATGGCAGCCACGCCCTCCGTCCACACCCTGCAGCATCATCTGCACGCTATGGAGCACAAGGGCGGAGTCTTGTTTCTGCTGCCCGGCTATGTCCTTGGCTGCACTGCTCCATGCAGGCTGTGCCTGGGGGCGACTCTCCTCCAGGGGGGCTGCTGGAGAGGAGGGGGCCACAGCGGGAGGTGGGGCCAGGGTGATGGCACGTATGCCCACAGAGAGGGCTCCGAGTGCCACCTCTGGCACGTGTGCCATAGGTTCGCCACCACTGGTCTAGACCTTTTCAGTTCTTAACTACCTATATATATCAACTCAATTTCTCCTAAAATAATATACTCATCAAGCTTACTGTCTTACCACGAGTGATTGTGAGTACAGGTATGGCTACATCTGTTTCCAAGATTATCTGCCACTGTGTCAAGAATATAATAGAATATGCACTGCACATTTTATTAAACTGCCTATTGTACCAGACTATAGTAATATCTCTCCTTGTTAATCACTTAGGCTACTTTATTGGAGAGAATATGTTATCTTTATTAGAGAACAATTCCACATAAATCTTTAAAAAGGTCCAAGACTTTTATTTAGTCATATAAATATGAGTTGGGTAGATTCTGTAAAATACTTGGAAATCATATTTCTTTTCTATCATGCAAAGCATCTCATTAAACAACATTAAACTGCACAACAGCAAACCATGACTTTTTTCAATTATGTTTGTTGAATAAAACAATGCCTGCAATGACAAAACCACTAAATCATGATTTTTGTCAATTATGATGTATTAACAAACCACAACCGTCAGTTTCATACATAATCCACAAATAAACAGAATGTAACTGAAATAATAAAATATGATAGTTACTTGTCCACATTTTTCATTACTATGATTTTTTTTCAATTGTGTCTGATTCTGGGGGATTACCTAGACAGGTCCCTGCAGTTTTCTTGACAAGGTTTTCATAAGTGGCTTGCCATTTCCTTCTTCCTATGGTTGAGAGAAAATCACTGGTCCAAGGTCTCCCAGCTGGCTTTGTGCCTAAGGTGGGATTAGAACTCATACTCTTCCCAGTCTCTAGCCTGATACTTTAACCATTTCAGCATTAGGCCAGACTACAGTAGAATATTTTATAAACAGACATTTGATTCAATAGTGCAAAGATGAGGACAAGTTGCAGTTTTTTGTTCTCATTTGTACTCATGAGGGCAATTTGTTCCAATTAGTGCCTCAGCAAGCAATCATTGTGATACAGAACTCTGCTTGTATTCCTTCCTGAGCCAGCTGACTCAAAATAATACAATCCCATGAGTAGTGGATCATGTATAGCAGTCTGTATCCTTTCAACAAAGATCTATTGTTAAGGCTTATTTTCTGTTGGTTTTAAATAAAGCTTTTTTTTCAGATTCAGAAACATTTGACTTTTCCCAACAATGCTGGTGATATTTTAAAGGCAGCCTTTCTCATGATGAAATAAGAATCTGTATGGCAGAGTCAATTCTATTCACTTCAGTTGAAATAACCACCAAGTGTGTTTTATGACATATTCTCCCCAAGAAAATAATCCCCAATGTATTTGTTGTCATCAGTTTACTATGTAAAATACTCCACTGTGCAATTGTTTTGCCCATGTTATACTTATTTTCAATTTTAGCAAGCATCACTTCTTTACTTTTACTTGCACCATCCAGATGGATATTTATTCATTTGCTTGCTAGAGGTATATTCTATCCAGAAGCCAAAAGCAGACTGGTTTCACTTTTAAACCCATAACAAGAGACAAATAATGTTAAGGAAAACAATTGGTTCAAAATCATCAGTAGGCTTCCATAACTGAAATGTGAATGGAAAACTAGATTTAAAGTTGCTGGGAACTGCAGGCCTTGTCTATATTTTATGCTGTATCTATTAACAAATGTTTTGTGTAATGTTAGCTTAGTATATCAGGTTAACCAAGGCACTGTAGTTTGGAAACCATGTTTTATGGCTTAACATGAGATGTGAAGTTAGCCAACTGTGATTTATTCAATAATCCATGGTCAAGCAAACCATTGTTTAGCATGATGTATGAATTAGGCCATAATCAACTCATATCTGGAGTGTAAAAAATTTAGGAAAGCTGCTTTATATCCAGAATGACAGCAACTATGATTTCTTCAAGGCCACCCATGGTGTACTTGGCTAAGGTCAAACAGGTCTTCAGTCTTAATTTGCCAATATGCAATGAAAAAATTAGTGTAGGAATATTCATAGAGAACTTGTTCTCTATTATATTTTTAATAAAGCTGTAACATTGAGCAGAAGCTGGTTATTTGGGGAAGGGGAAGAGTAGCTTCTGAATATAAAACTTTAATATGATAAAAGTTTAAAGGGAAAAATAATCCTGCTTTTTTTAAGCATTTCATTTTGCTGACAGCATACAACCATTTAAGTCAGTTCCAGTGAGATTTATTGCATTAGTAACCGCTATTATGACTTACATACATCTTTTCCCCATGCAAATAGTCAAAGAAACAGAACCACAGAAACATTAACTTTCTCTCTTTTAACATATGAAATGAAATGTAGCAATAGGATTTAATTTCATAATGTGTCATTTATCATTTTTCCTGTTCTTTCCGTCACTCTCCAAAGTTTTCACTCCAATTATATAATAATACAAAAGTCCAGGCCAGGAATAATATACTGTACAGAAGCAGTGTTGTAAATTTGTAATATTATATTGTAAGTAGAAAGCCAGTTTGGTGTAATGGTTAAGGCACGAGGCTAGAAACTGAGAGACCATTAGTTCTGCCTTCGGCAGACTGGAAGACTGTGAATTAGCATCATTGCCAATTTGTATTACATGTTACTATTTAAATACTTTGTTTTAAGATGCTGGAGATCCTAATAAAAATAATAAGCTCATATTCTAGCTTCCATGCTCCAGCTTCTTGGGATTTAGGCAAATTTTGTCTCTATGTAGAAGCCACTGCAAATTGAACATATGACAAATATAGATACTTTCATGCATGGCAACAAGAAGATATCTGCAGCAGACATTTTTCTCATCTGGGCCTCTTCTAACTTGGTGCTAGGCCTGACAGTAATCACATAGTTTTCACTTATTTACATTCCAACCATTCTCAGTGCCTGGCAGTATTGCTGCTGACCAAAAGTAACTCATGAAGCTTCTATATACACTGGCTACTAATGTTGCTGGGCTATGTAAACAGCTTGGAGCTCAAAAGAGCTCACCTTCACATAAAGAATAGGATTACATATATAGATGAGATCTTGCTATATTGTATTTACTGGAGTTTATTGAGAAATATTCTCAACTTTTTCTCTTTAAAATATTTATCAAATTTATACACTGCCCATCTCATTGTCTAAGCAAGTGGCTTACATACTGAAATTAAAATTCTACAGAAAATGATTTAAAATAACATCAGCTATTAATTCAGTTGTTTTGATTATAATTTTTTGCTTCATTGTGGGACTAATTTTGCTTACAGACTATGCTGCTTCTGCTTGGAGTTATATGGGGATAATAATTAAAAGTAAACTATGAATTAATATGCTGTTTCTGGAATTACTTTTTCTGCTTATATAGTCAAGGATAAAGAAATCCAATGTTTTAGCCTATATCCAAAACTTTATTCCATAACTTATATGACTTTTAAAAATTGTACTTTATTGGCTTTTTCCAGATGAAATTTTTAGAAGATTTGTCTCATACCTGTATATCAGTGGTGGCGAACCTATGGCACGCGTGCCAGAGGCAGCACTCAGAGCCTTCTCTGTGGGCACGCTCACCGTGCCCCGGAAATGGCAACCATCCCTCTTCAATCAGCTGCTCACTAACTCGCCGAGGTCCCACATGGCTGGATGCATCCCAGCACCCATGCGCTCACTGGCCTCTGTGTGCAAGGGCCGATGGTGTCAGGCAGCAGCCGCCCCGGCCCCTGCCTCACCTTGCCCTATGACAATGGCACCCCTGCCCTGCCTCACCTTGCCTTGCCTCACCCCACAGGATGAGCCTCCTGCCCACCGCCCCACCTGCTAGAGACCCCCTGGATCTCCCCCAACCCTGCCCGGCCCCCACAGGCGTCCCTCCCCACGAGCAATATTGAGGTGATCACGTCCACCTTGGCCACACCCACCCAATCTGCCATGACCACCACAGCCATGCCCACCCAGTGGGCCATGCCCACCTGGCACCCGGCGATAAATAAGTGGGTTTTGGGTTGCAGTTTGGGCACTCGGTCTCTTAAAGGTTTGCCATCACTGCTGTATATGTATTTGTCATCTAAAGTATAAATAAGATTGTTTACTTTCAATTTTTGTAGCAAGGGTATTTTTATTCTCTGGAATCAGTAGTCTTGGTCAAGGTATCCCATGGAATATGGCTGGGTAGAATAGAAGAGTGGATCTTGTTTTCTCAATAGAACAATGAATGAAGCCTGACATAATACCTAAAATTCTTTCTTTTTATATACAATGAAATGTAATGGCTTTCTATCCCTTTGAGATAGGCCCAGTTAGGAAACTACTCTACAACTTTGATTGGAAATGTATTTATTGATACAGGCTATAGCAATAGAATATTGAAAGCTTAATTGCATTTCCCCCTCTTTCCTGCTTATATCCCAGGAAGTTAAGAAACGGTGAGTCTGAATTTCTTCCTAATGTTTTGTTTCCGGGACTTAAAGTTTGTTTTTGTAACCATCTCTGCATAGTTTCGCTAAAGAAATCTGAAAACAAGACTTTTTTATTCTCCAAGTTTTTTCCCTACATTTCAAGGAATAATTTAATTATGAAGAGTAAATTTAGTATCAAACTCCTTTGATCCGGCAGACTCAGTACTGAATATTTTGCCCTTTAAAGCTTGAATTACTTTGCAAATCAGATTAATCAAAATCTGTAGTTTGGAAATCAGGAGTTTACTTTTAGTCAGAAAAATGAAGATTACATTTTATTGTATAATTGTGGTACGTCCTTCATCAAATGCTACAATGCATCCAAACAATGCCTTTTCCCAGTAGCAATCCTTTGTCTTTTTTTTTTTTTTACAATGTCCTTTTGAAACTTTTATCCCCAAAGGTAAAAAATGGCAGTGTAGATGCTCACTAGGGTGACTAAACATATTTTTCTGTCTGAAGCACAGAACAGAATGGTATTCCTTCCCAGTCCACACATATTAACCAAGTAGACCAAAATCCAATGTTTTTTTTTCAACTACCTGATTTAGAGAGTGCAGGGAAAGTTGCATAGCATAGCTCTCTAGTGCTGCTGATTTCTACCATCCAACATTTTTTTAATGAGGCTCCCACCCAATTTGTAATGTACAGCCAACTGTATTTTCAATATCTTTTGATTATTAATCTGATTTATGAACTGCATAACTGCAAAGCAATTCAGGATGACATACAAAAAATAAAAAGCACATCATAAAACCAAGCAAAAAAAAATCCCCTATAATGTCAAAAAAATTTTTTTTTAAAAAAAATCCCAAGACACCACTTTGGGGAAATATAGAAACAATTAACATTTTTGATAAGAGTTGATAAATTGCCTTAGCACAGAGACTGCTAAAAAGCTAGGTTTTTAAAGCTCTCCCAAAAAATTGGAATGCTATTCTAGAAAACAGAAGTGATAGAAGAGAAGGTCTCTAAGATCTCATTCTTCTTCTTCGTGTGCCATATCCATTATCGGATGTTGGCGATCCTGTTTTTATCAGCAGCCGCACGAAAAAGTGCTGCTGACTTTTGTCCAAACCAGTCCCTTAGATGTTGAAGCCATGATGTTCTTCTTCTGCCTGGATCTCGTTTGCCTTCAATCTTTCCCGGGAGGATTAAATGGAGTATGCCGTATTTTTCTGGGTGTCGCATCACATGTCCGAAATATTCTAATTTTCATTTTTTAATTGTTTTGATGATTTCCCTTGGCTTTCCCAGGGGCTTATCACCGCCTCATTTCTGATCTTGTCAACCCAGCTTATACGTAACAGCTGCCTGTAAATCCACATTTCAAATGCTTCTAGTCTCTTCAGGTGGCCTTCTGTTAGAGACCAACTCTCTACTCCATAGAGCAGGATAGAAAAAAATATAGCATCTGACAAGCCTGATTTTCAGTCTTAGGCTTATGTCGTGACTGCAGAAGACCTTTTTCATTTTGAAGAATCTAAGATCTCATAAATTAGCATTATTTTATTTTTATTTTTTATTGAAATTTTTTAAAAAGTTTTACAATATAACTCCCCTCCTCCCCAAAACCCACCCTNCACACAGGGTTAACAATACAATAATTATACTCTGTCTTAAATTATATCACCCTTAAGTTAACAATTCTATAACATCCTTTAGCTCTCTTCTGAACAAACATATTAAACATTATTGTTACTAATTAAAAAAAATAAACTACATTAACAATCTAAAATTTACTCAAAAACCAAATGAAACTTTTTAGTTCCATATTTATTCTCAATATAATCTATCCATCTTCTCCAAACCAAAATATATCTTTCTTGTAAGTAATCCTTCACATAGGCTGCACATCCTATAGGACAGGCAGAAACAATTGGACAAAGGTCACCCCATAAATATTCATGCCCTGAACCAAGATGACAACCAACACTTTGAATTGGATCCCGAAGTCAACTGGTAGTCAGTGCAGCTCACAAAGTATCACACGGGTTACTAAGTTATGCTCATAATTACTCGTACCACCTATGACCCATCAGTGTGCTGTGGTAGTCCAAACAAAAGGTGATCAATGCACAATTGATCCTAACAAGCGTTTCCTAATCCCATAATTGGTTTATAAAATGGATCTATGCAAATGTCCTCCTGCCCATAGCTGCCACTTGCTCACTGAACAACAGTTGAAAGTTCAGAAGAACTTCCAATACCATCTGGAAAACTGAAGTTTGAAGCTCACCAGAAATAGAGAGTCCTTGAATCCATAACCTCTTCAATCCATAATCCTAACAACTTCCAAGCACTAAAACAGATCCTCAATACCATAGCTTTGTTGGCTAGAGATCAAGATATATGACTGGATATTATACCTGTATCAGTGGTGGGATTCAGGCAGTTCACACCAGTTCGGCAGAACTGATAGCTAATTTTTTGTTGCCCAGGCCCAGAATGGACATCCGGAAGCAGCATCCACACAGAGAACGGGTTGTTCACATATCTGAATCCCACCCCTGCCCTATATCGATATCTCATCCCCTCCCATTGCATATAACCTGGCCCAGCACAATTATGTGGAGGTGTTGAACCCTTAGAAACCTGCAAAGCAAAAGCCTCAGATTGAGTCACTGATCATGGAGGAAAAAACTGCAATCCAATGCCTTCAACTTCCAACCTTCAAGGAGAGTCAAGGATATAATTTTATATCAAAATCTGACGTAATAGCTGACGTAATAGCCGGGGTGGCGGTGGAGACCCCCAGACTTATAGTCATGGGGGATCTCAATCTGCCATCTGCGGGCGAAACGTCGGCGGCAACTCGGGAGTTCTTGGCCTCCATGACGACCTTGGACTTGACCCAATTAGTTCATGCCCCCACTCACACGGGAGGACATACACTAGATCTAATTTTTGTCTCTGGCC
>NW_015386442.1:617070-631779 GCF_001527695.2 Protobothrops mucrosquamatus | reverse complement strand
CCAGAGATCCGGGTGATCCCGGATCTCCCTTCCTTCCGCCGCGCCCTTAAGACATGGCTATTTCAACTAGCAGGACTGGCCTAAGGGGAAATTTTTAGCAGGATTTTAAAAACAATCTTAAATTACAAAGGCCAAATTTAAATATTTCATTTTAATTATGTTTTTTAACGATAGTATTGGGGTATTTTTTGTATTTGTTTTTATCAGGCTGTCAGCCGCCCTGAGTCCGCAAGGAGAAGGGCGGGGTAAAAATTCAATTAAATAAATAAATAAATAAAATAAATAAAAATCCACAAGAGATCAAGAAGGTGCAATGAGTTTTCCATTGGAAAGAATGTGCCTCTGTCATTATTAGCTTGTTATAGAGTTGCCCTATTGGGGAGATGTATAGCATATAAGTTTGATAAATAAATAAATCTGTTTATTTTGCTTTCATTTGCATTTCATAGGAGAAATAGGGCTGCTGTAGGATGCAGGTTTCAGTTAAGAGTGGCATTCTAAAATAATGTAGAGTTTTATAATACTTAATTTATGCAGATCAATAGAACTATGCTGTTGGGAAGAGAGCAAACATAATATTCTATGGAGCTGGTAATATCAGAGTCAAAAACAAAATCAGGAACATCTGATAACTAATTAGGTTCATTGGTTTGTAGAGCTTTATTTTCTACTAAACCTTTTGCAAAGCAGAAAGCAGCTAAATTTTCAAAATGCAACAGTTGTCTGGCTGACAGCTAGGAAGAATTCCAGATCCATGGTTGTGGAGCGAGCTCCTATAAACATACTCACTTCAAGGACAGGAACAAATGGAAAGGTACATTTAGCAAATTTCCAGTTTCATTCCAGAAATGTTGTGTTTTCCTTCCTTAGATGTATTCAAAAATCTTGATTTTTAATGGGAAAAGGTACTTGTACACTGTAGTTAAAAAGTCTGCACTTTACAAGCAAACATATATACTGTTTTTAAATTACAAACAAGAATAACAATGTTTACTTTCATGATCTTGAAAGAATACGTAATCTTTCTGGTTCCCTAGCTAGGCCTCCCATTAATATCTACGCCACTTAACAGGATGTTACAAAGCTGCCAGGTGGGAAGGAACAGTATATAAAAAAGGAGAGCAAATATAGGTTGATTCTTAGAATATCCCACTAGCCTGATTTTAAAATACATGGCTAAAATAGATAATGACATAATGGCAGGAGATTATTCACTGAAAATGCTAGCCTGATGGGCAAGAGTGCACTGAAGGCTTATCTGTGGAATGCCATCAGGGATTAGGTTCTGGAGGCAAATACCAAGAGGGAGAGAAAAAAGACTTATTGTTAAATATGAATGTAAAACAGCTGCTTCTATAATGAATCTTTTGGAATATCATGAGCATATTTCTGTGCAAGCAGGTTGCCTAGAAGACAGAAACAAAATATTTGGGATCATAGGTTACCCAAGATTATCAAATCTCAAAGAATGCCAAGAACATAAAATCTTTCTTATCCATAGTGAATTAAATCCACCTGCCTTTGAACAATTAATGATCTTAATTGGCTCTCTTGTACTGCAATTTTTTACAACAGGATGAATTATATTGATGATTCCCATCTTAAGACCTCCCAAAAAATAAAATCCTAACTTAGCCTTGAGTGGCATTTTAAGGCTTTGCATTAGAACAGAATCACAATGTTCAGAACTTTATAGCTTGTTTCTAGACATAAAAAGGCTGAAAGAATACATCCATGTACAATAGCATTATGTCATGAGTTTATGACACGTATCTTGTAAATCAGAAATTCTTCGGCCAGTGCATTGGGATCCACTGAAACAGACTTCCTATAGGCTCTGCTGGCTGGAAATAATAGAAATATTAGTCTACACTGGAACAGCACCAAGTAGGTTGGTTTGATAAATTATTACACATACACCACTTGACTTTCCTGTCCTTGAAAATTCATTACCAGGAAAGTACTTTTGTCTTTAGAATAATATACCATAACTAAAACCCTAAACTCAATTAAGAAATATGCTTCAGCCACATTGATTAAGGTCCACTCTCAAGATCCATCCACTCCCTCTCCCCCCCTCTCTTGTTGAGTTAATATGCAGTATATGTAAGTAAAATGCTTAAATTTTGAAGATCCAGAAACATACATATAACAAAGTAGTGATCTTTCACAAAGGTGAGATAGTTTTACTAGATTATCATTACAATTTGTTTAGGCTACTGTTTTAATTTTTTTTGTGACCAGATTTGTTCTTCTTCTCAAGCTTCTCAGTTTTTGCTCCTGTTGTTGTTAGCACTGACTCCATAGTCTCTTTTTAAGAACTGCTGAAAATGGCACTTTGGTGAAAACAGATGGATTGACTGTGGCTGTGAGACGTTTTGTGAGACCCAAAACGTATTTCCATGACAACTAGAGAAATGCCAACTAGATAACCGATTTGTCCTCATCCTGTAGGGAAGATGATGCCTCATAAAACTGGTAGGCGTGAAAAGGCTTGCTTACATCCATCCCTTCCTAACTCCCCACCTGTATTTTTAATTACCTGTAAACAGCATCCATATTCATCCATATGTCCAAAGGTAACTTGGCTATTGTGTCTCTATTTCTTATGAATTATTAGGCTCTGCATCTTATTACTGGGCACTTACTTGGTATCCTTATGGGACTTGTGCATCTTTGCTGTGAGTTGGGCAGCCATATAAAAAGTATAAATAAGCAAAATCAGAGGTTCACAATAGAAAATCATAGAATAATTCTTCATTCTTTGTCTCCCTAATTTTATTCACCTTGTAAATTCATAAATAAAAAATGAAGAATGCAAATTGCTACAATACATGGAATGGTAGTTCAAGCTTCATCAGTTAGCAGTGGTGAATTGGCTACCTTTTCTAGTCCAGCATAGAGCCTTGGGACAGAAGGTCTTTGTTCCACAATGCATGTGTAATCCTTAGAGCTCTTTGGGGAAATGCTATCTATTAATAAATGCAAGCATTTTAGTATATACACTGAGGTGGAAAAGAAGAGACAGTAGAACTGTAAACATTTATGTTCTTTAAATGCCATAAATAATTCAGCAGTCTAAAATCTGAAGCAAATTTAAGCTTCTCCCTGGTGAACAGAACATCTCTTTCCTTGTTTACCTAGGATGGTTAGATGGAACCATGATTAGAGCTATGAAACCGACGTTTCTGGTGTTGTGAAGTGAGCTACAGGTAATCCCTGAGTTACGAGCATTCACTTAACGCTCGTACAAAGTCACGTGATCAGCGCCCCCTAGTGTTTATGAGCAAATCCCAAAATTATGACTATTGCAGCACAACAGTCGTTCACCCTTATGAGCGACCGATTGCAGAAGCTCTGCAATATTCACCCTATTCCTGTCCCCGCTCCCCACAACTGCTTCCCCCTCCCTTCCTGCCGTGCCGGACTCACTTAACTTGCAAAATCTGTCTCCTCTGCCGCAGTTTCTTTCTCACTGAGGGAGAGTTGGCTTGGAAATGCTTTTCGCGCCAACAATGGAAGCTCCTGGGTGCCGTAATATCGCGCAAGTTCAAACACAAATTCTCTGCAAAAGAGATCATGGCCCCAGAAGTTTCCATTCTCGGGGGGGAAGTGTTTGCTTCGTTTGCATGCCTTTGGGGCAAAGCGTGGAATCGGAGTTGGACAGGTGCAGGAACCAATGCTGTCCATAGCCTGGATGCACTGCTTGCTCACATGCACCAGCCTTAGTTTGAGGGCAGGAACGAAGCCTTCAGCTGAGCGGAGAGGCATCACGGGGTCAGGTCCCTTGCATCCGCATCCAAGCTAGCAGCAGCAGCAACCACCTGAGCAGCCATGATTCCCCTCGCCAGCCAGCCAGCCAGCCCAACCTAGTCCTTGCCTGGCCAGCTGGCTGGCACAAACCCTCACTACTCTCCTCCTCATCCTCCTCACTCATTGAGTGGCAGCAGCTTGAGTTCCTCTGCTCCGAGTGAAAGGAAATGGAGGTGCAGAGCAGGATTGCTCTCAATAAGGCCGGCGCACGGAGCGCACGTGCATCTTCTTGAGAGAAATCCTGCTCTGCGCCTCCTGTTTCTTCCTTTGGGACAGAGCAGAAAAACTCAAGCTGCTGCCACTCAAACACTTTTTATCCAAACGCAGACCTGAGAGAGATTCCCTACGTTTTTGAAGCACCCTGTGTGACTGCATGGAAAGGAGCGCTCCATTTCTCAAGCGCCCCATTCCAGGCATACAGAGCTTGCAGTCTCTGCCAGATCTCTGTTGGGATAAAAAGTCTTTCAGCACCTATAGAACGCTTCCAAACGCAGCCAGTCCCTACGTTTGGGAGCACTCCATAGGTACTTAAACATTTTTTTTATCCCAATGGAGATCTGGCAGAAAGCTCCGTTTCTTTCTTTTCTTTTTTTTAATTTTAATTTTTTCTTTTTCTCTTTACAAACAAACAAAATACACAGTACATTTTTTCTTTTTTCTTAACAATACTATCTCCTACATCTCTTACATTTATTTACATTTATTTACATTACTTCTCATACTTTTGTATTCCTCAATTCTAACCAGTTATAGTACATGTCCCATATCTCGTAGAATTCTGTAGCTTCTTTGTATTTTAGTTCTAAGGTAAGTTTGTTCATCTCAGCACAATCTAATATCTTACATATAATCATTGCATTTGTTGGTATATTCTCCCTTTTCCAACATTGCACATATGCAATGCGTGCTGCAGTTATGATATGTATACTGATGTATTGGAGTCATTTCTCGATTTTTGGGTTAATTATGCCTAATAAAAATATTTCGGGTTTGAGTTCAATTTGTTGTTTTGTTATTTCCTGTAACCATCTCCTAATCTACTACCAATAGGTCTTTGCTTTGGGACATTGCCACCACATATGATAAAATATTCCTTCTTTGTTTTTACATTTCCAACATTCCGGATTCATATTTTTGTATATTTTAGCCAATCTCGCCGGTGCTAAATGCCATCTGTAGAACATTTTATATTGGTTTTCTTTGTATGCAGTTGACAACGTTAATTTGTAATTTCTGCTCCATGTTCTTTCCCATTCATCTAATCCTATATTTCTGCCTATGTTTCGGGCCCATGCTATCATTGTGCCCTTTACTATTTCTTCTTCCAATTCAATTTCTAATAGGAGTTTATAGGTTTTTGTTAAAAAAAATTCTCCCTTATTTGTCAATATTCTATCCAATTGTTGTGATGTCCGATTTATCCCATACTCTTCTATATCTTTATTATATTTTGATTTTATCTGTGTATATGGCCACCAATCAATAGTTATTCCCTGTTCTTTTAATTCATCTCTTGATCTTAGCTTCCCTTGGTTGTCTAATAATTCTTTATACCTTATCATCTTTGTTTTGTCTAATGTGTTTGGGTGAATCATCGCCTCCATTGGTGAGATCCAAATTGGAATTTTCGTGTAGTATTTTTTTTTTAACTTTTTCCCATATCCAAATTAATGCATCCCTTATCTGATGTCGGAAGAAATATGTGTGTGTTTTCTTATCTTTTCCCCATAGAAAAGCATGCCATCCAGCCTGTAGATCATGACCTTCGATTGTTAAGATCCTTTTATTTTCTAAATTTATCCAGTCACTGATCCAAAGCAATCCCGCTGCTTGGTAGTAGATTTCCCATTTTGGGAGCCCAAGGCCACCTCTACTTCTACTATCCTGTAACGCTTTAACATTTATTCATGCTTTTTTACCTAACCATATAAATTTATTAATCATTTTATTTTATTCATCAAAAAAATTTTTCCCCAATTTTATTGGAACTGTTTGAAAGAGGTATAATAATTTTGGTAAAACATTCATTTTAATCGCCGAAATCCTTCCTAACAATGATAATTGTAGTTTCCCCCAAATCTCTAAATCTTTTTGTATTTGTAGTATCAATTTTTTATAATTATCTTCTTTTATTGAGGAACATCTTATGGTGAGCCAAATTCCTAAATATTTAATCTTTTTTACAATTTGCAACCCCAAATTTTCTTCTAATCCCCCTTTTTTGTTTTTCAGTTAAATTTTTAACTAATATTTTAGTCTTTTCTTTGTTTATTTTTAATCCCACCACCATTCCATATTTCATTCACTTAAAATATTACCTCTTTCTAATGATTCCTCTATAAAGAACACCAGGTCATCTGCAAATGCCTGTATCTTGTATTTTTCTGTTTTAACCTTTAATCCTTTTATCTCTTTGTTATTTCTGATTTGAGTTAGTAGCACTTCTAACGTTAGAATAAAAAGTAGAGGTGACATTGGACATCCCTGTCTTACTCCTTTGCTAATTTCTATCTTCTCTGTATTTTTCCCATTTATTATTACTCTAGCCTTTTGTATTCTATATATTGACTTTATCATTTGTTCAAACTTCTCACCAAATTTCATGTTTTCTATTTGTTGGAACATAAATTGCCAATTAAGTTTGTCAAATGCCTTTTGAGCATCTAAAAATACTAATGCAGCCTGTTTTTCGGGGTATGCTTTGTAATATTCCAGGACATTTAGCACAATTCTCGTATTGTTCTTAATTTGTCTGGTAGGTAGAAAGCCGTTTTGATCCGAATACATTGTTTGATTTAATATTATTTTTAATTGTTCCGCCATTATTGTAGTAAAAATTTTATAATCCGAATTCAACAGCGAGATTGGTCTATAATTTTTTTTTTGTTTAGGATCTGTATCTTCTTTTGGAATAAGAGTTATGTTGGCTTCTGTCCAGGAGTCTGGTAATTTGGCTCTCTCCAATACATCATTATATACTGTCATTTCCAGGTCTTCATACAAAGTCTTATACACTTCCCCAGGTAGACCATCTGGCCCCGGAGCTTTATTATTTTTTTGCTTTTGTACTGCCATTCTTAGTTCCATTGCTGTTATTTTTTTATTCAATAATTCTCTTTGTCCTTCTTTTAATTCCGGGAGACCATTGGCCTTTAAATATTGTTTTATATTCTCTTCCTCTGTTTCCTCTTTTTTATATAGAGACTTAAAGTAATTCTGAATTATTATTTTCTTTTCATCTATTTTATATTGCACCTCTCCATTTTTGTCCTGTAGTTCCTGAATAAATCTTTTTTCCTTTTCTTTTTTTAATTTATAGGCAAGCCACCTCCCAGGTTTGTTTGCATGTTCGAAAAAATTTTGTTTGGTTGTTTTCAGTTCTCTTGCCAATTCCTTTTGTTCCACTATATTTAATTTATGTTTGGCCAGAGTCATTTCCTCTTTAATCCTTTCATCTTGTGGCTCCCGCTGTAATTTGAATTCTAATTTTTTAATCTCTTCCAAAAATATATTTTGTGTCTGCCTTTTCACCTTATTTTTCCTAGCTGTGTATGCTATTGCTATACCTCTGAGATATGCTTTGGCGGTGTCCCAAATAATTTGTAGTAATGTTTGTTTTTTAGTGTTCTCTTTAAAAAATAATTCCATCTCTTTTTTTAGTCCTTGCAGTAAATTCTCTTTCCTTTAAGATTTGGGTATTAAGTGTCCACCTTCTCTTTATTTTTTTCTGACCTGTCCACACTATCTTCAGGGGATTATGATCTGCTCATATGTTTGGCATTATTTCTATTGTCTCCACTTCTTGCCCTATTTCCCCATTCATCCATGCCATATCCAACCTAGACCACGATTTGTGTGGATTTGAAAAAAAGGTATATTCCTTTTTCATAGGATTCTGTTTCCTCCATAGATCGAATAAGTTGAATTCCTGCACCATCTCAAAAAATGTTTTTGGTAGTGTTTTTCGCTTTTTATTTTTCATATTGCTAATATAGTCCATTTTTATATCCACTATTGCATTATAATCTCCTATTATACAAATATTTCTTTGTCCAATTTCAATAAGTTTTTCATGCAGAGCTTTGTAAAATTCTTTTTGGTTTTCATTTGGAGCATAAATTGTCACCAGTAACCATGATTTCTGTTCCATTTGTAATTCTAGTATTAATACCCTTCCCTCTGTATCTTGATATTTTAAATTGGCTCTAATTCCTTTTCTGATATAGACTGCTATTCCTCTCTGTTTTTGTTCCATTAGTGATGTATATAATTCTCCTAGTTTCGGAAATTCCAAATATTTTTTGTGTAATTTTTTTATATGTACTTCTTGTAAACATACTGTGTCTACGACTTGTTTAACTAATTTAGTTAATATTTGTTTTCTTTTAACTAATGAATTTAGGCCGTCAACATTGATTGATACTAATCTAATCTTCCCCTCCATTATTTTACTTCTGGGTTTGTCTTGCTCTCTGTCCCCAACATTCCCTCTATTGTTCTCTGTCCAGGGGGAGATGAAGGTGTCAATACTAAGCTTGACATTGGTTTTTTCCCCGTTCTCAGTGTTGCCATCTTAATATCTTATGTATCCAATACTTTTTTAATTCTTTATAACCCTTTGTTTAGTCAGCAACCTTTCTAACTTTAGTCCTCTCTTCTCCTTCCTTAATCCTCATTTTCTTTTCCTGGTGTTTGAACTTATTTATATAAGGCGTTCCCCGCCGCCCTATCGTCTCATTCAGAGGTACACCAACCTCGGAGCTGGCCAGATGGCTGAGCAACCGGATCAGCCATCTTGTAGATAACAGCACAACCAGCAGAAGAGTTCCTTGAGAGAATTAGACCCCTAAGGGTGGAGGATGATGAAGTGATGGTGTCATTCGATGTCACCTCACTCTTCACCTCCATCCCACAAGATCTGGCAGTCACAGTTCTAAGAGACCGCTTGAATGAAGGGGGGAAAGGACAACATCAGGACTCCTTACAAACCGAGGACTTGGTAAAATTGATAGAGGCATGTTTAAAAACGTACTTTACCTTCCAGGGGACCATGTATGAACAGGTCAAGGGTACGCCAATGGGATCCCCTATCTCAAGCATAATAGCAGAGGCAGTCCTCCAACGGCTGGAGCTCATAGCAATGACCAAACATCGGCCTAAGTTTTGGGTCTGTTAGGTGGACGACACGTTCGCCATCATCAAAAGACGCCAAAAAACAGGCTTTATAGACACACTGAATTCGGTATACCTGGATATCAAGTTTACAGCAGAGGAGGAGAATCATGGTTCCTTGGCTTTCCTAGATGTGCTAGTCAGCCGTCAGCCAGATGGAACCTTACATACAAGGGTATACCGAAAACCAACACATACCAACAGAACCTTCCATTATAAGAGCAACCACCTGGTGGCCCATAAAGCAAGCTGCGTCAGAACGCTGTTCAAATGTATAGATTCACATTGCAGCACAGCCAAAGCAAGAGCAGAGAAAAGAAACCATCTCTTCCGTGTCTGTAAACACAACGGCTATCCGGTGGGGTTCATCAAACGTCACAGCGCACCACCTAAACCCCAGGAGAATTCACAAACCAGCAGGACGTCAACACAGGTGGTACGTGTCCCCCTCCCATATATCAACGTGTCTGAAGCAACAGCCAGGCTACTAGCCCCCTACAACATAAAAGTGACCCATAAACCAGACCAGACGTTGCGCTCTAGGATCATGCGCCCCAAGGATCTGCTCCCCAACGAAGAAAAATCGGTGGTGATATACAGGATTAATTGCAAGGATTGCCCCTGTAATTATGTTGGGGAGACCTCCAAAAGATTAAAGACCAGGGTGCATGAGCATGAGCTGGCCGTTAAAAGGTGTGAACAGCACTCACAGGTATGGACACATATGACCAATTTTGGTCATCAATTCGACCTCGCCAATGTACAAACCCTATCCAGAGACACCACTAAAGGAGGCCGCCTACTTAAAGAGGCTTGGCTCTCCGATAAAAACTCGATAAACCGACACATAGAACTCTGCCCGGCACATCAGGCATTGAGAACGTGGGATAAACAGCATCACGAATCCCAACGAAAACAATCTACTCGCCTGCCACAAGACGAGGGAGATAGGACAATAGAGAGAGTGAAAGCAACATCACAACCCATGGACAATCAGATAGTGGATACCTGTGAACAACCGGCAGAGGATCTGCCCCCGGGGGTTTGCATACGTTCAAAAAGAACACGAAAGCTGTCAAGTAGGGGAGCAGAGTCCAATAGGCAATATACTGATGCTTTAGTGACACGGAGATGTGGATCACGAACAACAATCAAGAGGAAGGGAGACCAGACCGAACAACAAGCAGGAGGTCCCCTAGACTCCTTAGAGCACCCATGGGGTGGAACAACACCCCCCAACGAAGGAGAGGATGCAGGAACATATTGGTCAAAAGCCCCCATACCAGATACCCGAATACGCTTGACAGATGACATCAAAAAGACCCGCATATGCGCAGAAACAACAGGGCGCAAAAACAGGAGGGCGGAATCAAACGCACGACGTGCTGACAGCCCCACGACACAAGAACTGGTGCGATTGAGGGGAGAGAATGGACCAGAGCGTCGCACACAGTGTGAGGGCAGTAATGACACGCACACTACAAACGTCAAAAAAGGGGGGGAAGAACTAACAGCTACTCCAGAAGCTAATGGAGACGTGACGGGCAACCACAGAGGCAGGAGAAAGACGTTTGAAAGAAAAAGGGGGGAGGAAAGAACAGCAAGCCCAGGACCTGACAAGGTGGGGATGAATGACAAGAGTAGAGGGGCAGAATCAAACAAACAGTGTAGTGACACCCCCATGAGGAGAGAACGAACACAATCCAGGGCGAATGAAAGAAACGAACTAGAACGAGAGTTGCAACATGGCGACTGGAGTGATACGAATGAAACAAACATCAAAAAAGGGGAGGAGGAGGGAGTAGGGACTATAGGAAGTAACAAAGACGTAGAGTATGATTATGGAAACATGAGAAAGACTATGGAAGGAAAGGGGGAGGGAAAAACAGCAAGCCCGAGGCTCAATAGGAGGATAGTGAACAACTGGATATGTACGAAGGATACGAATGTCCAAAAAAGGGGGGGAACGAACACGCTGGCTTTGGGAGCCTGTGGTGGGGCAGCAGATGGTAACGCGCACACAGGAGGGGAGGGTGGAGGAAGGGAAGGGAGTAGCAGCCCTAAAAAACACCAAGAAAACAGCCAATGCATGCCTCCCAAAAATCAAACAATCAGGATCATCTGATGGACCGATGACAAAATCCAGGAGCCGTGCGCAAAAACTGGCCAGTGCTATAAAAAAGAGACTCCCATCGACCTGTTTTAAGCCCTGATGATGTCGGTAGTGCTGACCAATGAAAGCTTGGCATTTGATTAAACGTTTTTAGTTTAAATTTTATCCTGGTGTTCGTTTTTATTTGTTTTTATAGTATGACTTTACCCAGGATTCGAATTTTTAATGAAATCAGAGACATATGTATGTATGTATGTATGTATGTATGTATGTATATATGCATGTATGAGTTAAAAACAAAGAAATGCAATCCTTTTAAAAACCCTTGTAGTATTTATTAAAGTGTGCTCAAAATTATGCAGCCCTTGGGGCAGTGGACTAAAGTCATATCATTCTCATATTGCTATGTACTTGTATTAACTGTCTGAAGTCAATACTGTACTTAGCTTTGTCCACTGAACCGTGTGGTGTGATCATCTGCTAAATTCATCATAATGCTATACTTTGTTGTAATTCAGGAGGAAATAAGTGTCTATAGTTCTCCATTTTTGTCAGTGAAAATGTTATCATTTATGTCAACTGAGATGACACAATGGATTGTTGAAATAGCTTTGGATTTGATATTGCTTTCCTGTTATCCACTACCTCTGATTAGTTTCTATGATGATATTTTGAAGGCAATATCAGAGGAATGGTATAACCCTGGCATTTTGCTAACACAGCTCTAGCATATTCAGTTCCCTTTCTTTTCTGAACATAACTTGGGTTTGAGGTTTGTTTTACTGTTCTTGCTTATGTTGTGTGGAACATGTTTGCTCCATATTCTATACCTTCTTCTTTTACTGCAATGATGTTTTTTGATGATGTACAGTTTCTACAATAGTCTTTTTGATTCCAGTTCACATTTTCCCTTCTCTTGTTCTTTTTTCCCGTTGCTCCAACTTCACATGGGTTTATTTTACCCTTACATATTGCTAAAAACAAAATGGATTATATTGCCTACATTATATCCTGAAATAAAGTTATAGCACTTTGTGAGTAGAGAAAGTAACCCGATACAAGACAGAGAATGGGAATATTATATCAGAAACAGGGAATAAAGGAACAGAAAAAGAATAATATTAATGGGAATTAAATTAAATTTGAATGGAACCATTGAAGGCTCAGATGCAACCATAGGAAGAAAAGCAACAATGGCAACTAAAATATAGAGCAGTTATATGCAAACATTAAAAATAATAAAAATAGTTTTGACAAAATTACATGGCCTAACTTTGACTTCCCTGTTTTGCTGATTCATATTAATAAGCCTTCATATTATATGAAAGGATGACTTCAGAATTCACAAAATAATTATTATATACAAAGATGAATTAATATTTTTATGTGCAACTAATAAGTAGACTTAGTAGTAGTAGATATCATTCCTGGGAATGTGAATAAATACTTCTCAGAATGTGACTTGTATATCAGTTGTGTACGCATTTTTCTAACAAAAATACAGGAAGATTTGTACATGGGTTGTGCTGCTATTTACTTCATGTAGGATTAGTTTGGGGATCGCGGACATGGATAACTACTGCATAGGAAAGGATCCATGTGTACTATGCTGAAATAGGTGGACAAATATTCCTTGTGGTCATAATTTTTTCCCAGGATTCACAGTTCACCCCAGTTCCTACACTGAATGCTTCATGATTTTGGCTGGTATTCCTTTAACTCTGCACCTATTTATTGACTTTACAATGACAAATATTAATTTTAATTTGAATATTTATAGGATCTGGGATTTTCTAATGAATAACATTCATTCATTGACTCCATTTTATCTTGCTACTGTCCAATGAAATCTTGTGAGCTTATATGACATAAAAACATTAAAATATCCACAGTAAGTCTTAAGATACTGTAAACAATTTAAAACAAGATAAAATATAAAGTCCAGGTAAATCAAGATAAAAATAACAATAAAGAATGACAATAATTAAAAAATAGATAAAAGATTGCTAACTCTCTTTAGTTAATTAGAATTTTCTCTAGAATAGTCTCCATAAAAGTCACCAAGCAGGGGGCCAATTTGATCTCCACTGGAAAGACGGCCACTGCCACTGAAAAACAGTGATAATTGTGTTATTGTTACTATTGGTCCAAATAGCAATAGCAATTGCACTTAGACTTATATACCACTTCACAGTGCTTTACAGCCCTTTCTAAACAGTTTACAGAGTCAGCATATTGCCCCCAACAATTGGGTCCTCATTTTACCAACTTCGGAAGGATGGAAGGCCGAGTCAACGTTGAGCCGGTGAGATTTGAACTGCCGAACTGCTGGCAATCAGCAGTCAGCAGAATTAGCCTGCAATACTGCATTCTAATCATTGTTCCATAATGGCTCTAGTTGGAAATGTTGCCTATTAATATAAATATCAATAGAAAATTATTGAATTTCTGCATAATTGATTCAGTTTATTAGATTACTAAGTGAATTGGTCTCAATTCCCATACAAATTTTGGTATCTTTTAGAAGAAAATGAATATTAGCACCATATCTTATCTCCACCATATAATCAAGCTTCAAATGATATAGGAGGGCATGCAATTTGAGCACTCAATAAACCCTATATGAAATAGTAATTGAGCACTGGAAATAGACAAAATTGAGAAAATAATCAAAGGAATACTCGATACATGGTAACTGCAAGTACTCTGAGAAAACTGCTACTAAAAAGGCAATTCCACAGGCAGCTGGATTTAAATCTTGCTTGGCCCATACTGTAGACAAGCAACAAAAGGGGATACATTATCAACCTATACAAATACTCAAGAACATTTAATCCAGGTAAGAAGGGTTAAATATGAGAATTCTGCTAATCTTTGCACCACTTCCCAGGGACTCTCAGAGAAGATGTTCTATAACACATGATATAAATATTGATGATCATCTTGTTCTGTTATCGTCTGCTTCTGGATAAATTTTACCTTCTCACTACTTTCAGGTACTGTAAATCATTACCACACATAACTTTCATTAAAATATAATATTGGGCCATTTAATTTTCTTTGTGTACCAAAATGTGTTTTATGAATTCTGTGTGTGAAAGTTCAATATACCACTTAGTTCAAAGATATCTCCTGTATGTTTACAAGACCTGAAAAATAGGCCTTATAGTTGTTTTGCATGATTTTTTTTAAAAAAAGATGTTATATTCGTAACAGCTTGCTAAAAAGGGAAGGAATGTTGTAAAATGTGGTTTGAGCAGCTATTATTGTAAAGGGCAGCACCCCCTGCTCTACTAGGACTCAAGTGTTGTAGAGCCAGGAAATGACTTAGCATTGTATCTGCCTACAGACTTCACTGCTGTTTGGAATAAATTTCTATCTAACAAAATGTCTTACTGCCAGTCTGGAAACACTATACAAATATATGTATAAAGTTCTAACTTTCTGGAAACATTAACAGGATTTTTAAAAGTTACAAGTTATTTTAAAAAGTTATTAAGTACACAAGTTGTTACAACACTTTTCAAAATAGAATGTCTTAACTCAGTTACTCAAATTTTCAGCAATCATAACTACTGAATAAACATGTACAAAATGCAGGGCCCTCCTAT